>NW_026606687.1:900000-1493049 GCF_029890125.1 Rhinichthys klamathensis goyatoka | reverse complement strand
GAACAGCCTAGCAAGGACCTACATTAGAAACGTCCTAACAACCTCCCAGAACACCACAGCAACTATGGCCTAACAATGGCCTAACAACAGCCAAACAACCGCCAAACAACCACCCAGAACATGGAATTGTGGTGCCAACTTTCACAGGTAAGCAGAACTCACCATTTCTTCAGAAAAGTAAGAATCTAAGACTGAATGTCCATATACAAGATGTCAGTACACACAAGATGTTAGATAGCTACGTGTAAAGAGCATTGCCTTGAAAAGAGTCTGAACACAGCTAAAGTTATTAAAGGTGTAGGTGAGTTTAGATTAAAGCAGTAGATTGAATTGATTGGAGAACTCAGGTTGCCCCAGGTGGTAATGTGCAGCTCTCATACCAGCCTTTAACAGCAGGGGATACAAGAACTACACTCATCAAATCATCCCTCCCTCCTTCTCTCTCTCTCTCTCTCTGAAGTAATCAATGTTACCGGCATTGTGCAACAGCACCAGGATAGTCTATCAACCCCCTCCCGTGTTCATGCAAATATTAGAGCGGATCTTCTAAGTTTTACAAACTGTTTTGTGTGTGAAAGCTGTGACGTCACTGACAACACTTTCAACACACTTTTAAAGTAATCCTTAAGGCAAAAGCATGAGCTGACAAAGATAAAGATGTAAATATGTGCTCACTTTATCGAGTCGCCCCTATACTTGAGGCCAAACATTAAACATGGCTTACCCCCAAATCTCAATGTCCATAATCACATATATGGACCTTAGGAACTCGGTTGTCATAAGGTTTAAACTCAAAGTACATCATATGTAAAGGGTCAGGCAAGCATATCTGTAAACATTGGGAAGAAGGTTAAAGGCAAGAGTGTAAGCTGAGTGTTAACTGATACAGAAGTCAGCCAGAATTAATTTATTCCGCAAGCAAAAGTGTCCAATAACAGGGGATTTATACTGAGATAATTCAAGTAATATTCAACTAATCATGTGATTCAAAATGGCCACCGCCTTGAAGCGCCCCATGTAAAATAAAACAGCTTGCGGATATGACTGGAGTCTTCAGCTCATGTGGACATGATTTTAAACAGCTGTTTTAAAAAGTAGGCTGCTATTCATTTCTCATCTGTAAAACTTTTTAATGAGGAAAAGTGCACCTTTGAGGTGTGCAACAGATGTGAATGAGAGGAGGAAGAGGGCAGGATTGGTAGAGAAAAGTCTTGTCCATAGAATTAACCATGAAAGGGGTGCCAAGTTGGTCCCCAAAACCCCTAGGCCAGGGTGGAGAGAGGGGGAGAGATGGGCCAGCAGGCTGGGGGCACCTTGGGGAGTTGAGGAGGAAGTGGCATGCACCATGTCTCTTGCTCCTGTTGTTCCCTCATTTGATTTTGATGAATAATGCATGGGGAGGGGGGCCCAGCCTTAAAGGGGCACCGCTGCCACAGTGGGAGTCATTACTGAGCACAACGCACTGATGAGGAGAAAGAAATAAAGAAAGAAAGAAGGAAGGAGAAAGAGAGAGTGGGAGGCAAGGGGGGGGGGGAGGCAAAAACAAACAAGAAAATTAGAGAAGTAAAACAGTTCTTTGAATCTTCTTCGAACACTCCAGATGAGCTTCATTTCATATCTGCTGCTTTTCTGAGTTAATCAGAAATATTTAGTTTTTGCTGTGCTTTTTCTTTATTAAAATTGAGTTCATTTATACATAAGTTCTTGCATGTTCCAAACAGGCTGTCAGTCTGTGTATAAGTGGTGGGGATTATTCAGTGACTCTTTCTACAGGTTATTGTTACGCCAGTAAGTGACGACCAGTGACTGTCTTTATGAGTGAGTCATTGAATTGTTCACTCAAGCAATTAGTTCCAAAACATGATTCGTTCAGAAGCTAAACAAGATTGACTGAAAAATTCATCAAAGCAATTCATTAAAAAATACCGATTCATTCAGAAAGGAAACAAGTGACTTATTTTATAAATGAGTCATTAAATCATTAACTTAAAAGATTTGTTCAAAAACACAGATTTTTTCAGAAACTAAACAAGTGACTAGGTGTGTTTAACTTGAAGCAGTGTTGCGCAGACCGATCAGTGTATGACATCAAAGTATCACAAGAGCGATTCGAAAAACATACGGATCTGTCTGGCCTCTAATCATTCTTGTGGTACTTTGATGTCATAGCCTACTACACCGATCGGTCTGCACAGCGTCGTTTCAAATCGAACACACATATTGTCTTCAGGTGGGATTCACTGAATAATTCATTCAAACGATTCATTCAAAAACATTAATTCATTCAGAACGTAACAGTAACTCGTTAACTTTTTCCTCAAAAGCTAAATGAAGCCCAGCAGAACATGATTTTGTTTCACAGGTTTTTGACGGACATCCATCTATACTCCCTTTAGACATTAGACGGGTCACAATACAGTCACAGAAATAAACCTGCTTTTTATAACCAGTGAGACACAGCATTCCTCAAAAGAGATGACTTTCGGTTTCAGCATTACCGGAAAGCTGCATTTATATACCAGAGTTGCTGATTCATGTGAGCACTTGGGACCCGACACTGACTTCTGAGAACACGTTCAAAAAGTACGGCGTTCAAGCAGGAACTGGGCGCAGAGAAAGAGCAGGGTAATGCTACAGAAGGGGATGCAGCAGGCACAGTGCAAGGTGTCATCACTCATTTTGATTGGGTATTACAGCATGACGGATGGGGCCCCGCGGGCCACCGCGCGTCTCCTCCGTGCTTATTACAGCTGTTCTTAAGTGGGAGTTGATTTAGCTTAAATAGGTTGTTTCATAAGGAGAAGACACCGGCGCTGTCACCGCATCTCTGTTCCTTTGCACTGTATCCCGCCACTTTAATTGAATAATGCCTCCTCTACATACCTATTAGTGTGCTTAGCTACATACCATGCCCCTATAATTGCTTATACAACCCAGCTAATTCCACCACTCCCCTCCTTTCCTTTCTTTTCATGTGATATTTCACGCAGTTAATATAGAGAGTGCGCCGGCAAGGATAAAGACGGCTTGTTTAAAGGGTTATCAGGTCTGTGCAGCACCGTGATGTCTTTTATCCGCCCTCCATAATTAGTCGTGTAATCATTAAGCTGCAGTTTATCAGGTTTTAGGGCTTTTATTAATTACAACACTCGAGCGATTTCACGCCACTTTCACGGTCACGTAATTCACGAGCCATTGTCACGCTGTGTGTAAAAGAGAGATGAACAAGGGTTTCACAATTGCGTCTGACATTATTGCAAAGATTTATCTGAGCTGGTACTGCTTCAATATTATCAAATTACAGACATCCTGCATGTGTCACGTGATGCAAACTGCTTTATATTACAGAGTTGGTTCTCTCGGGTCTTCTTAACACTGGTGATTGTACCAATAAGATGAATGTGCTTCATGATTTTAATCTACATTATAAGTTTCCTGTAATCCTAAGTCTGCAGTTTAATAATGCGTTTGTTATAGGCCACTATTCTTGCTCTATCCAGCTCAGTCATTTGGCTAACAACAAGGTATTTGGCCCTATACGATTTATTTGTGGATGTAGCAATTTTTGGCTTTCCAGAGCTGTCCAGTCAGCACCATCAAATGTTCCCACTGACATCAGCACCACAGACCGCTCCAAAAAATAAAAAATAAAAACCTTCAAGGCCTGTAGGACACCACTTAAAGAAACAGTTCAGACAAATTGATTCAGATGAACAATTCTGTCATTATTTACTCACCCTAATGTCGAATCAGATCTTTTCCATACAACAGCAGTTCATGGGGGACACAGGATGTCAAGCTACAAAAAGGCTCTAAAAAAAGTAGTCCATACAACCCGTGCTTTATGTTCCAAGTCTTCTGCAGCCATACAATAATGTTGTGAGACAAATAGGCAGAATTTAAGCGATAATTCAATGATAGACATGTTTTATTTGAGTATCTCCCTTTTCCTAACATCAAATTACAGTTTTTACAATCAGAAAGCACTACAGTCTCACAGGAAGACCTTTATCTTTCTAGTCAATGATATTTATGTCTGTAACACTTTAGTTTAAATTGTAATTCAGTTAAATTCAATACTAACAATAAACAATTTTTACAGCATTTATTTATCTAGGTTCTAATGTTAAGAACTAAATAATGTTAGGTTCTAATGTTTTGTTTTTTTCTTATAATAAATGAACCAATGTTAATTTATACAACTTGAAATGGGGAAAAAATAGTAGTTTTTGTGTTGATAAATATTTGTAAATTCATTAAAAGATTCATTATTTCATGTTATCTATTGCATTAAGTATAATTTTAACAAATACAACATTATTGTATAGTGTTACCTGTTTGTCTTTATAAACCAGTGATGGACTACAGAGATTAATGTTGCTGTTTGCTGGCACTGATTCATAGATGCACTTTTGTTGTTTATTCTATTGACTTCCATCATTTTAATAGGCAGAGGTCATGATGCCGATGAAGCTGCAGGATGTAAAACTTCACAAAAGTAGAACGCTGATATCCTGTGGACCAAAAAAAAAAAAAGGTATTATAATTGCTGATGCATTGATGAAATTGACACACTGGTATTGGAAGCTAGGATGTCTTTTAAGGAAGTCAGTTCACACACATTAACAACAAGCCAAGATGGAGCTCTGCCAAATACAATACACACAGTCTCTCTCTCACACACACAAACATGGGCGATGCCAAGTATGCTGCCAGTCTTGCCCCACAAACCCAAACATTCATATTTGTCATCAAACCCCTCATCTGCACACACATATCTGTCCCACCTAACACAACGCCAGCTCTGGCTGCCTGAGGTGCCCGCTGGTTCTGCATGATTGATGATGCCGATTGAGAGGCAGATCATTTGGGTGCCCCTCGCTACCAAGGACGTAAATCACATCAGCCCACTCTAATGATTTCTCACAGACCCATTTGGCAGAATCCACAATAACCTATTGAGCCTTGCATGGGGACAAAAAAAACATCAATACAGTCAAATAATGATTTTATTTAAGCACTTTATCAAGGATTGACAAGCATTTTTCCAAGGTTGCATGGGGTAGAGAAGCTTATGGAAACCGTCAAGGTGGCTTGATATGTTAAAAAAAATGTAAGAGTCACTGCATGAGTATAGACTAATAAATATGTCTATTTCGGCCAGGTGGAATTAGTTGTTTTAACGAGTAAAGATGTCTGTGGCGTACTACAGTGATAAATGACGACCGGCAGAGCAGATTTGGACACTTGGTGCCCTGAGGGGCGACCCATTTCAACTTTTCATTAAAACGTCCAGCCCAGGCCAAGCCATGATTTGCTCCTAATTGATGAGGCCATTATGATCTAATTAACCACACATTTTCAAAGCCACTCTTATTTTGGCTTCTTCATGGCAGTGGAAAGCTCATTGGCACCAGAAATTCAGATATACTTGGACAAAGGATGAAAATCACACTATAGGGCAATTTTACATCAAACATCATTTCACATTAATTTTAGCTTCTTCTTCATTTTTGTATTAATATATAAAACACATTTAAAGTAACATATAGTTGATAAACAACTGATTTCACTTAAGAAACAAGTCTAACTGTGGCTCTGTTTATTCTACTTATGTCAGGCAATATGTCCTGATAAGCCAATTCAGACCAGATTTGTTTTGTTTTGCCTAACAATTGCCTCTTATGTAAAGTTTTTAAGTTGAAAAGTTTAGGGATTTGATTCACAGATTTTTTCTATTCACTCTAATTCAGCTGCCAAGTCAATACCAGGGTTTAGTGAATGTAAAAGTTTGTAATGGCTCATGAAACTGACCACCACAAACTTTCTAATGGTCGATGGCAAAGAATCACAGTGATCAAGATTTAGAGTTTGTATAATCCGTTTTAAGGCCAATTCTGCCCATAGTCAAAATTCAAAGAACAGGCCAACAAGAGTGTATTTAATTCAAATTAGCTTTTGTTTTTAGTCTAGGAATCATTCATGTAACTGTTTACTTTAGCCTTAAAATATTTTTTTTAAGAATTCACTGAAATGTCCAACCTGTTCTTTGAGTCCCTTCCAATGAAAGATCCTACTGGAAAGACTGAAATTCAGAAAAAAATAAACCAAAAAAGACATTTTTGGATGCAATGCATTAAATTGATCAAAAGTGACAGTGAAGACATTTAGAATTTAGAAGAATCTGAATGAATCTTAATAAATCTGAAGTGATGACTGCTGAAAATTGAAATTCAGCTTTGCCATCGATAAATTACATTTGAAAATATATAGAAATACAAAGCACTCATTTTAAATTGTGATAATATTTCACAATATTACTGTTTTACTGTGATAAATGTTATCTTAATAGGATTGGTATCATATTGTGATTGAAATGTAATCACTATCCTTGACTACAAAAATCAAAATGTATTTATCGGTTTTTCACCCTCATGTCTTTTGAACCCCTTTCTGGAGTTTTACAGCCCTTGATTCCCATCCAATCGTATGGAAGACTGCGAACACTCTTCAAAACATCTTCTTTTATGTTACTTGGACGAAAGAAAGTTCTAAAAAAGTAAGGTCATCTGTAAACCACATTTGCTGTAAATGGAGAGAAAAATGACTATTACTGTTCAAAAAGGAGTTCTACCTTGAATTCAATGTAAATTATTTTGCTTAAAAGGGCCGGCCAAATCCATGATTGTAAATGTAAACAAATAGCTCTAAATAATGGTTTGATAACACAACATTCTCTTTCACAACGGTCTTATCCAGTGAGGGGCACCCTTGCATGAAAGTCAATTCAGTGAAAGTGTATGTGCATCTCCTTATTAGTAACACAAAGCTGGATAGGGAGATGTAAGGCTCTGTTCAAATAAGCTTGCTGTCCCCAGGCCAGGTTTTATGTGTGAGAAGGCCAGGAAAGAATAAGAAGGAATAGCTGAATGGTTGGATGGAACTTTCTTTTAATTTGAAAGTCTTGAGGGAATCGTGCATATACAATTACAGCTCATTCGAGTGGAGCTCGGGAACGCCACTAAAGAGGAAACAGAACAATGAAACGGAGAAAAATAAGATGATCTTGGGTGTTATCATCTTTTCCTCCTCCTATCATATTCTACACTCAGTCTATCATGCAGGAAATGATAAATGTAAGTAATGCCACTGTAATCCATTACTAAGAACTGACAGTTAGCATGAATAGGGCTGTGAAGTTGTGAGGGAGGGGATGGAGGGTCTATCATCAAACTCAATTATCATCTTATTACAGGCACTAAGTGGCCTCATATTAGGGTCACTGCCCTTAATTTCAGGGGGAAAATAATTGGTAACCCCCGTAATAGCAATACACAGACACCATTTAGCAAACCCTGAGGGGATCCTGTGGGATAATCAATGGGAAGTCTGGTATAGTGCAATACAACCGTCATCCGATAAGTGTCCGTCTTTGTTTTTATATGGTGCTAATCAAACTTAACAGAGGCCTAAAGTGATGATTATGTAAATATAGTGCAAAGAAGATGTTATTTAAAGAGATATTCCAACTGAAAATGAAAGTTTGCCCATTTACTCACCCTGATGTCATTCCAAATATAAGATATTTGAAGAAAGTTTTTGTCCATATAATGAAAGTCAATGGGGTCAAAAACAACAATGGACCCCATTGACTTTTTTGTGTTCCTCAGAAGGGAGAATAGACCTTATGTAGCCACGCCCCTTTTCCGCGCTGAGCTCATTGTCTTTTGACTTCCGGTCTGTATTTTCACAGCGATCTTGCGTAGTTATGAATGAACGGCTCGTTAAAAAAATTCCCAAGGTCCATTTGTTAAGACATATGCTTTACAATGCTTATCATAAACATTACAATGCTCATGATAACTTTCGTTAACTCTACAATAAGTAAATCAACTTCACCAGCTAATTACTCCTGGACAGCGATGCCATAGAAATATACAGAGCGACCACAAAAAACGGAAGTTCAAAGAAGATGGCGGCGCCCTCGTTTCTCTGGTGCACAGGCTTGGAATGACATGAAGGTAAGTAAATTATGAATTTTTATTTTTCATCCTTTGAAGTTTGCAAAATCTTAACTTAATAAACTTAATCTTAAAGTGTGCAATTAAGTTGAATGATTTGCTTCGAAAGATCAGATTTGTCTGTGGTGTTTTTCATTTTTTGCCTGTTTAGATTTTTTACATGATATGTCTTGGAATCCAGACCCCATGTGGTGCCCTCAACCGTCGCATTTAATTTCGAGGCAAATTCTATCCTCATGAGCCAAGTAGAGTGAAAAGCTTCTGAGAGACATATTTGGGGAAATAATCTCTCTAAAGTGATATTGATATCAGATTTGACCAAACACACATTCACAGCCCTATTTTTCATTCCCCCGAAATATGCGGCTGAAGTCTCAGGAGGGACCAGTCAGAGATGAAATAATCCGTCTGTATTGTAAAAGTAGTTTTCTTATTCAAAGAGCAACCCCTCCGGTCCTCTGTTTTGTAGATTGAGAGTGACACTGCCCATAGGGCTCCACACACTGAATGCTTTTAGAGACGCCCTCTAAGTGAGTTAGCCGATTCTGTGGACACCACAGATTCAATAAAACACTTGCCTGTCTGTTCTGTTTTTTCGTCCACATACTCTCACTGCAGCCTTTTCTTCTCACCTCCACTCCTCTCTCTCTGTTCCATTGCTGCTCTGCTAACTTAGTAAAAGTGGAAAAGTACAAACAGGTGATATTAGAAATTTCATATCATGTGCCTTTAAATGAATCAGACCCTTTAATGGGTTGACGAAAGAAGAATGTCTCTTTAATTCGGGGGCATCATGCATTTTTCTAATTAGTATTATTATAATTTTTGAAGCGACTATGAAAGCTTGTTTCCATATCAGAATAAAAATAATTAAAAGGCAATTGTAACTCACAAATGCATCCTTTTTTTTAATATAAATGCAACTTTATTTCTTACAGTCTGACTTAATTTCTTACATTAAACTGTAATTATTTGTTTTAGGTTTTACTATGAGGTGGAAACAGGCTTCCATAGACAGCAGTTGCTGCTGTCCTAAGACAAGAAAAAAAAAAAAATTTGACAGCCATTTATTATCATGCAACTTTAATTGCATTAAATTCCAGTTGGTATGGTGTGGTTTGGGAGGCTGTCCCGTAATTTAACATGGCAATTTTGAGTAAAAGTCACAGAAAAAATTCCACTGTTTGGATCATGGTAAATAAAAATTATATCAATAAGCTTCTGAGGTGTGGTTCATAATAGGAGTGTATATGCAAATATGCATATGGCTCTCTCCTCTGAGCAGATTCTGAGCATCTTATCAATATCCCAATTGGTTTTCCTCTAACCACACTCTCTCCTTTATTTCCCAGGAGTGAAAGATGCTTGATGCCTGGGGCTATACATGAAACTACCGTGCAAAACAATTAAATAAATAAAACACTCTTTGGGGAGCTTTTATAAGTCTGTATATGCTTTTCTCTGGCTCACCGGTCCTCTCCATCCCATAGATTTCCTATGCCTTGGGAATAATATTTTGACAAATTATTCTTAAAAACAAATACTATGAAATCATTACAATAATCAGATGTCAGTAAATCTTGAAACATAGGTCAAAAACATGTGATTTTACATTCTATTAGTTTTCAAAAAAAGTCTACTATAAAATTAATCGTCTCGGTTACTAATGTAACCCTCGTTCCCTGAAGGAGAGAACAGGAGACGTAACGTCGACATGACGACGTAATTGGGATCACTTCAGGGAGCCCTATCATCTTCGAGTGTCTACAGAACGAGCCAATGAACGCTGTACTGTACTGTAAGATGTACTGCTAACAACTCGAGGCAGTTGATGTGCCAATGCAGTTGAGGCCCCGTCCACAGACCTGAACATGGCCCCCCAGCCGGTGGCAGAGGCATCCGTGGTGACCACAGAGTGCCTGGACACTTGTTCTAGGGGAACACCTGCCCGCAGGAACGAAGGGTCCAACCACAAGCTGGGAGTTTGGCGACAGTGCGGGGTCACTTGGACCCGGCATGAGCCGCTCTGCCACGCCCATCTCGGGACTCGATCGTAGAGCCAGTGTTGGAGCGGCCTCATATGAAGCAATCCGAGCGGCGTTACCGCTGCTGCAGATGCCATATGCCCCAGGAGCCTCTGAAAAAGTTTCAGTGGTGCCGCTGTTCTGCGTCTGAGCGTGCTCACGCAGTTCAACCCTGACTGGATGCGGGCCTCTGTGAGGCGCGCTGTCATGTTGATCGAGTCCAGCTCCATACCGAGAAAAGAGATCCTCTGGCCGGGGGTGAGTTTGCTCTTTCCCCAGTTGACCCGAAGCGCTAGGTGGCTGAGGTGACTGGGCACCATGTCCCTGTGTTCGCACAATTGCACTCGCTACTGGGCCAGGATAACCCAGTCGTCGAGGTAGTTGAGGATACGAACACCACAGGGGAGCAATGGCCCCCAATGGCCCCTTTTCGCCCTCGCCGAAAGACCGGACGAAAACTTGCAAGCCTTGGACGGAAGGCGTGGATTAACACACCAAGAGGAAGCGGACACTGGACACAGCTGCATCGTAACGCCATGCCCCACTGGTGGGATATCCACATACCCCTTAGCTGCCCCGCCGTCGAGGGTGGTGAGGAGGGAGGAGCCACTGGGACGGCTTCTGGCACTATACGGTGCCATCCACGTCCTAGTGAGCTCCTCATGCACTTCCCGAAAAAAATGGTACCGATTGAAACCAATCGTCCAACCGGGAAGGTTCGGGACGTGGTGGAGGGTTCCACACAAGCCGGACCTTCTCGGCGGCCCGGGAAAGTATAGCCGCCCATTCTGGATCAGACTCGGGCAACGCTACACTCCCCAAGGGGGGCAACGCAGCCGAATCCTCATCTCCAGAGGACTGAAGCTCCCCCTCCGATGCTGCGATCGACATCTGATCATCAGGCGGAGCTCCAACGGACACGGCTGGTCGTCCATGAGAGGAACCAGCATGCTCCTTTGAAGGCTTCAACGGCGGCATCGCTTGTGAGGCGTGAGGGACCCACGGAGATTGCCTCGGCAGGGAAGCCCTCACGGTGATCCTCAGATCGCCCTGGCCATGCACAGAAGTAGGTCTATTCTGAGGTCCAGAATAGACGCTAGATCTGGGCATAGGCGAGGGGACTGCACCTCCCTTGAGGTAAGCAAGTCTCGATCTAAGCGCTGCCATAGTCATATTCCCGCAATGGGAACATGAACTATTCACAAAGGCTACCTCTGCGTTCTGTTTGCCCAAACACGAGAGGCAGCTATTGTGGCCGTCTGCTGGCGCCAGGGAACGACAGCATCCAGAAACGCACAGGCGGAATGACATCCTGAAAAGGACGCAGTGTGTTGCTCTTTTGTGAAGAAAAAAAAGAAAAAGAAAAAGTACTCTTTCCACGAACTCTCACAGTGCTGAGGCACCCAGGGAATGGCCGGTGTGTACAGTGTACACTGAGGGAAACGTCCACCGACCCGACACAAGCTCTTTTGCTGTAAAAACAGCAGTTTGTTGAACATAGAAATGTCCGCAGCCACTCGCTGCATGCGCCGTCACACCAACACCGTTCTAGAGAGTCTTCAACACACAGTAGCAGTCTGTAGAGTTCAGAGATGAACAAGAAGCTCGGCTCTGAAGTGAAAGACAATGTGTGCGTGCGCCCACTTCCTGTTTATACCCACGCTGCGGGGCGGAGCTCAAAGATGATAGGGCTCCCTGAAGTGATCCCAATTACGTCGTCACGTCGATATTACGTCGAACGTGAGCGACTGAAAGGGAACACAATTTCCTACAGATATTAAGCAGACAGTCTAATACTCTAATAATAGTCTAACGACTGTGTTGACATGTTGACATGTAGTTGCAAAGTTACTTATAGTTAGAAGAATGTCTAATGCCTGCTACAGTACAATTTTGGCAATCCTATAAGATCATTACAAATCACACAGCATGAAATGGATCTAATAAAGTTGGGTACAACATAGACTGATAAGGACACCTATTGAATTGTAGGCTACGGCGCAAGTTAGTAATAACAATAATGCCTGTAAAACACTGACTGTAGAATAACGAATGAAGAATGAAGAAGAAGAAAAAAATCCACTAGTAGACCACTCAAATGTGGTCATTTTGTCTGAATAAAGATGGGCTGATTCCAAACTTCTTATTGGACACCAGTGAAAAAAGTAAACTCAATCATAAAAAACAAGTTTGAAACAAAATTGCATTTGAAATATATATTCTAATAAAAAGACTTTCATGAGTTGGAATTACAGTCAACCCAAAAGGCAATGCATCTTTCTCAGCCTACCACAACCAATTTATCTTTTCCAAACAAGTCTTTAAACAGTGAAGAGAAGTCATAGTGCGCTCTTCTATCCTGTGCTGTTTCCCCCCCAGGAGACGAAGCTGGTCAGAAGTCAAGATCATTTCAATTCCTCTCGTCTCTGTTTCCACGGCAGCGCCGCAAAACAACTCACTCTTCCTCCAGTGCCATAGTGGGGAAACTTTTCTGCTCTCTGAGGGAGATGCTAAACTATTTTAAAAGGCAATTACGACAGTTTTGGGGGCCCCGCTGAGGGGGAAAGAGGGAATAAAGAGAGAAAGAGAGTGGACTGAAAAACAGGGAAAAGTGAAAATATGTTAATGGAAGTCAGGCACTTCTGTGGAGCAGGGGTGGTGTGTGAGTGTGTATGGGTGATCTAATGTGGTGACCTGACCTGTGGGGTGCGTGTTTTTGGCGATAAGGGCTGGAGATGAGGTGGAGGGTGCAGTGACAGTTCAGTAGTTGTAATTATTTTCAGGTTAGGTCACTCTCCCTGAGAACGCAGAGGTGAGGGAGCCTGGAGAGGAAGGGAGGGAAGGGTTAGGAGGTCACAGTGTGGTTAGCAGTACAGTTTTTCTTCACGCTTTTCTCTCTCTCTCTCTCAAACACAGACACAGCCCTGTCCCAGCCCCTGCTCAGAGACAGGACAGTAGCTTCATAAATGCTTCACATTACAATCCCATATAGAATAAATTGCAGTTATGAGTGATACTTGGATAAGACATTACAATTAGGTTCTATTTGTAAACATTAGTTAATGTAATAGCTAACATGAAATAATTTGTTAATTTTTGGCTCACTTAGCGCTGTTGCCTCACAGCAAGAAGTTCCAGGGGTCGGAAATTATATGAATATCATTTTATATATGAATATAATGAACATTTCAAACTGAATTATATATTCAAAATCAGTGGTGGTAAGTAACGAAGTAAAAATACTTCGTTACTTTACTTAAGTATTTTTTTCGGGGATCTGTACTTTACTTGAGTATGTTTTATTTGCATCTACTTTCACTCTTACTCCACTACTATATTAAAGAAAAAAATTACTTTTTACTCCGATACATTTCCCCATGCCCGCTCCGAGTATTTACTACATTTGGCTTTCCAAAACCAATGAAAAACGAAAAAAAAAAAAAAAAAATTTAAGTATGCACGCGCGACGCGCCCGCGTTCTTTGCCAGCATACTGTAGTATGCTCACAGGCACAGCAGTCAGTTCAATTCAGTTCGCCATCGCCAGTTCTGTGGAAGATGACAACCGAAGAAACAGTGGCAGCTCTCAGCAGAAATGATGATCCCGAGATTCCCGACAGGGATCATCACCCATGGCCATATCTCAAAGATATGTTTGAATTTATAGAATTAAAGGGAGATTCGTATCGGCTGAAATGTCTACTTTGCCTGCCACGGGTGAATCAAATTTCAGCATTCAAAAATTCACCCTCGAATCTGAAAAAACATATTGAGGTGAGTTGACGTTAATTTTGTTTCTATAATGTTAGCCAAGTGATTTCATATTGAAACGTGCCTTGTAAACAGCTAATAACGCTAGTCAGGTTAACGTTAGCTAACGCACACTGTCGTGGGCATGGGGGTGGGGGGTAGACTTGGAAAAGCAGGTTTGCCGTTTGCTCCGTGTTTCCCAAACTTTTTTCTTTCGCGCCACACTATACTATGAAAACATCTCTCTGCACACCAACATGACATTAAACAGATCACTTAGAAAGTGTAAGTAAATGTAGTAAATACAGGTAGTAATAAAGCATTTAGTTGTGGTCACTGCCTGGTCAGTTAACTATTTTGCGAGCTCGTCTAAACTGAGGACTATTCATGCCTTGTAAAACATTTATAAAGGAGATTTAAAGATTTTAAATCTTCTAAACAGTAAAATGTAACAAACACAACACAGTGATACAGAGCATAGAAATATTTAATAGCCTTTAAATCTCCTGTATTAAATGCTTTAAAGCATGAATAGTCCTCACTTTAGATGAGCTCGCAAACATAGTAAACTGACCACTACTAAATGCTTTATAACTAACTTACCGTACAGCATATGTTAATAAAGCATTTAACATACCAAGTAACCATCACTATGTGTATGAATAATAAGATAAATGTACATTTAGATAGTTTATTAATCATTTACTTACACGTTCTAAGTAATCTTTTGAACCACTGACAACTCTTAAAATAACTGGTTTATAAAAAATGCAATTCTTCATTTAGAAATGATACACTGATCATTAATAAAGGATGAAAATACAATTTTTAAACAAATTATATATGATTTTAAATCAAGAAGAAAGCATTTATAGCTGTATTTATAAACTGCTTATTATTGTCTATTTATGCTTTATGAATTATGAATTAACTGTTTACTCATGCTTAACTAATGATTATTAGCTTGTAGTTATTATAAGTGTTACCTGCATTTTTTATCAGAAATAATGACATGAGAATGTCATTTAAAGAAATAGTAAGCCTACAATTTGAGCCATTATTATTATTATTATTTTTATTTTTATTTTTTCACAAATATGAATTTTTCCTGCGCTGGGCAGCTCTTACATCACACCAGTGTGAGGCAGCATAACTTTTGGGAAACACAGTGTTAGCTAACTTGGATATCACAGCATTGATAACTTGGACCATGTTTCAATAACGCTGGCAAGCCACATGAAGTCTAATATGTTTTTTTTTTACAGTTTTATTCTTAGGGAAATGCACGCTTATTAATTAATTGTATCTTTCTTGCAGAGAAAGCATCCCCATCAGTTAGAGCAGGGGTCTCAAACTCGCGGCCCGCGGGCCATTTGCGGCCCGCGGGGTGATATTTTGTGGCCCCCTACTTGACATTAAAGTGTAATGTTAGTGCGGCCCGTCGTTGCGTGTGCCGCGTTTTAAATGGGCTACCATACGGTGGGTTTGTTGTCAATAGTTGCCATAGACAACCGCTAAGTACAAACATACTGCGCGCCTGGAAAAAATTAGCGCGTCGCTTCAATTATGAGCGCGCTTGCCGCGCACGCGCACCTACATTTGAAATAACGAACTTGAGCTCGCAAAATATGTGAGCGCGATATGTGAACTGCCCCTTGTCGAGCTACCACCAATCAGGCCGCGAGCTACTGGTAGCTCGCGAGCGACGTGTTGGAGAGAGACCCTGCTTTAAAACAATGTGAGAATAATCATTTTGAGCTTGTAATATGTGTCTAACAGGTTGATAAGAAGGTTTGCTTTGATTTGTGCAGTCAGTAATTTGCCTGAGACACTATACATGTGTAGAAAGAATTCAATAAGACGGGCAGACATGACTGCAAATATTTGTATTTCAAAAGCAATAATTGTTTTTCTAAGTACATAATAAAAGGAAATGTGCCTTCCAAAAAAAACATTCAATATCATTAATGTGTTGTATAAAGAAAATAAAAAGGACATAAGCAAATATAAATATTACAAATATGTGTTATAGACAAAGAAAGTTTGTAAAATGAACTTCAACTGTCAGAAGGACAGCTCATGAAGAACCAATCGTGTACAGAAAGGAATGTTCAAATTCAGAGGAACAGTTCAGAAGAAACGTTAATAATAAAGATTGAGAAGATTGGATCAGTTGTGCTCCTTTTTTGGAATACTTGAATACTATTTTTTGTGGAATACTTGATGCGGCCCAGCCTGACCCAGACTCTACCTCCAGCGGCCCCCAGTTAAGTTGAGTTTGAGACCCCTGAGTTAGAGAGTTACTCTAAATTGACTCAGAGTCATAACAGCTCACAGAAGAGAAAGTGTCCTGCAAGTCCTCCTGCCGGTACCAGCAAGCAGCTCAAGTTGGATATGTCCAGCAGCAAACGAGTTTCAAAAGTGAACATAAACAAAGCAGTGATGAAGTTTGTTGTTGAGGGCCTTCAACCATTCAGTGTGGTGGACCTACAAGCATTTAAAGACCTAATCCAGGACCTCCAACCCAATGCCACCATCATGTCACGCCCCACTCTACGATCAAGTATAGCTGAAGCTACAAAATCTATGAAGAAGAAATTGATCGCGGCAATGAGTGAGGTGGAATACATTGCAACCACCACAGACTGCTGGACCACCAGAAGGCGCAGCTTTATTGGCATAACAGCTCACTGGCTTGATCCTGACAGTTTAGACAGGCACTCAGTAGCCCTAGCATGTAGGCAGTTAAAAGGCTCCCACACTTTTGAAGTTTTAGCGGCTGCATTAAACGACATCCATGCAGAGTACCAGATCCGTGATAAGATCGTTAGAACGACTGACAATGGGTCGAATTTTCTAAAAGCATTCCGCATTTATGGTGACCAAGATGAAAACAACAATGCAACGTACACTGAAGAGTTAAGCAACTCGGGTGAGGGAGATGATGATGAGGAGGAGATTCAAGAAGAGGAAGAAGTTGTTAACTACCAAGAAGTGGCAAGTATGCTTGATATAGGCGATGGCTTGGAGTATCATTTATCAATGAATGCCATTCTCTTCCATTTCTGTGGATGTATGGGACATGAGTTGTTTTTCAGGACTGGACTATATCAATCTGGAGATGGAGCCCTTGCATCCCCTCAGCAACTTGCATGCCACCTCTTCTGATGATGACGACTTTTTCTCATCCATCAAGTCAAACTCACAAGAAAGCTCCAAAGAACTTGAGGGATATTTGGGATGCTGTGCTGACCACACCAGTCTGCTGAAGACCTTTCCCTCAATCTGCAAGTTGTCCATCAGGTTAAACACACCCCTTCCTGCCTCAGCGGCTTGTGAGAGGCTGTTTAGTACGGCAGGACTTTTATTTAGCCCCAGGAGAGCCAGGATGGACTCCAGCAATTTTGAAAATCAGCTTCTGCTAAAGCTGAACAGAAGCTTTTACAACTTTGAATAGTAATCTGTTTATCTTAATGGTGTGTTCTGAAGATTTTTCAACTTAAAGAGGTGGTTCTTCCTCATTAATATTCTGAAACAGTCTTACCTTGTATCTTGTTGATGCAGCTATTGAACATGTCTATTGCAAGTCTAACCCCCATACTGCGTTGCGTTAAGGTGCTTCATTGTCTCTTATGATTGAAAATCTAACAAATTCTTAATTGCAGTATGTAATCTAATAATTTGTTCAATTAAATAATTGCATATCACTCCCAAAAATTGATCTGCTTAATTATTTATATTTACAGTTCATTGGAATATTTACTTTTTACTTTCGATACTTAAGTACTTTTTAAATCGGATACTTTTGTACTTTTACTCAAGTGATGTTTGAATGGAGGACTTTCTACTTTTACTGGAGTAATATTTTATTTAGGTATATATACTTTTACTCGAGTATAACTTTTGAGTACTTTTACCACCCCTGTTCAAAATAAATAGTATATATGCTTAATATATAACATAAATAATTAAAATTCTGTAATTCATACATTTATGTATAAAAAAGAACAATTGATCTAATATTAATCAAGATTAATATGCTGTAAAAAAATTATTGCTATGATGAAAATTGTTAAAAGGTGTTTTAAAAATATATATATTTAACCATTATTGTAAAGTATTGCTGACATTTTTAGAATATTTTTTTCAGACTTATACTGCATAAGAAGACACATATTTGTAATGAAGGAAGTGTAGAAAGTTCTGCTCTTTGATCTCATTAGGATTTGCATATTTAAATTTGGCACATGAAGAAGCGTCATGCCACATTTGACATCAATGAACAGTTTGAATATGTGTCCATTCGTTTTCATTGCATGAAAAAGAGCGGCTTGAATATCCTCCCTAATATCTCTGTGGCCCTGTTTACACCTGGTATTTAGATCCGATTTTGTCGCTCGGATCACAAGTAGACGAGGCAGACACATACTTGTTTACACCTGGTATTTTAATCCATCTCTTTTGTCCACTTTCAACCACTTATGTCCTGATTTCTTTATGGGCGGTATTTCAGATCTTTTGATCTATTGGACAAAATTAAACGTGACCGGAGACGACGGAAAATATACAGAAAGCATCAGCTTTCGTTTCTGCTCTGATAGCCGCAAGACCGCACGCTTAATGTGGTGTGTGCGTGTTAAAAATCAGGAATGGTGAGAAAACATTGTGCTTGGTACATTTTTCATCTTCAAACCAAACTTGGGTCTTCAGCTGACAAACTTTAAATCCCGTCTGGCTAGCGCACTTCCCATAATGTTTACACATTATAGTTTAGTAGGTGGAGAGTAGACGGTCTTTTGTGGCTTTTCGAACACATTCTACCACATGAACGTTTACCATACGAAAGCAATCCGTTCTAATGCGTTTTCGACTGCCTCTGGAAGTGGTCGAAAGTGGACGAGCTCAAAATGTTTTAGACCCCGTTTACACCTGTATTTAGTGTCGTCAACTTGTGATCCGATCGACCACAACGCATCTTAATACTAGGTGTAAACAGGGCCTTTGGAAGAAAGTAAGTCATGAGTTTGTAACGACTTGAGTAAATGTTGATGATTTTCATTTTGGGTGAACTATCGCTTTAACAATTCTTTCATTCTTTTTCAAAATGTTCATCAAGACATGCAACTAATAAAAAGATTCCAATACCACATCTCTCCAACTCATGACAGCACAAACTAGTTATTAGACACCATTTCAGACACCATTCAATAGGTTTTTTGCAAAATAGGTCATTTTCATTTACAAGATGAGCCTAGGCCATTGGCACAACAGCCCCATCCACACACACATACACACACCCCACACCCCACTGTAGTCCTTTTCTTTCTCTCCTTCCAAAAACACCACACTCTTTATCAGTGCAATTACCACACAAACAGATCCATCACAGCCTGAACTGTCCTCTCAAATCGCCACTCTTTCCACGGGCAAGCTAATTAATCCTAAAGAGAGAAAACTAATGCTGGAATAAAGAAACAGAGAGAATGGACCTATCATGTCCTTCTGTATGCGTTTGCAATTGTGACCGTGTTTATCCTTTTCTCCTTTGCTTTCTTTTTTTGTTGTCCCATTCTTTCTCTCTTTATCAACGAAGAGAAAGCCTTCAAAGGAACGATTGTGCGGGCGGCGGGCTGAAGTGGCCTGTTGGTAGCGGCAACAGTGAAGGCGGACAACACAACATAACAAACATGGTTGCATCTAATCAGGGGCCTCGGTTAATGTAAACAATGTCATTTTTTGGCCTTAATGAGCCAATTTTCCCCGGACACGAGAGGCTAACAATTGGGGCAGCGCCTTTGATGTTCTTCATTTGAAGGTTTGTTTGTGATTGCCGGCACTTTTGTTGGAAGCCCCGTGCTGGGTGTCTTTCATCTTGCTGAAAAGCGAGAGTCACGGCTCACTTGGACGCAAAACAAGGAGAAGTGTGAGAGAGAACGAGAGACATAGAGAGAGTGAAATAAATATGACATATTCCCTATTTACCTTAAACAATCCCTCATCAGCTGATCTTCCCCAAAACCTCCTCCTCTTTTTCACCTTCGTCTTCTTCTTCAGAAAGCACACACACAGACACATCAAGACATAAAACAAGCACATTGGTTTGGTGTCTATAACTATCAAATGGCTGGCTCATTAAAAGGCACCCCGGTGAGGGTGCATGTGTGTGCGTGTGTTTGTCGTTGACGGGGCTTAATTAACATGAGCCTGACAAAAGGTGACGCAGACCAAAGAGGCAGCCGGTGAGCCAGGTGTGTGTGTGCGCGGTGCCTTTCAACTTCATACTGTGCAGACATCCCACGCTGACCAAAATCGGCCATGTTACGGAGCGAGAGAGAGAGAGAGAGAGAGAGAGAGAGAGAGAGAGAGAGAGAGAGAGAGAGAGAGAGAGAGAGAGAGAGAGAGAGAGAGAGAGAGAGAGAGAAATGGAGCGTCAAAGCAAAGATCAAGATAATTAAGCATCTACTTTCTACTTTCCATAGATACACGAATTAATCTATTTATAATGTGTCAACTCCCATGTGTTAGGAAAACAGTTTAATTCTACATTTAGGAGCGCATAAAACGTACACAAGAGAGTTGGAAATACAAAGAGAACAATGGGGTAAACTTTTTTCCTCTATGCGCATTTCTCCCCGGGTCTAGCGCACGTGTCACTGAGATAAACTGCAAATTAAGGGAAAAAACGGCAAGAAAATAAATAACTTTGTTTAAAGGACAAAAGCATTGTAGATAAAAAATCACAACTAATATGTCCAGGCTTTTACCTATCAGTCAAGCAAACTCACACACACACACACACACGGTTAGTCAGGGGCCTCTGGGGCCTTGTCACCGCACCTGCTGGGCCCTGCGGAAGCCAGCTGTCGGCTCACATGTGCACCGGACTCTATATGTAAGTGTGTGTGTGTTTCTCAAGAGGAGAGGGGTGACAATGTCCAGGGGAGAGAGGGACGAAAAGATAGAAAAAGCGAAAAATGCAAATAAGAGAAGATTCACTTGAAAGTTAGGCTACATGACTCAGACTCAAGACTCAAGAAGAAGCGAGCAGAGGCAGAAACTGCTTTTGTTGTTAACAAAACACATACAACATGGTAACAGTTCCTGTTTGAAAGAACTAATGGTAAGAAATTATATGAAGTTGGGATGGACGGACAGATCGATAGATAGATCAGAAAAATATTTGAAAGATCTATAGATAGATAGATCAGAAAAACATTTGATCGATAGATAGATCGATAGATAGATAAATCGATAGATAGATCGATAGATAGATCGATAGATAGATCGATAGATAAATCGATAGATAGATCGATAGATAGATCAGAAAAATATATGATAGATCGATCGATCGATAGATATATAGATGATAGATAGATAGATCGATAGAAAAAACTATCTTAAAGTAAATTGACCAGAGCAAAGGCCTGTTCACACACAAAGAGAATAACTATAACGATAACTATAATAATGTTTTAATAATCATTCTAATTCTATGATATTTGGGAAGTCCACACTAAAACTAGAACTACAACAACACAGAAGAACAATATCCCTGGAATCATTCTCAGAACAATTTTTTCCAGCTGATGAACTATAAAAAAAATGGTCCAGCAGACGGCATAACTGCACGCTTATAATAAACAGAAGGTTACACTTAATTTTAAGGTCTCCTTGTTACAGTGTAATTATACATTTAAAGGAATAGTCAACTTTTCTTTAAATGTATAATTACAAAAATTAAATTTCTGTCAACCTGTCAGCAATGACGTAGCTTAGACCTTGGAAATGGTATAACTGCTGTGATCTTTGTAACTGTAAGGGGGGGCGGCCTACGAACTCCTGTGTGAGTCTTGAAGCTGACTTCTGCTAATGAAACTGCAAACTATCTTCAGTAAAACTTTTCTTTAATTTTTTATAATTCTGACTCCGGGTCTTCATTCTTCATATCTGGTTCTGGGTCTTTGACTGTATACCCCTTACAACACAAAAGAAGATAATATTTTAAAGAATATGGGTAACCAAACAGCTGATGGACCCCATAGTATTTTTTTTTTTTTTTCATACTATGGAAGTTAATAGGGTCCATCAAATGTTTGGTTACCCATAATCTTCAAAATATTATCTTCTTTTGTGTTGTAAGAGGTATACAGTCAAAGACCCAGAACCAGATATGAAGAATGAAGACCCGGAATTATAAAAATTAAAGAAAAGTTTTACTGAAGATAGTTTGCATTTTCATTAGCAGAAGTCAGCTTCAAGACTCACACAGGAGTTCGTAGGCCGCCCCCCTTACAGTTACAAAGATCACAGCAGTTATACCATTTCCAAGGTCTAAGCTACGTCATTGCTTACAGGTTGAATGATTCTCATTGGCTAAGAAACATGAAAGCCTAAACAATTTAACACATGTGAGGAGATAGGGGTGCCTATCGCCATTAGTCACGATAGTTGTCGTCCACTCATTAGATTTAGGTCTGTGGTGGCCTCGCAGGTTCGAGAAGGGCGCCGGGTTGTCTGGTCCGAACGTCCAGAACCTACATAGAATGTCATACGCACACACACAAATAACAGACACTAGCAAATAACAGCTCCCATCAAGGCTGAAGAGAGTCTGAGCTCCTTATTATCAGTTAAGTATACCAAAACATAATGCTAAAACATTCACTCGTTTGGGAGAAAAACCGATAACTGGCATTTACTCCCAAGGAAGGAAATATACTGGAAAGAATACATTTTAATACAACAATTAAAGTTCTATATAGTAACGCTCAATATAGCTTGACCATATGTCCAAGGAAGGATCATATGTGTCCACGCTGCCTTTAGGACCCTCTACTGATCCCAGAGAAAGAGACAAACGGCCTTGTGGGTTACGTGGCCTTCGTGTCCTGCGTGTACTACGTGCAATCTCAAAGTAAGATTGGAATGCACCTAAAAGAAACTGGTTACTTACGTCACATACATTTAAGAAAATATAATTTCACAAGCACAAAGAATATAAAAATTATTATGTGATAATGAATATATTTATAAAGAAAGTATATAAGCATTCAAAAGGATATATGATTATAGATGTATTTGAAGAGGCAAGGGATTTTGACCAACCCTTCAGTGTTCAGCAGTAGAAAGGAACTGGAGGTTTGGAACAACTTGAGGGTGAGTAAATGAATTTTCATTTTTGGGTGAACTAACCCTATCTGAGTAATATTAATAAACTACAAGTACTTATTATTGGGTTAGGGTTGGGTTTAGGGCACACCTCCGGTCTTCTCACCCTGAACGATTTCAGTCCATTACAGAACACAGCAGCAGTCACTTCTGATTGAGCTCTCCCAGGGCCAACCTGACAGCTGAGCAGAGTTTAATGTTACTAAGGAGGATCACAACACATCATCATCTACACCAATATGGCAGACAAAGTGAGCCTGAGCCAAACCTTGCCAAACATTTGTGTATATGCATGCATTTTTATGCCTAAACACAATTAGCTTAGCAAAATGGTTTCACCAAACTCTATTGAAATGAATTGAGTGAAGTCTCTCATGCAGAGTGCTGTTTGTGTGGCGTGCAAGGTTTTCCACAAAGGCCGTTTTCACTTTCAAATTCATTCACTTTTGAGATTCCATAATAGTTTGGATGCTGTCATAGAAGGCACCTGCCATATGTAGACAGCAAGGTAGCTCACTGGGTTTTGGAATAGAGGTATTAAAAGTCAAAGATTTCCCAGTTTCTACTCATATTAAATAATACTTCATGATTAAAGGCCCGTTCACACCAAGAACAATAACTATAACAATAACAATAGTTATAAAAATCGTTGTAGTCCACAACACAACTTTAACGCTAATGGCACAGAGAAACGATATCGTTGGAATCAATTTCAGAATCATTTTTTCCCCAGCTGATGAACGATAAAACAATGACAGCCAATCAGAATCGAGCCTTGATAGAGCTTGAGCGTTTAAAACGGCAGGCGACAAAACTGCAGCACATGGAACGATATTGTGTGCTGACGCTAATATAGTTAACGTTATAGTTATCGTTCTTGGTGTGAATGCCCCTTAAGAAACATGATCTGGTGAAGTGTTAAAATAGTACAAAAGTGTAAACATTTCAGTCCATTTTTCTCCATTGTATTTCTTTATAGAAAAAAAGGAAAAATGGAGATAATCGTACAATGGACAGGTGTTCTCTACATCTGACAGCAGAATACAACAGATGCGTAACCTGCTGTGGAAGAGAGAGAGAGACAGAGAGAGAGAGAGGAAGATAGAAAGAGACACAACAAAGGCAGAGGGGGGGAAAATTGCCCGTTTTGGAAAAATCAATAATGTTCACTGATATGAATCATTTCCCAGCAGGACTATCTCTGCTTTGCAATCCGGTTTTCTTCCCCTGAGGTCAAGTGTGTGTGTGTGTGTGTGTGTGTGTGTGTTTGTGTGTGTGTAAGCCTTAGAGACCTCTTTCTAGGCTGGAGTTGTGCTGGAATGTATTAGAGCAGCCCATGTCAAAGCAGGCTAAAGCACGCATGGCACTGGATAAATTCCACTGGGCTATTCTCTCCACACGCCGGACCTCTGCAGAACACCCTCTAGAGAGGCCACGGATACCTGTACGCCCCCGCCAGGTGCAACAGGTCAGAGTTCGTCTGGCTGTTTTTCTTTTATCTGAATTGATGTGCATATATGAACTGCTGCATGGTGATGTCAGAACAGATTGTGCTCCACTCAAACTGACATTCCGCTACTCACAATCGCAGAACATTATTTTCACAATTATTCCTAATGGTGACCTAATCAAATTGTGAATGTGATAAAAATAGAAAACAAAACTTTTTTCTATTTTTCTATTTTTAATACTAGTTACACAATAGTTCCAGTTCTCAAATTTGATTCTAAAGATTTTCATCCATAATTTTGTTTTTCCCTTATTGCGTGACAAAATATTCTATATTTGTTCAAAATTGTCTTTAAAAAAAATTAAGGTGCACCATAAAGAAAAAAAACTGCTATTATTAGATATAATTGAAATATTGAATTAACTGACATTTGCTCTATGTACACTGCTTGTGATTAGCCAAGAAATGCTAAATGCTGGGGAAGAAAAGTTCAATCTGACAGAATTCACAAAATATTTATATATAGATTCATATATCATAAGGAAGAGTTGTGTCATATAATTATAAAATAATTGATTGAAAAAAATTTAAAAAAACAATGAAAAACTTTGAATGTTAAAATAAAGTAAAATGTAAGAATTTCAATAAAATATATTTTTATTTTTATATAGGCCTATATAGTATTATTTCTTTCTTTTTTCTTTCTTTTTTGCACTGTTTTATTTGTATGCAAACGCTATCACATCAATGTGACAATGACATTTGCTCAATTTTGCATTACTAAGTGATTATTTACTGTAATTTATGTACTTTTCCCTTGAAAAAAGTAAGGGATTGCTTTAACATATTCTGTAATTTAATTAGTTACTTCTGGTGTAATTGCATTAAATGCTGTGTACTATAGAACAATTAAAAATAACAAAATAGTGGATTTAACATTAAAATTTAATGTCTACATTTAAAATGTAGGTTTTAATGTAACCTTCTCCCTTTTCAATACTTTGGTCAATTCAGGAATAATTTATGTAATTTTAAATTACTTATTTAGAATTTTAAAAAAAATGGGATTGAGAAAGTAATTAGTAACAAGTAGGCTAATCCAATGCTTTTTAGAGAGATTAAATAGTACACCAATCTAATTACACTGTTAAAGATGTAATTAGTAGCTAGCAATTAATTACTTTTTTAGAGTAACTTCCCCAAGAAAGAAAGAAAGAAAGAAAGAAAGAAAGAAAGAAAGAAAGAAAGAAAGAAAGAAAGAAAGAAAGAAAGAAAGAAAGAAAGAAAGAAAGAAAGAAAGAAAGAAAGAAAGAAAGAAAGGAAATTACATCTGAGCGACATCCTATTCACATGAATATGAAACATTAATGTCTGTAACGCAAGCTTGTTCAAGTCTTTCTCGCTTTGTACAATTACTGAGATTAGCGATAAAATAATGGCTAAATAATTGCACAATAATAGCCAATAATGAGACCGAATGAAGGGAGCTCCGAGAGACAAATCAGTCAAAAGAGGGGACGCAGCATCAGACAGCTGGCTAATTTTCACTGACCCTTCCCTGGCTTTCACACAAACTCTTCTATTTCTGTTTTCTTCGCTTCTTTCTTCTCTCTCTCTTAGCCCCCTCCCCGGAGAAAGCGCAACTGCTTTGCATAACGGCGGCGTCGTGTTGTGGACCGGGAGGAGGTGGGTCGAGTCAGGCTGGCACTGAGGTAAGCTTTCTCGTTTTCCATCCTGACCAAACACACCACCACAAGCCTCCCAAACCTACCCTCCTCCTCCTCCTCCTCCTTCTCGCTCCCCTCTCCACGTCACCCCTACACACTGGCTGTCCCCATCTCTCCAGGAGGCAGTTGTCAATCATCAGCGTCTCTCAGAATCCCGCTGGAGCTCATTGTGCCCGCGGTCGCCGGCGGAGGCAAGCGCTCGGAGGCAGCGGCGGGCCGCAGATGGAGAGTGCGCTGTCAATCATTGTCACTAATTATTAATTTCTGTCACTCAGCCCCGTGGCAACCACGCTCTCTGGCTCCCCCTCCCTCCTTCTCTCTCTTCCTCCCTCTCTCGCTGTGGCTTCTCTCTCCCAGGGTGAGTTGATTTGGTATGCCATCTCTGCGACGGAGGGTTCAACCTTTCATTATGTGTCACACACACACAGTACTCTCACCTAGGTCACTCCCCTTGACTCCCTGCTTGGTTTTAATTGTATTTTACCTTCTACACCCTACTAAACCCTTTGCACCCTTTGACCTTCGTCCTATAGACCCCCCACCCCCCAACACATATCTTCTCAGTTCCACTGTCCTACTCCATCACTTCAACAGAGGTGAGGTGGACAGTGTGTTTGTGCCATTAAATAACACCTCACTTGATTAGGCCAGTGATCATGAGTTTCATTTGACATTTCATTTGATTTCAACTTTGCGGGGCAGATCTCACCAATATTCATTGTACATTGCTGAAATTTAACTTGTTTCGTAATTTATCAATTTTACAGTATTACAGTGCCCTATTATTAAAGTTTCCTAATGTTGTTTTGGAGTCTCCTACAACAGGTTTACATGCATCAAAGGTCAAAAAACTGTTTAATTTTCTCATAATACACATTTGCACATCACATTTTCAATGATTCTCAAACGACTCGTCAGATGAATCAATCTCTCTAAATCCCTCCTTTCCGCAAGCTACTGCTCTGATTGGCCAGACAGCTCAGTCTGTTGTGATTGGTCTACTGCGTGGCGAAAACGCCCATTGCATTAACAACGTCAGCTTACTAAGGAATACATTTTGAAGAATGTCGGTAACCAAACAGTTGATGGACCCCATAGTATTTCTTTTCCTACTATGGAAGTCAATGGGGTCCATCAACTGTCTGCTTACCGACATTCTTCAAAATGTATTCCTTTGTGTTCAGTAGAAGAAAGAAATTCATACAGGTTTGAAACAACTTGAGGGAGAGTAAATGATGACAGAATTTTCATTTTTAAGTGAACTATTCCATTAAGCTGTAATGGAATATTTCCCAATTCAGAAAAAAACACTGAACACCTCATCTTGTTTTCAAATCATACACACTTTTATGACATTCAGGCTGAAAATCAGTTTCAGATCACTACTTTTCTCATTGAACGAAACTAAACCAGACCCCCCTCTTCCTCCCTCATTCCCTGTGCATCTTTGTCCATTCTCTGCTCTGCATATTTTTATCCATATCTCTCTCTCTTTCTCTCTCGTTCGGTTCTCAGCCCTGCAGACAAAAAATGCCTTTAAAACAGATGAAGCACTTATCAGGACCCTTCAACACATCCTCAGTTCATTCTTTGAGTCTGTGAGGTGTGAAAACAGGATCTTTCCTGACATCAACCACTCACAGTCTCCACCAGTGCCTCCCAACTAGACCGTCAGTGGACGAATTAGACATCACTGCAAAACAAGCAACTAGCATTCTACAAAAACAGCTGTCAGGTGCACAAAGAACGGGAAACAACAATTAACTGTCTGTCATATAAGAACACATCATATAGTCTACATTAAACACAGCGATCCTGCTAAAATACGTTCCTTTCATGTCATATAACAATGACAGAGAAATATTCTGTCTGACGGAGTTGAGAACAGAATTAGTGAACAATTTCTGTTTTAATACACTAAAGAAATAAAACAGGCAAGGTTTTTAAGTGTACACATCATGTACCAGGCTGACTTAAAAGCCTATTGTGCAGCAATAAGCATTCATTTCATTCATGTTCCCCCTTTTTTTTGACATTGTGACTTGAAGAGTAATGGATGTAATTGCGAGAGAAACCAAAAAGCAAATTACGTACCAATTACAGCTTACATGTGGAAAAAAAAATCATAGGACTATCTGTAGATTTAAGACGCATCTGAGAGGAAGAGAGTGAAATGTTCTCTTGTGAGTGTCTACCAAAGATTTGAAGACTGCTCATGTTCCAAACAACAGCAAAAAAATCTGACATTTTTTTGATTGACACACCAAGACACCATCCTCCTATTTTTATGGGGGGAAAAGTAGTGTCAGGGAGGAATACTTTTAAAAGTAACATATTTCATTCTGCTCCAAAAAAAGTTATTCATTCATTTAATTTCTTATTTTAAAAAGTAATCATTTATAATTATCTTTGTTAAGTAACATTGTTTTCTTTATGGAAAGCAACACATTAAACATTACTTTTCCATTAAGAGGGTATGAAAAGGATTAGGTTATTTCTCTGTGCCCCATCTACCATTGTACATAAATAAAGGCAAATATATGATTATACAAATAAGTTAGATTTTAATTAAATTGCCTTTATATTGCAAGGGCAGCACAGTCATGTCTGCTACCACAAAAAGGTGTTTACACAGACCTTTTCATTCAGAACAAAAACCACAATAGCTGAAAAAAATATCATATGCTTGAAAAATTTTAACAAAGATGCTTGTCATGCACAGGAGGGGAAAATTTTTTTTTCATGACATCGCCAAAATGGCAGATCTAATGCATACATAACATTATAGGCAAGGGAGAGTGTTTCGGTTGTCTTTAGGAGTCTTTTTCTTTCTTTTTAAGAAATCAATCTATTTAAGGTGTATTAAATTAATCAAAAGTGATAGTAAATATATTTTATCACAAAAGATTTTGATATCAAATAAATGCTGGGGGTTTTTTTTTCATCAAAGAATCCTGAAAAAAAAATGCATTACGGTTTCCACAAAAATACTTAAGTAGCAAAACTGTTTTCGGGAAATGTTTCTTAAGCACCAAATCAGCACATTAGAATGATTTCTGAAGGATCATGTGACACTGAAGACTGGAGTAATGATGCTGAAAATTCAGCTTTGACATCACAGGAATAAATTACAATTTAAAATCAAAATAGAAAACAGGCCCTAGAATTGCCTTTAAAAAGTTCCTTTAAATTGTAATCATTTTTTCACAATATTACTCTTTTAACTGTATTTTTTTTAATTATTTTATTCAAATAAATGCAGCCTTGGTGAACATAAGAGACCTCCTTCAAAAACATTCAAACAAATCCTATTGACTGCAAACTTTTGAAAGGTAGTGTACATTTGTTTTAAATAGAAAACTAACATGTGTTACATTTGAAAACATAACTGAGGTATGATAAAACAGCACTGGAATGAATGAAACCAAAATATGGCGTGTGGCCTGAATTGGAACATCCACAGCCCAGTAATGTTCTTTACCTGAGGGGAATCACACTTAACTTTCTAGCACAAAACACTGAATATCACAGAGCTGAAGAAAAAAATGAATATCCATTTATTTCAAAAATAGTACAGCATAACTCTAAAGAATACGAGAGATAAAGACAAAAGGAGAGAGAGAGAGAGGGAGAGAGAGAGAGAGAGGAGAGAGAGAGAGAGAGAGAGAGAGAGAGAGAGAGAGAGAGAGAGAGAGAGAGAGAGAGAGAGAGAGAGAGAGAGAGAGAGAGAGAGAGAGAGAGAGAGAGAGAGAGAGAGAGAAACGAGGCCATAGGATTAAAAGCTAATAGCCAGAGGTGCTTGTCCTGTCTGATTTGCTCTTAGAACAAAATGTTTTCACACAGTAAAACCACCCCATCACCACAGGTGTTGGCACAATGCAGTGATTGCCCTTGACAAGAGAAAACAGCGGAAAGGCTCCAAAACCAGGAAACTTTGAAAGACAAGGTCACAACTTTGCTTGACATCAAAGGTTAATCCAAGAAGTTTTTTAATCATAGAAATAAAAGCCAAAAAAAAACAAAAAAACAGCAAGTTTATTCAGCATCCTTGAGACATCACCTTCACCTAAAGAGAATAATGGCTCTTTTGTGTTTTATATTTTTCAGTTTATGTTTCTTGGACAATGGTGAAGATTTAAATGAGAATTGCTGCGAGGGAATCTACTGGTTTAGATCCAAAGCTCAAATAACGAACGGGTGGAACGACACTTGATTTAGAGAGAGTTTGTGCGATCAAGAAACAGACTGAAACAAAAAAATGGCACAAAAAGTTCTCTAAGCAAGTGATGTAACTTACTATAATTCTGTCTAGCAGGAAGTGCATCCAGAGTTTGTGCCAAAATATCTTTTGTTGAATGTCTCTTGGTGCGGCCTGCCACATCCCATGAACCCCTGCTTTGGACTCATACTGTCTCTCCGTACATACTTTTATCCTCACATCATATCTTGTTTGCATCGCTTGTTCTTCATGATGTATATTTCATTCGTGCAGTCAGTCTTTGCTGTAATTCTCTCCATCCTTTGCTCTTGCTTAGTTTGCAGCTTCACTGCTATGTAAGCAATCTCAAACGCACACTGTGCCCACAGCAGCGGGTCTCCAACTGTCACTTCTCTTGCTCCACAGTCGTTCACACTCTCTATTCGTCATCCTGCGAAGGTCTTAAGCCTGACAGTTGCAGGAAACACCATGTCGCACAAAAAAAAAGAAGGAGTCATCACTTTTAAATCCAGCAAAAAGAGCATCAGTGAAACGATATATTTGCTGGAGATCTGACATGCACTTGCACAACAGGATGCTCAATTATAATCTTTGGGATGATATATAAAATCTGCTGATGGACTCGAGCGAGAGTGGCACATGCGGTACAGTAAAACCAATGTCATTTGCCATGGTTGGGACACAGGATTGAGCTGTGCGCTCATGTTGGGGATGCAGGTTCGATCCCGGCCCTTTCAACAGTCTACTTTTACTGTAATTTAATAAGCCCATTTGATTTCCACTTTTAAAATATATATATATATACACTCACCGGCCACTTTATTAGGTACACCTGTCCAACTGCTCGTTAACACTTAATTTCTAAGCAGCCAATCACATGGCGGCAACTCAGTGCATTTAGGCATGTAGACATGGTCAAGACAATCTCCTGCAGTTCAAACCGAGCATCAGTATGGGGAAGAAAGGTGATTTGAGTGACTTTGAACGTGGCATGATTGTTGGTGCCAGAAGGGCTGGTCTGAGTATTTCAGAAACTGCTAATCTACTGGGATTTTCACGCACAACCATCTCTAGGGTTTACAGAGAATGGTCCGAAAAAGAAAAAACATCCAGTGAGCGGCAGTTCTGTGGGCGGAAATGCCTTGTTGATGCCAGAGGTCAGAGGAGAATGGCCAGACTGGTTCGAGCTGATAGAAGGGCAACAGTGACTGAAATAACCACTCGTTACAACCGAGGTATGCAGCAAAGCATTTGTGAAGCCACAACACGCACAACCTTGAGGCGGATGGGCTACAACAGCAGAAGACTCCACCGGGTACCACTCATCTCCACTACAAATAGGAAAAAGAGGCTACAATTTGCAAGAGCTCACCAAAATTGAACAGTTGAAGACTGGAAAAATGTTGCCTGGTCTGATGAGTCTCGATTTCTGTTGAGACATTCAGATGTTAGAGTCAGAATTTGGCGTAAACAGAATGAGAACATGGAACCATCATGCCTTGTTACCACTGTGCAGGCTGGTGGTGGTGGTGTAATGGTGTGGGGGATGTTTTCCTGGCACACTTTAGGCCCCTTAGTGCCAATTGGGCATCGTTTAAATGCCACGGCCTACCTGAGCATTGTTTCTGACCATGTCCATCCCTTTATGGCCACCATGTACCCATCCTCTGATGGCTACTTCCACCATGTCACAAAGCTCTAATCATTTCAAATTGGTTTCTTGAACATGACAATGAGTTCACTGTACTAAATTGGCCTCCACAGTCACCAGATCTCAACCCAATAGAGCATCTTTGGGATGTGGTGGAACGGGAGATTCGCATCATGGATGTGCAGCCGACAAATCTGCGGCAACTGTGTGATGCCATCATGTCAATATGGACCAAACTCCCTGAGGAATGCTTCCAGCACCTTGTTGAATCTATGCCACGAAGAATTGAGGCAGTTCTGAAGGCAAAAGGGGGTCCAACCCGTTACTAGCATGGGGTACCTAATAAAGTGGCCGGTGAGTGTATATATTACAGTGAAGCACTTATGCAAGTGAATGAGGCCAATCTGTAAAAGTTAAAATACTCATTGTTTCAATAGTATAGCTAGCATAAACAATGAGTTTATAAGTTTTTACTGTGAAAAAGAATAATTGTATCCCTTAAAACTCATCTTTTATCACCAAAATTACATATTTAAACTTTTTTTTTCCTTCAATTTTTTTTATTGACTTAGCTTAAATGCAACTCTACACCCTGGCCTCATTTAGTATACGCGGTTCTATGACCCCACTCACACCAGCTCAGAGATCCACTCGTTGATGATCACATTTGACCTGATTGGTTACAAAGTAGTTTGTGACGTCAGAAACCCCAGTGATTTCAAACCGCGTTTTTGAGACTGTCTTTGGTTCACTGCAGTTTTAAGGAGAAAATATGAATTTACACATGGTTTGTCTTAAAGCATATTAAAAACACCACATAGACATATAAACAACATTGAAAGCTTGATTTTCACCACAGGGAGACTTTAATGTATATCCAACTCCGTCTCCATGAAAACACCAATTAGCCCTGAAATGAGTGTAAACACTTCTTGTTAATTTTGAACAAAAAAGGTTACATAGTGCACCTTTCATTCTGTTTAGTCAATACATAAACTAGCACAGCACAGGCCAGCAAAAAACAGAGCACTGCTGAGAGTAGAAGAGTTGTGCTATGCCATTTAAAGCTACTTGAGTAGGCCACATTTCTCAGGGAATCAGATGAGTGCTCCGGCAGTGTCCGTGCTGTTCCTGACCGTCTGAGAGGTGTAACAGTCTGAGATGTGGTTTCTGTGGGATTTATTACCACAGTGGTGTGCTGTCCTCAACTCTTACACTGCATTAAAATGCAACCCGCATTCTCCACCAATCTACACCTTAAGCCTGAATTTCCATTCATCTCAATAGCAGTTGGTAGGCTGCTGCAGGGCACCCTCAGACAAACACAACGTACACAAAACCTTCAGTCACTTGATCCATCAGAAATCATTCTAATATGCTGATTTGGTGCTCAAGAAACATTTCTTGTTATTATCAACATTGAATAGTTTTGCTGCCTAAAATTTTTCTACAACATTAGAATAACATATTGATCATATTCTAACATTTCATCATGTTGAGCTATATAACATTGATTTGTTTTATGTACATTTGCTCACCTGTCTAATAAAGTACATGCAAGAGCGGCGTCTCTGTCAAGTCGAGACTCGTGAAGCTCTGTCAAGTCCAAGTTAGTCGCAGACGTGGAGCTCTTGGCATCTCGAAAACGCCACGCTGATATTGATCCTCGTTTTAGTTCTCCTTTTGTCCCAAAGTCTGCTTGCCATGGTCCATAATGTTTGAACCTATGGTTTGAACGAAACAACAACAGCATGCCGCTAGACATTACGCACTACGCAGTTGTCCACGTCTGTCACCATGGTTACTATGACAGTACAAGTGGAAACCAGGGATACCATGGATATTACGTCATTGACAGGCGACAAGTGAACAGGGACGGGACCTTTTTAAAATTGTGAATTTCTCTGAATTTACAAATTCTTGGAAACATTTAGGATAATGGAAGTACACAATTGAAAGAAATATATAACACCGTGCAAGTGGTTTTTCTATATTTAAAAAATAAAAAAACATACTGCCCCAAACCTTTTGAATGGTGTATACTTGATAATTTAAAGGACTAGAGTCAAATAATTTGGCGAAGTGATATGGAGAGACTTGCCTGGAACTACTTTAGCTGTGCGTTTACTGGAAAATAATTGCACGCCTTAGAACGTTAGTCAACCAATCAGAATTAAGCATTTGACAGGTATAATATAATAAATTATGTAATCGATAATCCATGGCTAGCTGCGCATTAAACGATTTCAATGCAGGACGTGGAGGCAAAGAACCGCTCGACGCAAAGGGGAGATAAAAGCCATGGATAAAGCCGTGGAATATCCCACTTGTACCATGGTAATTTGCCAGCATTGACAACTTAAGCTGTTATTGATGTTTGCAGCGCAATATTTGTTCAAAAGGGTAAAAAAATGACTATTTCATCAGTTACAGCTCGTTAGATCTAGCATTCTGCCCGCTTTAAATTAGACACAGAGATAAAGTAGTGCTTAAGATGCCATTTATTTGAATGAATGAAATACATCATTTATTTGAATTAATTATTGAGAGAGAGATAGAGAGAGATGAGAGATGCATGTGTGAATTACCTGCGTCCGTTCAGCGCCTCTCTCTATTAACAACGAAGCTGTGAGTTTAATTATTTCAAAAACCAGAGATGTTACCCCCTCGTTGCTGAGAAATATAATGTAGCGATTCAGTATCGAAGCTATTTTATTACTAAAAGTCGCAGGGCAGCGTTGATAAGTTACTGTGCTCCTGAATGTTTCTGTGTGAGCACAGCGCAATCTCCAATCTCTGTGTGAGTGACGTATGCTTGAGTGTGATTCAACGAAAACAGCGCATGAATATAGAATTGTGACTGACTTGGAACTAACTGTGCATGTTTTATTGCACACCTTCCAGACAATCAGAATAGAGTATTCAGACAGACCGTGGTATAATAACAATATATTTGTTGTTTGTAAAAAATAAATTAAAAACAGAGGCTACTTTTTAATGGCCGTCAGTGGAGAAATACACGGTTGGCAACATCATCCAGCAACAGCCAAGATAACATGCTAACCAGCCAAACCTTGACCCGTTGGTCTCAACAGTTGTGAGAGAATGTGTAGGAGTTGGACCACCTGTCATTGTAGCTGTATAAGATGTATAAGAATGTAAGATCTTAGCGTTCATCTTGTCGGTTTGTATGTCCATGATCTGTCATCATCATCAGTAGCGTGTCGGTATGGACTGCCAACTTACTAGTGCAGGAGTACTGAGTCAGGGAGACACTGAACAGAGGACAGGAGAGAGAAATGGGACTCTTGGATGAGGGACTTGAGGACGAGACATTTCAGGAGTCTTTGATTAGTCCAGCAGTGTCAGGATAAACCTACAAGACACCAAAAGAGATGGGAGAAAGAAGGAAGACAGAAGCAGTCGTTTGGAGTGGCAGGCAGACTTGGGGAAGAACAGCCTGGTCACTTCATCTGCCACTGCCTATGGATGAAGAGGAAGTAGAGGAAGAAAAAGGGCAAAAGGAACCACATTCAAATGCATATGCCATTCTCCCCCTCTCTGGTTAGTCTCGGCAGCTTCACGTCTGACTGGAGACTCCAGCAAATGGCTTGATGGGTGCCAATCCACTGTCAACAGCCATATAGCTGTCCCACATCACTGCACCAAAGCGAGCACGGATCACATTTGTTATACCCTCAAAAAAAGGTTGCCTAATGACCCTTTCTCGCAGCCTGGGTCGCACCCTCTCCGCCCCACCACCAGAACATCCCTGGCGATGCGAGAAGAACATGTTTTAAACCCAAACCTGATTAGGGCGGAAGGCTGGCAATATGTTTTTCATGATGCCTGTGAATAGACAATGAGGAATGGGCAAGTTGAGCGACGTGTCTCGTGTGCGTCTACACAGCCAGGACAGGCGAGAGAGGAACGGGCCATCCAGATCCGGCGATTACCCGATCCATCGTGTTCCATTAAGTTTAAACAAGCACGCACACGCAACTTCGGCACTGGGCTGAGCTGTCCAGGACATTGTATCTGCACGAGGCTGAGATAATGGCATCTGTCGCTGTTCCTTTAGTCACAGTCGACCCAGCGCTGCCCATTAGCCGGCTGCTGGCTGACTGCCCCGGCTCGACACGCTCTGATGGCCCAACACAAAAAAAAAATACAGAATCCGACCGGCGCTCCTGTCTCGCTCCTTACTTCCCCTTTTTTCCCTCCCCCCGTTCCTACTGTCATGACTAGAGGCTGTCTGGTGTTGGATTTTGTTGGCAAAGCAGCGCTCTAATAAAAGAGGGCCCTGACAGTGCTGAGGTATGACTACTGCTTTTCTCTGATCCATACCAGAGTAGGACAGGCCAGCAGATCAGGTCCCTAATTCACAATCAGAGCCCTGCTCCTGTAAGACAGATCTCTCCTCACAGGACATCTCGCTCAGATCTCGGAGCTGCCAGACAGCGTTGTCTTGATGTAAAAAATAACCAGCACCTGGAGAAATGGCAACCGGCGCAGTTTCCTCAAGTCCTGTCGCTTTATTTAGGAAGAACCGAGCATTGTTTCATCTACTTCACACCTACGGTGACGCAAGATAAAAGTCAAAGCACAGCTGACAAATGTCTTTCATTCTCCACTTCAGTGTGGCACTTTCTAAACTTACCAGAACTAGCCATCAGAAAAGTTTGAGACCCTTTGGTGTTCAGACTAACACAATCACATCAACATTGCGGTTGGGCTGAGGTGTAGAGCGGTAAGCGTTCCCAATTATTAGTCTGGTCATTAGCGTCTGAGAGCGGAGGGGTGTGTGCGGCCGCGTCAGTTTTGATAAAGCAAAGCAATTTCAGCCGCTGCTATTCAGCCAAATTACAGTTGTACATCATGCTGGTTTCTCCCTCATTGTACAAGTGCGTGATGTTAACATTTCATTAGCATGTTGGTCGCCACTGGAAGGGTGAGAGAGAGAGACAAGACAAACAATAACTAGCCGTAGAGAAAGAGAGAGAAAGACAAGGTTGTTCGGGTCTAATTCAAAAGCATTGGCGACATCTAGTGGATTCAAAACAGCATTATCATGAGATTCTCTTCAAACACTTGTTTCAGAAAATCACTTTGACTAAATAGCCTACATTTGAATCATAACATTATTGTGCCATGTTAAAAGCTTAAAGATGACAGTAAATTTGAAAATAAAATATTTATTACTTTTTTTTCCATTTTTGATGTTTATTAGTGCAGTCTTTATAAAGATATTTAGAAATCCACTTCATTTGGCCTTCTTTGAATAAATGACTAAAAAAATTTACCATGGTAACTTTTCATCCTACTGCAGTTGTTATGCAACAACTGTGATAACTTAGTACAATACAACTTTGGAATTAAAACAAACAAAAAAGCACATAGCCTAATTTATTAATTCTGAAAGCCTCTTGTGTTTAATGGACATCACATATTACTGTATATACATGGTTTTACAGTAGCCTAATAATAATAATGGGATAATAGAGAAGCAACATTGTCCGATACATGAACGAATAGTTCTTTTTAGTCAGATCTTTTCAGTGAATTTGATTGGTCCAGTTCACAAAATAGGTCTGAATTATTGATTCAAAAATCAGAATGATCTGATTCTTGAGTTCAACTCACTAGTTTATAGGCTAATCTTAATGTCTGGATCACTAAGTAGATAGCCTAACACAACTTAAACATAATTGCATTATACATACATAATGCTTATATTCAGTACTTCAGAATAATTGCAAGTATGATACTGCTTTAATAAAACTGTAAAATGTTAAGTAGGCCTTGTGGTTAACATTGCACATTAAAAATTGTGGTTAGCAAAAATGTATCAAGTCATGCCTATGCTTGTTTCTAGGCCTACTTTGCTGTGGTCAATATAAGAATATGGTGGATACTTTTTTTTTTCTTCTTAAATCTAAGTCTGACCCTTAATCGACCAGAATTGTTTAATTATTCACTCACAAGTTGCATGGGGAGCTGCTTGTTTTGGCCAACATTTCTACAGTAGCCACGCAAAGCCATTTAAGGGATTAATGCAAAGTATTTACAAGAAATTAGAAGCTTAATGAAGTGGACAGAAATGCTGTCAGTGTTTTATTGGCAGTAAATTGCATTGATGTAGGTTCTCATAATGAGTTGTGACAGTAGTTGCGAGGCGTGGGCCTATCTGCTTTTATTGGCTTGTGATATTACTGCGTTTTTCAAGCTCGTATATTAACAAGAATACGTAATGGTGTTGCCAGTGTTAGGTTTCTCGTAGAACTTAATTAAGTTTCAACACTCAGAGATATACAAAGATCCCCTAAATTATTATTATAGCCTACTATTTACAGTGTTGGTCTACATTGTTTAATGATGCTTTTTATAAGGACCTAAAATGAAGGAAACAAAATATAAAGGGTGTTTGAGGTAGGCTATCAAATGCCTGGGACATATCTCAGCACCGTGTCTTCTTTATATCTCAGCATCTCAGTAACATCTAATATTACTATATAAAGATATGGTAGAAGTAGTTGGAGTTGTAGTATGTATGACATTTCCTATCCAGCTCATGTGTTTTTGTTGGGACAGTTTAATAAGTTTAATTACAGTGCTCTGGCGCCCCCGTTCTGTCAAAAAGTGAATGTTCAAAAGAAAATTATCCGTTTAGAATGAAAGGCAAACCTCTTATAAATAATTCATTCATTTAAAACTAAATGACATAACTCGTTAATCAGTCTCTATAACAAATCGAGTGTTTTGGGTTAGTTTAAAATGAACATTACGTCAGCATTTACTCACCCTCATGTTGCTCCAGACCTGAAAAAAATATCATAAATATTAGAAAAAGTAGTAGGCTACATTTCACTTGTGTACTATTCCTTTTTTATATGGCAGCTTTGTGTCAAAAACTTTTAACTGATTTTTACTGATTGATAATTATTTACGTGGGCTGTAACTCAAAAATCATGAGAACAGGATCATTACGATTTGTGAATGAATAATTCGGACAGACGAGATGTGTGAACTGGATCAACCGATTCGCTCAAAAGATTCGACTCAAAAGAACGATTTGTTCATTAATCGGACATCGTCGTCACTTCATGAACCCGCCAACGATGCTGGAGCCGGTAGATATAGCCTACGCCCCTGGCAGTTTGAGTAGCATCTGCCTGCAGTCCCGGAGGCTGCATTTTCAGGACCCCACTTCTAGGACCGCATTTCTAGGACCCTAGGTTTTTAGTGACAACGCCACCTACCGAATTAGAGGACCAGCGAAAATGGATGACATTCAGAGTGTGAGTATCAAATGCGAATCAATTTTTATTTGTTTAACTTTAAAAACAATTGTGATGCATTTCATTGGAAAGTTAACGTTGCCAACGTGCTGGTGATTTGCTAAACAGTCTTGAATGCATAGCCATCATATATTAGCCTCTAATGCTGGAAAATGAATTGTTAGCACGTTCATTGAGTAGCCCCAGAGTGCAGGACGATGGGGCGGGGCGACACTTTTAGGTGGGGCGACACGTGTCGCTCCGCACACACCCGATTTTATTGGTTTATAATACAGCAATCTTATTGGCATAGACGCTTGAGCCACGAGCATGCGCATTCTTTTATGTACGAGTTTAAGAATTATCTATGACGCTGTTTGGCCGTAGTGGGCGTGGTTTCAGCGCAGCCAGTGGACACGCCCCCAGCGTTTGAGAGCAGAGATTACTGCTCATTTTTTCAAGATTTTGATAGCTTATTTTATGTACTTGCTGGCTTTTTTTATCATTCAAATTTTGGCTGGGTGACTAATAACACATTTTTCTGTGGTGTGACAAACTCAAAACACATACTTAATTTTGACTTTACAGGGACTTTAAGTGATAACCATTGCGATTTCAGTAACGATCAATTGGATAATGTTTTGATGAACTTACGAATCAAGTTAGAGGAAGTTACTGTCAAAATGTATTCACAATTCACATCGTTTCAAAGCAGCTTTACAAAAAGTCATATTGTAAGCTTTAATATTGAGCAGTTTTATGGCTTGGCGATATCATATGTTGCTGATAAATAATACACTGTTTGAGATTTAGCCTAGCTATACTATATTAATTTACCCTACAGATAAGTCAGTGCCACTTTTGATGGGCAATGAGAATGACTGCATGAAATTACTGGCAGATCAAAGGAGAGATCATTTCTATGTGGGCTGATTTAGACAATATTTGTCCGCATGTCATGCAGAGCTCAATTAATCGTGCTTCTTCGTTTTTCCATTAGGATCAGTGAATAAACACAAACTCGGGATTTTGCACAAATTATGATAATTCCCTGTATTTCAGTAAAACAAAGGATAATCCGAAAGTGTGTTTTATTTTATTTTTATATTTATTTTATTACAGCCTGTTATAATTGCACAGATTTATAGCAGCGTGTTTTTTTATGGTTATGCAGCTAGCCTATATGTGAGTGTTAATATTTGTAACCATTTTTATCCAGTAGCCTACATGAACATGAACAGTAGCCACCATGCGATGGTGGATGAATAAACAATTGGATTTTTAATATAGCCTACTGATGTCACAGTCACAGATAGACAGTCGTACATAACCGGTTGACACACTTATTAGAAAACATGAATCTTTAAAAAATATAACATAAGGCTTTACAGAACCAATAGGCCCTCATTTTGTATGAACAGGTAATCAACCAGGAAACGTGTTTGCCATTAAACATTTTATTTGCACTTTGTACCAAATAAATAATGCAAGCATTGGACAATCTCGTTAAAAAAATGACAACAAAAAACGGTCATGCTTTAGAATTTAAAATCAGCTGCTTACATTCTTACAGTCAATTATCATCATTTGCGAGTTTGTGCTGATCCATCGATCCTGATAGAAATATGAAGAAGCCAAGTGAATGACGCACTAATCTAATGTAAAACATCTCCCTGAAGTACAAGTGGGTCACCAAGCGTTCGTTTTTAAACAATAACTTAATCTATACTGTGTCTTAAGTATAATAAAGTATTAGCCAATAGATATTAACAAAAATTACCATGGTAAACTGATAATAAGATACGATTAAAGTTAGCATTTAATTTTTCTTTGATACGGCCAAATCATTCACAAAATCGTACATTAAGGAATGCGCATGCTCAGACCTGAATCGTTTACACCAATAAGATTGCGGTATTATAAACCAATTAAATTGGGGGTGGGCGGAGCGACACGTGTCGCCCGGCCTAAAAGTGTCGCCCCGCCCCATCGTCCAGACTGCACTCTGGGGTACTACGGTTCATTTAACGGAGCTGTTGCATGATAGGCTAAGCCTGTGTTGACTTACTTACAGCACAATAAACTGTACCATGTTCGTTCTGAAAGCTTGTTAATTACTCATTGTTTTTCCATTTTAATTCAGTTAAAATAATCGTAATGTTTTCACTGTCACTTGCTCACAGTCAGCCTGTTAACGTTACCCACAATACATGTTATGTGTACGTCTCTTCATTTTGACATGGTTTTATAAAGTTGGTTGAGACATATGACATTTTAATAGTCAGACATATCAGAGAGGCCATTATAATAATTGACTGTTAAAATCCCACGTGTTAGATTGTGTCATTTACTGTATAGGCCTACTTATATATGGTCAGGAAAAGTCGTGTCAATAATGTTATTTCTATTCAGATTTCTTGCATCTCTCTCTATTATTTTTTTCTCAGTTCAGATGGGCTTTATTGACATGAGTGTTTCTAGAACCTTTGTTCCCACAACATCAAAATCTTTTTTTTTTTCCAAATCTTTGAACAGTATGCAATAATTGTATTATGAACAGTAATTGGTATGAAGATTGATATCATTATTTTTATCATTATCATTACTCTGTGGTAACTAAGATCTTTTAAATATGAAATTTAAAATTAGAGAGTAGAACATGTTCAACTAAATGTTCCTTATTTAATTCACTTCTCTTTCTCTCTCTTAGGAGTCAGTGATGATGTTGTCCATGTGTTTGTCCATCCATTGAAGTGGTTCACGTCATGATCAAATTTGTTTTTGTGTGTGTTCAAGTTCAGTTGTTACATATTATTTTGTAAAATATTTTGTGTGTTCAATTTCAGTTGTTATATATTATTTTATAAAATATTTTGTGTGTTCAAGTTCAAGTGTTATATATTATTTTGTAAAATACACAATCAATCTACCCCCTGAGTCATCCTTGTCTTCCCTCTGTACTTGAAAATGTGGTCCATCGAGTGACTGAAAAGGCTATAACATGATTCCTTGTTTATTTTACTTGAGTTATATTATAGTATGCTACTTAGACCCAATTTCTCAACATTCCTAGGAACCTGGTTTAATTGCAATAAAGAAAGTAGTATTTGGGTGTAATAAAACTTTTTAAAAAACTCTAATGTAGTTAAAACTGGGTGGAGATACTGCCTTGGTGGCACTTTTTTCGTTCCTCCAAAACTAGGGTCCTGGAAATGCGTTCCTGGGACTGCGGTTCTCCGACTCGGTAGGTGGCGCTGTCACAAAAAAACTAGGGTCCTAGAAATGCGGTCCTAGAAGTGGGGTCCTGAAAATGCAGCCTCTGGGACTGCAGGCAGATAATATTGGGCAGTTTTAAGCCCCTGTTGTTCCTGATGCGTCCAGTAGGGGGATATACTGCGAAATAACATAATTAAATCGACGCGTAGGCCTACACATTAATAACCCGTCCATAGACTTGACAATTTTCTGTTTTTTGTTCATTTAAATATAAACGTTACAGTGTAGATCTGCACTGATTAAAATATCTGTAGATATTCAGTTGGGCTTCACTCTCTTCACTCTCTTTAAAGTCCCTGTAAAGGCAATTCTAAAAAAAAAAAAAATCTAAACCCATTATAAATGTTAGAAATGTATTGCTAAAACATATTACAAAGACTGTGACTGAATTGTGGAGTTAGATCGCTCGGACATTTAACGGCGTGTACATACACGCGGAATCACTCGGACATTTAACGGCGTAGACATACACGCAAAAGATGACGGTTCGTTTCGGCGTGGACATACACGCGGATAGCTCAAAATGCGTATAGATAACACGCCACTTGACTTGAAAGTGGCGTATATGTTTACGCAAAGTCATGATGCCATGTTGCATCATACAGTTTTTCACAATTGCTATTTTCCGGATTTTTTGGGCGGGGCTAAAACGGGGCTCGATGACGCACTGGAGCCCCTGAGCTCGTGGACACGCCCCTACTTGATACCCCAGAAGTTCCTTTTAACTAACAAAATTAAAGAAGTCTCGTTCAAGTTACTACACAGGTTTTACCCCACAAATGTATGCTTAAATAAGTTTAAGAATGACATTGATGTAAAATGCTCCTTTTGTGGCTTACATCCTGAAACTATTTCACATTTATTTTGGTCTTGTGACTTATAAGCTCTGGAAAGACATTAATTCATTTTTAGTTGACAATATTCTTCCTGAGTTCTCCCTGTACTACAAAAAATGTAATTTTTGGTTGTTTTAGTGACTGTGGGAAGGACAATGGTGCTCTCTTTCTAGTAAACCTAATCTTATTTGCCAAATTCCATATCCATAAATGTAAATAAAAAAACACTTTTTTCGGTGCTAAAAACTGAAATGGAACAATATATTTCTACCATCTCTTCCATGCAAAACAAAAAAGCTGTTAAAACTGTAGTTAATTGTACTATGTTTAATGTGTTTATTTGAGTAATAATCTTGTGTTTTAGTGTCTGTATTTTTTTATTTATTTGTATTTATTTTATTTTTTATATTCTTTTATTTATTTTTTTATTTTATTTGTTGGGGTATTTCTTTAACTTTTGCTACTTTGATTGTATTGTTGATTATCTTCAATAAAAAAAAAAAAAAAAAAAAAAAAATGAACTGCAAAAAAAAAAAAACGCCCCTACTTGATGACTTACTTGATGACCCACTTGGTGTGACAACCTCAGAACACATACTTAATTTTGACTTTACATGGACTTTAATGGTATGACCTACTGCAGTTATGCCTATTCACCGAAGGTTTTTATATACAGGAGACTGAGTGAAATATGTCGTTGTGAATTTATATAAAGTTACATTTAGATATTAATTTAGCCCGATACAGTACCATGTAATCATATGGATCCTCTATGAAATATCTGCTATACTATTCTCTATTGGTCGTCATACAGCTACAAAACAGTGTCCTACACAGCATTTTATGAAGACAAACACAATTTATCCCTTTTCTAAAATTTAGAAAATTTAGAATTTTTTTTTAAAATTTGGCCATTTAGAAGAAAGAGTCAATATTGTTGTTCACAAAGAAATATTTATTAACACCATTTATTAATTATGATGACTCCCCTATGGTTTGCCACTCTTCTTTAACTATTTTTCTATCCTCCTGTCAAAGGGCTCCCGCTCACTGATAAAAATAAAATAAAAAATTAAAAAAATGAAAAAGGACATCCATGGTGATTTGATCTTGTCACTGTGGGCAGAGCCGGATTAACGCAAAGGCAAACTAGGCACGTGCCTAGGGCCCGATTGGCGGGATGGGGCCCAGACAGAGGGACCAAAAAAAAAAAATTAAAAAATTTTTTTTTAAAAAATCCTATCTACAATTTATTTCAATATTTATTAATTAACTAAAAATAGCGACGATGTTTATCTTAACCATAGACTGTTACATTACGCCACATTAACGCCAGCCCATCAGGTGCTGCGAAGCAAAAGCCTAAAGGCACGCAAAAAAGCACAGCTCGTAATGCAGATGTGTGCGTTGTCGTCATCTATTTTGGAGTAATTGCAATGTATTCTATATATAAACTTGTACTGTAGATCAGCGTCATTTCTGGAAAAATCATTCACCGCTTTATTACGAGTTTAAAAGAGCGCGAGCGTCATTAACGTGCCCAGACGCGACGCTTTGAATTTGCGCGTACAATGAACAACATCGCGTCGGGAGCTGACTAAAACGCTACAAAAGTAAAAGACAAGACGTTTGTATTCAAAGTTAAAAAGCCAACACACTACAACATTTTTAAATGTTTCAAGTAAAGGATCTCATGGGTCTATCTTCTAAATTCTGCTGATGATTAGATTATAGCCTACCCTGTATGACATCAGCCTTCTTACGCCAATAATATCAGTTTAGAATTTTTTTTTCTAATCAGTAGCGATCGTGTCTTTCTCTTCCACTTGGTTTGTGTATAGCATATTTAACTTAGCAATGCAATGCATAATATCATATTAGATTAGGCTACTTATTATGACAATCTCTGCAGTCAATATTGATTAAATGGGAGGGGAAAATCCTGCCCATACCAGCTATGCAAAAAATGATAAAAGCATAGGCCTATATCACTGAAGTGGTATTCTGGAACTGTGAATAAATTGAATAAAACAGCAAAATAACAATAACAATAACATCTTCATTAAACAAAAAAGAGATTACCTTAGATGAAGTTTGATTAATATGTACATACAGTAGCCTAGGCTACTGGTAAAAAGTCTGGACCAATTACTATTTTGAATGTTTTTGAAATAAGTTTTTTATTATGCTCTACAAGCCTGCATTTATTTAATAAAAAAAAAAAAAAACAGGAATATTCAGCAAGGATGTGTTAAATATATAAAAAGTGATAGTGAAAAAGACTATTTTAAAACTTTTTAATAATAAAAAAAAGTATCACAGGTTATAAAATACATATTAAGCACCATTTATAACATTTGATAATAAATCAGAATATTATAAAATTTTCTGAAGGATCACATGACACTAAATTCAGCTTTGCATCACAAAAATATATTTTAAAGTATAGTTAAATAGGAAAACCATTATTTTAAATTTTAATAATATTTCACTTTATTATTTTTCTGTATTTTTGATCAAATAAATCCAGGCTTGATTAGCATAAGAGACTTCTTTCAAAAACATTAAAAATAGTAATGTGTCCAAACTTATGTGTGTAAGTAAAAACATTTAAAATTAAATGTTGTATAAATTAAAAGGTTAGGAATCATATTTGTTTCAAGAGTTTTTTATTGGGGTTGGGGGGCCTCCAACATGAAAATTGCCTAGGGCCTCCAAATGTCTAGAACCGGCCCTGACTGTGGGTGTGCTGCCCAGAAGTGATGTCAGGTGAGTGTGGATTGCATCAATTTGCTCCTGATCTTCAAAGTACAACGGCACAGGCACTTGTTGGTGGAACAATAGTGGAAAAAGTGTCAAGCCACTTTGATTTATTTTGGCCACTAATGATGGACTGTGCAGAGAAAATTGAAAATGACATTAAAACCATGTGCATGTATGTCTCTGTAAGTCGTTTATTTTGTAAGTCGTAAGAAAAGACATGGGTGTTAAGTTTAGAGAGAGAGATTTTCATTTCCTTAAGTAGATGCAAGTTAAAGAGAACTTGGTAAACCCACATTAGGTGCACATACCCTACATTTTAGTCCAGACCAGTAAGCTATTTTAAGAAAAAATTAAGATGTAAATTAGATGAAACAGCTCAAAGAATCTACATTCAAACCATATGGGAAAAGTTTTTAATCTGTGGCTTTATCATGTATGACGTTGGAAATAATCAAAATATTTGAGTGAGTGTGCAGTTCAACTCTACTTGGAGAGAGAGATTTACATACATATATACATGCCTATTATAAATGTGTCTTTTGTGTGTTCACACCGACTGTAAAAAATACAAGTTCACATATTTCCAATATCTATGTAATTGTCACAGTCTGTCTTGTCTCCGCCTCTTCACTACACTTCCCAGCATCCCTCTAGTCTACACACCTGCTTGTCGTCATCATCGTCACCTGTGTTTAGTCATTGTCATCATCTGTGCCACCTGTTTCTGTTAATTAGTAGTCTCCTTCTGTTCAGTTAGTCTTGTTCGGTTCTTGTTAATGTTACAGTGTTTATGGTGTTTGTCACCTCGTGTGTAAACCTTCTGCCTGTCATCCTTGTGAGGTTGGAATTGTTGTAAGTAGTGATGGCAAGATGAGGCTTCCTGAACCACTGATTGTTTCACCCAAAGGTTCATTACTCGAAGCTTCATTCAGCATTGCTCACGAGTGACACCTAGCTACTGTGCAAAGAAATAGCAGACAAATTAATTCATTCTGAACCATTGACCCGCCCCCCTCCCGCTCTGTTTTATTTATTTATCTTCTTCTCATTGTTAATGTCTCTGTAACCTTTCATTTGCAATAATAAAGAGATCTGTGCAGACATTTGTCCATTGCCTGGGTATGAAATAAAACGTGTATCTTTCTCTGTCTGCATTTACTTGTACAGAGACAACTGTCACACACACAATTAATTATTCAAAAAAAAAATTGGATAGTGACAGTATGAACAACAAAAGTGACTGTGTTGAGGCAGGGCTTATGGTGGAGGGACTCGAGGGAGTGTAATAAAGTAAACTGCAGTAAACACTGCAGTTTGGGGTGGATGAAGGAAGGATTACAATAGATTTTTATTGTGAAAATGAATTTTTTGAAGTGTGTTGGGGTTTAGACAATTCCTCTTCTTGGACAAAACCTCTCCAGCCTTGGAAAAAATCCTTTCACAAGGAACAGAGGATGTCAGTGCCAGCGGGTATAAATGAAGATACTGATGCTTCTGTTGAGCTCAGACAGGGAGGATTTCCTCTTTCTTGCTGGCTCCATTACCAGGAAAAAGGAAGATGTCATAAAAAGCAAACAAATCCAAAAGTGCAATCCAAATCAAAAAGCAGTCCAGTCCAGATCCAAAAACCCAAAGCAATCGAAATAATCTTATCTAATTAATATATCAAGACTATATATAGCTACTATAATTGATAATAACAATTATTAATTATTATTAATAACTATTCTAACCTGATATAGGCCTAGTGTAATAATATACAGCCCTAACACATATATGACACAATAACGACAATGAGATTTCTCTAACTCTGACTCTCTGACACTGCTGCAACTGCTTTGTAAGGATTCAGGGCGGATCTAATCCGTGGGGAATTTGCATATCATAATTAATAATTGGTAATTAATAATTATTCATACATGTTTGGATTAGATCAGTCTTACATGTTAATAAGTCTCCCGATAAGGGAGGATCTGTCATTTTACCTGCATGCATGTGAATCCTTGAAATTAACCACAAGTTGATTGCAATTAATTACACGGACCACGTTTCACAAAACAGGTAAAATGAATTAGCTCAATTGTCAGGATAATATTTGTGGGATCCACAATATCATCTTACTTTATAGGATTTCAGGAAACGCAATTCTCTGGCCAGAAGAATTGGGTTTCCCGCCCTATAAACAAAACACATACTCTTTAAGGTATTTTTAATTTTAGTAAGCTTGTAGCATAAGATCTTTTGCACTTAAGGGACTTGAAATTGAGCAAAGAGACAGCACATCAATCAAATGAATATATAATTAATTTAATAGAGGCATGACTACTTATGTATTTACTACGGTTACACGGGATATATGTGTATTTACAAACACATAGACATCAATGAACAATACAATAAGACATCAATGAACGAGAAATGCGTAAAGTTTGGACAATGGATAACTTACACGCGTGAGCGAGTAAGAGAGAGAGAGAGAGAGAGAGAGAGAGAAAGGGAGGAAAGAGAGAACATTGGCAGGATTGCTCCTAAGACATTCACCTCTCCGATTACAACACGAAACATCATCTTAAAGCTTCTTAGAAGCTCTATAAAGAGATTATACTTGCACAAGTTATGTTATGGTCTCTCTGTGTCGAGGCATTCCTGTACGGTAGAGGTCTGCACGGGCTTTAAACTGAAGCCCGAACCCGGCCCGTACCCGCGATCATTTAACCCGACCCGACCCGACCCGACAATTACATTTACACATTAAGCCCGAACCCGAGGTCCATTCTGTTTCTCACAGCAATACCATTTTTGCAATATGCTATGTTGTATTTAATGATTGCTTGACTGACATATTAAACAAATACATGTAGGCGCAGCGGCCCTATCAGCAGGCAGCACAGCAGTAAGAGAAAAAACTTACCAAGTAATTTTTTGCTTTATCAGACTCATGGTTTGCTTGTTGTCGTCGGCTGTCTGTATTGTTACTGAAATAGGGCGTGAGAGCGGTAGCACATGCGCAAAACAGTTTTGTGATATAAATGATATGATAAAATAAAACAAATAATTAAAAAAATTATATTTATATATCATTATATTTGAGAGAGAGAAAATCGCGCACATATTGCACATCTGCGCACGTAGCCTATACTTTCTCTCTCTCGCGTGCCGGTCACCACAACACAGCAAGCAGGCAAAGCACACGGCACGCAAACTATATATAGCCTATTTAGTTTTTCTTAGTTAAACCCGAACCCGACCCGAACCCGAGGCTGTTCATTAACATTAACCCGAACCCGACCCGAAACCCACACATTTTTCGGGACCCGTCGGGCTCGGGTCGGGTAGCAGACCTCTACTGTACGGCCCTGTCTGGCCGCATGCGTGAACGGAGTCCTTCGTGTGGAAGCGTCACGTGGTGCTGCTTGGCGCGCGTGTTGAACAGAGGTTTAAAGCCTTGGAGGTAACATTACCAAAGAAAATAGATCGGCTAAGTTCGCCTCCTTTGGGGAGGTGAACTTGGTAGGACACTTAAGAAAAAGACGAAACTTTTAGACGAAACAAAAGAGCAAAAAGGGATTTCCCAAGGGGAAATCGAGTCAACGACTACATTGTTCAGCAGACGAGGAGACCAGCGGAGTAAGAGAGAGCTTTAGCCTGCGGTTTGTCCTTTTGAAGACCTGACGTTTCCGCCTTCTTTTGGAAGAGGGTCCAATCAGGAACTGTCCCTTTGGAGGGAGGTTTTTATGACCCTTTGTGTTATAACCAGGCATTTAAATCACTAGTTTCATTGGGTGTTTAAGAGAAGAATCTTCACAATTTTTATAATACTAATGTGTCACAAAGTTTAGCAAAATGTAATGTCAATTAACAAATGGGGAACGAAGATTGGAGTTTATCGAGACCAAACTTGCCACAAATGGATTTGGTTAAACATTAGTTGGCAAAGTTTGAAACATTATCCCATTAGAGTTGTCGAGAAACATAGACCAAACCACAGAAAGGCAACTCATGAAATAGGGAACTTAGATACATCGTTCATACAATTCTAAAGTGGATATATAATAGCATATATATATGAATACAGGATTCATTTCTCCTCCTTGGTTAGAATTCAGAGAGAGCCACAGTTCTGTGAACATTCCTTTGGGTCGTAAACGCTGTTAACTAAGAACACCAGTGATGATAGTTTTGGTCTCTTTTCACTCCAAAGATGGAAAACATAGTAAACTATATTTTACTGGATATTACTGTACGTATTTTGATTGATCACACCGAAAGCATTCGGGAGGTGTCCAGAACTATGTGTATAAGTTATGGAAATAGACAGTTATATTTAAAATGCATAATGAAGGTATTTATAATTCACTTTAAGCTACGATAGAATCACAGTCATTCCAATGTGACATAGGCAACTGGACACACATAAAAACACATCAAATATATCTGGTTAAATGTCTTTTAAAAAGAGAAGTTTCTTTCTCTTTAGAATCACCTTCTTTGGGACATTCCAGTCCGTCATAAAAATGTCTCGTAACTGGACACCACGCTCTGTCCTGAGTGTGGTCTTCACTTGTGGGGGATGCGTGTGTGTGTGTGTGTGTGTAAATTTACATTCCAGGCTTTTTGGGTCTTTAGCAGGATGTATTTAGTTATTCAGATTCACCCTTTTAGCCCAGTCCTTACAGCTTCTACTACTGCAACACCCAGAAGATGGCGCGAGTTTCGAACCCCCTTTATCCGGAAGCGACACTCAGACCGAACCGATGACGTTTTCACACAAACCGAGGCCTCGTTTGTCATTAGTCACGTGATTTTCACGTTAACAACACAAGCCTCGAATCGCGGCTTCATCTGGCACGCCCATTTTTTCTCGACACAAGCTCCGACGTCTCGGTTCAAATGTCACATCACTAGTTGTAAGTAAAGTTTATTGAATTTGGAAATTCGACTTCTCATCTTCCTCTGCATACACCACCCGTGACAGAAGAACCGACCACATCATGAGCTGGGAGCTCGCTGGACAGATCGCGGCTTTGGCTCTGGATAGCCGCGATCTGTTCCTCTACACATGGAAATTTTTCCCTCTCGCTGCTTCCTGCACTCTGAGTGATGAGACGATAAAGGCGTGTTATCGGCTGGGGTCTAAAACAGTTGATCCGAGGGAGCTCCCAGACCTCTCCGGTCTGGACTGGAGAGAGGCACTCTCCAGATGTCTGGAGAGCTTCCTCCCGTGGCATGCCATAACACCTGATCTGCACATCGTCTCTCCTGAAATCACTCCCGATCCCTCTTCTCCGCTGGTCCCGTCCAGCACAGAGCCTTCACCGCTGGTCCCGTCCAGCTCTGCCGAGCCTTCTCTGCTGGTCCCGTCCAGCCCTGCCGGGCCTTCTCCGCTGGTCCCGTCCAGCCCTGCCGAGCCTTCTCCGCTGGTCCCGTTCAGCCCTGCCGAGCCTTCTCCGCTGGTCCCGTCCAGCCCTGCCGGGCCTTCACCGCTGGTCCCGTCCAGCCCTGCCGAGCCTTCTCCGCTGGTCCCGTCCAGCTCTGCCGAGCCTTCTCCGCTGGTCCCGTCCAGCCCTGCCGGGCCTTCTCCGCTGGTCCCGTTCAGCCCTGCCGAGCCTTCTCCGCTGGTCCCGTACAGCCCTGCCGGGCCTTCACCGCTGGTCCCGTCCAGCCCTGCCGAGCCTTCTCCGCTGGTCCCGTCCAGCTCTGCCGAGCCTTCTCCGCTGGTCCCGTCCAGCCCTGCCGGGCCTTCTCCGCTGGTCCCGTCCAGCCCTGCCGAGCCTTCTCCGCTGGTCCCGTCCAGCCCTGCCGAGCCTTCTCCGCTGGTCCCGTCCAGCCCTGCCGAGCCTTCTCCGCTGGTCCCGTCCAGCCCTGCCGAGCCTTCTCTGCTGGTCCAGCCCTGCCGAGCCTTCTCCGCTGGTCCCGTCCAGCACAGAGACTTCACCGCTGGTCCCGTCCAGCCCTGCCGAGCCTTCTTCGCTGGTTCCGTCCAGCACAGAGACTTCACCGCTGGTCCCGTTCAGCCACGCCGAGCCTTCTCCGCTGGTCCAGCCCTGCCGAGCCTTCTCCGCTAGTCCCGTCCAGCACAGAGACTTCACCGCTGGTCCCGTCCAGCCCTGCCGAGCCTTCTCCGCTGGTCCCGTCCAGCGCAGAGACTTCACCGCTGGTCCCGTCCAGCCCTCCCGAGCCTTCTCCGCTGGTCCCGTCCAGCGCAGAGACTTCACCGCTGGTCCCGTCCAGCCCTGCCGAGCCTTCTCCGCTGGTCCCGTCCAGCACATAGACTTCACCGCTGGTCCCGTCCAGCCCTGCCGAGCCTTCTCCGCTGGTTCCGTCCAGCACAGAGACTTCACCGCTGGTCCCGTTCAGCCACGCCGAGCCTGCGCTTCACGTCAGCCACACAGAGCCTGCCGAGCCAGAGCTTCACGTCACGCCTGCCGAGCCAGAGCTTGTTCACGTCCCGTCTGCCGAGCCAGAGACTGTTCACGTCCCGTCTGCCCAGCCAGAGACTGTTCACGTCCCGTCTGCCGAGCCAGAGACTGTTCACGTCCCGTCTGCCCAGCCAGAGACTGTTCACGTCCCGTCTGCCCAGCCAGTTCCAAAGCCTGTCCCAGAGGCCTGTTTTGACTCTGTCATTCCCCCCAAGAATTTTTTTTGGGGGGGGCTATAGGTCCTGGCCGTGGCTGCTTGAAGGGCTGTTTCCGCCACGGCCGCCCGAAGGGGCGTCTCCACCAGGGCCGCCTGCTCATCCTGCTCCGCCCTGGAAGCTTCCTGCTCCTGTGAGGCCTGGCCCTGATCAGCCTTCAGGGCGCAAGCTAAAAACAGGCAACAAAAAGTTTCATCTTCATAAAGACAGAACCATTCAGTGAAATCCTGATTTAAGAATATTCTCCTCTGATATAAAGTTCCTTTTTTCTTCTTTTAAGAAAATGTCAAAACCTTTAAACTCAAAGGTTTCTAAAACAAATAATATCCTTGAGTCTGTAGTAAAGAACCTTTAATTTTTTGTATTTACAAAATGTAATATTGTATTGATTTGTGTAGCCTAATTCAATCTCTTTTTATGTCCCCCTTTTTTTTTTCTCTTCTCACTGTTAATGTCTGTATCCTTTTATTTGCAATACAAAATTAATTAATTTAAAAAAATATTATTTAACATACCTCGATTCGTGTCGCTGTACAGCCTCCCCCTACTGGACGCATCAGGAACAACAGGGGCTTAAAACTGCCAGGCGCGTATATCTACTGGCTCCAGGTCTGCAGCCTCCCCCTACTCAGATTTTCTGTCAATATTTAGGACACAAATTTCAGTCTGTTCGGCGCACAAAGATTTTATATTACTTTGAATATTTTACAAGAGTCATATATGGACTTGAATAGTGTTTTTCGTCATTATGGAGCGGAGCTCAATAATGTCAGGGTAGTATTTGAAACACATTTCATTCAACTCAAGGTATACATTTTACCAGTTTGTGAATTTCCCTAAAAGTCAAAACCAGATCCTTGGCATTGCTTTGAGCGAAAGCTATTTTCATTTTTGGATGAACTGTTCCTTGAAAAATATTTGTTTATTCCCCCCCCAATATAAACAGTTAAAAACCTTTAATAATTACAATTACAATGTCCATTTTGAGTGTGTGGCCAAGTCAAAGACAGAACATGAATACTGATTCCGGTGTGTACATGTTTTTATTTGTGAATGATAACACCTTTGGCAAAACGCAAGACAGGCATAATTTGTGTCCTGTATGTAGTCTTAGAAACAAGAATCACAAGAAGGCTTAAAGATCAATTGGTTTGTGTTCTTCATATTTCATTTAGTTTCCATTAAATTATAAATGACAGAGCTGATTGCAAGATAATGTGAAGCATCTCTACGGACATGCTTGGAATGGATTTAACTGATTCAAATGTCCTGTCACTTCGGCGTTCCTTAATATCTTAATTTTACAGCAGATTTTCTCCGAATCAAAAACATCATGGTGATTGGTGATCGGAAGAGTGAAAGCAAAGATTAGTGAGTTATAAATGTGAGCACAACTGCATTGGCACCTCAGAACCGGAATGAAAGATATTAAGGTTCGTCCTACAATGTCCTCGGATTGCATGAGCTACATGCCAAGGATGCCATAACGTAACTGGAGGGCAACAGTACAGCATACCAGTTTGAATTTTGTTAGTTAGGATCCCTGACATCTTCTAAGGTAAGTGCAATCACAGTGTCCTAGAGGTCAAATGGAACGGTACAACTTTTTCCTCAGTCTTCGGAGTCTCAAATGCTCTCCCAAGTGTGACTTTGTAATATCTCTGGGCCCTGAACCAGTGCATATGCAACACCCACCCTCTCCACTGAATACATACATTTACATGTGCTCACACACACACTCAAGACAAAATCCACATTGCAATCCCTTTAGTAACCTTTCATACACAATTCATGGGTTGGTTAGGTGACCGAGTGTGCATGTGTACACTAGGGGCTTACATCAGACAGACAAACTCTACATAAGGCTTCAGAAGTATACTCGTAAATTTTGTGCACCACAAATTTTCACAGAAGTCTGCAACATTCACGTGTTGAGGAGTAAACCAGGTATGCATTTAAACTTGGCTACTGTGTTAAGTGACCAGCAGCATATCATACAGCATTCATCCAAGTGGTCAGACAGTTTGGCCTGACGGGGTGAGAGGTTTCTTGATGTGCTTTTGTTTTTTCCTCAGTGACTTGCACTTTGTTACTTGTTCTCCGGAGGAACAGTTTGTTAATGCCTTTTAGTCACAAAAAAAGTGTTCCACCTTCTTTTGTGCCTCTTCCCTTCCATCCATCTGTAGCTTAGCTTTGCAAGCTTACCCATGTTACATTTCTGCCCCACCCACTGCAGCAAGTTTATTTTAATGACTTTCAAACTCTTTTGCTTCTGCTTATAAAGCTTTTGGGAGCAGTAATGGTCAGCATACTCAGAATGCAGCCCATCTTGACTTGTTGTCTCTTCTCTTATTACCTTTTCCATCATCTCCACACTTTTTATCATTGTCTTTATTGCCATCTATCTACACAGTGCTCCTGGGGGTTCCGTTTAAGGCAACAGTCTTCATGAGAGGGGTGCCAGTTGGCTGGCTGCTTGTCCTTGAAGTGGAAACACCCACTTCGAACACTTCATGAATGGCTTTCCGGAAACAGTGGAAATTGTAGTCTATCAATCCTGTGGCACAAAAAGGAGAATTAAAAAGAACCGAAGACCTGCCGCTAGAATAAAAGACACCAATAAAACAGAATTGCTGTGGTGTACCTTTACGCTCAAAGCTCTCTTCTCTCAGGATGCAGACCAGAGCGAGGAACCTGGTGACCTCTTTCAGGTACAGCACTGTGGTGTTGTTGAGTTTGATGATGGCCATAGACTCCTTATCATATGCACTGCCACTGCCATCCTCCTTTAATCTACACAATCAAAACATGCACTCACTACGCAGAACTGATAAAAAAGCACGCTAAAAATAATGTTAAGAAAATGTGAGCTCCTCTTCTTCAGAGAAAAAAGTACATACGGTATATCATTTTTACTGAATGCTAAAACCATGGCCATATTTTAACAGTATGTAGAAATGTATATGTTGAAAGGTTACGTAAAATTATTTGATAGATAGATAGATAGATAGATAGATAGATAGATAGATAGATAGATAGATAGATAGATAGATAGATAGATAGATAGATAGATAGATAGATAGATAGATAGATAGATAGATAGATAGATAGATAGATAGATAGATAGATAGATAGATAGATAGATAGATAGTCTTATATGCAAATAGAAATCATATACAAAGTCTGACCCGTAAATACAGGAGACGTCAATGACCACATCAATCATGTCACAGCAGAGCTCGTAGGACTGCATGTCCACTGGTGAACTGTCAGTGGCGATGTAAATCTTACTGACGACGTCAAACAGAAAGGCCTTCTCAATCCCTGAATTCTATTAGCAGAAAAACACACACACATTGCATAATGCCCTGCAGGGTTTGATATGGGATCTTACAGCATTGAGAGCATAATAAAACATGCATGAGCATGACTGCATTGGAGATGGAGAGCTATTTCCACTGCAACAACACTATATATTCTTCATAACGACAATAATGTAGTGACCAAAGAGGGAATGGAAATTCATTAAGGTGCAACCATCAAGAAACATTAGGGTCTTGAGGTAGAGACACTTACAGATATAAAGATGTTGAGAAGGTTCTCCAGTGTGGGAAGCTGAGGGATGAGCTTCTGGACAACTTTACTGAAGGCCTCGAAGATGGAGTGATCATATATACTGGTCAAATAGAAACTGCAGAGGACAGAAAAAAAAATCCTTAGACAGAATGAAATACAAAACATCCGACAGATTTAATACAGCTAACATACCTAGTTCTCATTTCACCAATTATTAACACAGTGATCCAAATGCAATGTAATGCTTTTCCTAGGTTTTCCTAGTCACTTAACCGCATTTACACAGTGAACCAATTAAGATTTTATTTGTATTCATTATCTGGCACAGATAAGATCTAGTTGCAAATGTTTAAACGGCACAACTATTCAAACTAAATTGCAGGGTAGTTAAATAAACGTTTCTCATAACATTCACTCCTGACAACTGCAATCTCACATGCATATGTGTGCGTGGTGTTGATCCACTACACGGTTAAAATGGCCATCTTAGTGGGGTATTTATGTAGAAACAGTTACATGACTATATTTTGGGGAGACAAAATTTTGCAATGTTTTTGCAGACAGCATCTGTTGCCAAATGAACAGAAATGTTACCGAGACAAAAGACAGCAGAATCTGCCAGAACAGAAGTAGCTTAAAGGCTCTGCAGTGTTGGACAGCAGCCTCAGACTTAATAAAATATCCTCTCATATCAAACTAGTCTGATGTGCAAAGTTCTCTTCTGAAAATATAATGAGCCACGCAATTACTTGTAAAAATGAGCAACACAATTACTTGTAAAAAAAAAAAATTGGTAGCAGTTGCCAATTATTACAATATAATATAGTTTGTACACTATGATAGGTGACAAAACTGAGAAATAGTGTATGTCTAAAATAAATAATAACCACATTCATTTGCTAAGTGAATGGTAAGGTGCTTGAGCGGTCAGTGCTTTGTGAACAACAGCAGGCAAGGGTGAATTGCAAGCATACTTCTAGCAGAACATTCTAGAAGTATGCTTGCAATTCACCCTTGCCCTGTTGTTTACGTAGCACTGACCACTCAAGCCCCTTAAACTGTATGCTTGCTGTACCGAACAGAGCTGAAGGAAAACAAGCTTCTTGCTTTCCTAGTATGGCTTTAGCATGTAAATGCATTTGTGTAAGTGCTTATTCCTTGACAGATACTAAAATCCAGTCATCCACATGGCCTTATTGGTTCCCAAAAACTACAGTAACCTAAACAGCAACCAAAAATTACCAGAATTCTTTCTTTTTTTTTACTGAGGTGATCAGAGCATCTGAAGATGCCATTTTTAGATTGATACAAACAAATGATACAAATGTGAATGCAAATATTTTCAGATAACACATCATTAAGCAGACACTCTTTATCTAGATCAGAGAGTTGAGAGCTGTGTATTCATCTTCACTTTCAGTAAAGAGTACCAGGAGATTCTATAGCATTAGTGAAGACATCAGAAAGAAAACATGTAATCGGATCGCCATAAGTGGCACTCTATTTAAATTTTGATGACAAAATTTATTTAGCAAATGCCTGTAGTGACTGAGATTTAACACAGAGCTCATGAAACATCACCATTTCCTTGGAGAACCACTTTTCAACATCAGTCCATTACATCCATTATTAAGTCAACACCAGAATGGCTCTGACTTAACGGTTTCTCTGATTTAGCAACGTAAAATAAACAAAACAAAACACAAAATCAAACAAACGTCCTTCCCACATATTTACACATTAATTAGGTGTTCTGCAAATGAAAACATTAAGCATATCACATTAAAAAATAATAATAAAATTACAACATTCTCATTTTCGTAATATTCTCATTTTCCTTTATATCTCAGCAGCTCTGCAGCAGCTGAGCACTAAGGAGCGAATGTACGGTACAGTGACGTGACATAACTGCCAGATTCAAACTGCTTTCGCGCGCTGGCGCTGAGCCAAAGACGGACGCGCTCAGCGCTTGTCATAGGCTATATCACAACTGTTCAGTGTTTTTAACCACATAATGTTTATTTTAGGTTTCAGACATTTAAATACATATAATTTATAGCAAAACAATACATTTATAGTTTGTAAAATACACAATGGTGTCTATGGAAGCAGCAATAACAATCCATTTAAATTATATTTGACGACGGTTTTTATTCATATCAGAGACAGTGTAAACAACTATAAAGTCAACTCTTTTTTCAGTTCACCGGCCACTTACTTTCATGTATTTCGGGAGAAACTGATGAATTCACGCGCTGTAATAACTTAAATCCAACAGACAGGAATCTCGAACTGCGGCCCAAACACGGCGCCCATCTCACGTTACAGATCAAGATAACTTATAAAGGTTTTTTAAACTACAAAACAAACTCACTGACACATATTTGAGAATCGGAATAGAAGATAGTTTATGACATGGTAATATTTAGAAATAAGAGCGCTAAATCTGTCATACAGCGCTATTTTGGCTGTGGTGAATCACGTGCCAAGCATGACGCGTCACCATGGAAACATCGCAATGTCGGCTAAACATCGTGATGTCTGTCAGCCATCACGATATCATCCATCGGCCCAACCCTAGGGCAGAGCTTACCTAACATCCAAAACAATGCTGTGTGTTGAGTTAAATGCACTCGTTGTATGTGTGTAGCCTAGATATGGTGTTATTTTGACCAGCTGAGAACTTGTGATCGTGAAGAGCTTATAAAATGTGTAAAGGAGTCAAAACAGCGGCAGGAATCCCTCCGTCACACACACAAACGGAAGATCTGTGAGGAGACGTGATTCTAATGCTTGTACCAAACTGTGATGGGCAATATCGAGACTATGAAGAGAAAAAACAGGTATGCTTGAGCATTCTCTCCTTTTTAGAGTCGCATCATGTCCCGTTTTTGGTTCATTTACATGCCTTTGGTCTGTGTTGCGTTCATTTGGAAGTGGTCTCAGTCTGCTTGTTTGGTGCACACCAGGGTTCGGATGGAAGCGTTCACACTTATTCAAATGAACCGCACTAACAGAGAAATCGCACCAGGGTTCGTTTTAATCGATTCAAACATGCCAAATGTAAACACACCCTTAATAAAAAAACAGCACCAGAAATAAAATGCAAATGATTACCTGAGATGAAGTTTCTCTAAACTGGCATCTGCCAGGTCATCATTAGCCCTCTGGTGTATATCCCTCTGGGTCTCAATCTTATGGTCATCAGACAGGCCGTCTACTTTATGGATGAACACTTCAAAGTTGATCTCTGGGTTGACTCTGTAGGCCCGTGATACTGTTAGGTGGAGTCGACCAAGGGCCTCCATGTAGTCATCCTTTGAGAGGAAAAATGCAAAATAGTATGAGTTGGCAATGTACAATGTAGAGGCTGACTAGGTTTAGAGAAAAAGCTATACTTGAGGCTACCAAACAAATTGAAAATTACATTTGACATATTTACCAAATAAAAGAATGCAGAAATACAAAAGAAATATGCAAAAAATATATCAGTCTCCTTTAAAAAGCAGATGAAAAGAATGTTCTTGACACAACAACACATTTTGTTATGGGGTTTGCTAATCTGCAATCTAATCAATCATATCCTTTAAAAACAACTTTCAGCTAGAAGAAACACTGAAGTGCTGAGATAAGATACGGACTTCTCTGTATCAGCAGAAACACAAAGTCAATCTTGTGCCTTTTTTTTTTTTTTACCTTAAGCCAATGCGATACAATGAGCCAAGCCTAAATGACAAACAACATTCAATTAAATGAAACCAGAATGTCTGGACTCAAACCCAAGATTTATAATCTAACCATTTACAACCATTAACCCATTTCAACTGCAGTTTAACACAATATTTACAATAGCTTCTCGATTGGTTACATGGGAAAGGGGATTCTACAGGGGGGAAAAAGTCAAACTTCCTGTGGCAATGACAACTTTATTGATTAATTTGTATTAAAATTACTTTATTTTAGAAATGTAAACAAACTTGGATACCGAGAAGATGCATTTTATCAGGGTAGAAATAAAAGAATAATAAAAAATAAAAAAAGTAAAACCTAGAGCTGCACGATTCTGGATAAATTGAGAATCATGATTTTTTTTTTTTTTTCAAACAGAAATCACGATTCTGAACAAACAACTAAAAAAATAACTTTTTAAAGAAATTTAAAAAAATTACTAGAGGTTCTGTCCAATGTTACAATAATTGCTGCAGTCTATTTAAAATGTTTAATTAATCTGAATGAATTATATAAAAAGAAAACTGTTTAAATGAATGATTCAATGACTCACTCATAAATACCTCTTTCATTACTGGATGAGCGTTTTTTTTTTACAAATCTCTTTTTACAAATCTCTTAAATGAATGATTCAATGACAAATACATTTTTTAACAGTCACTTGTCACAATGTAATCGATACAATCGCCTTTTTAAGCGCCAAGTTACAATTAAAAGGTGATTTTGATCACTCTACCGTAGACAGTGTTCATATCCATAAACTTTTATTACAGTTCTTCAGTAATAATATGAATATCTGTAACAGAAATAACAATACTGTGTGTTTGACTATTTTTGAAAAGACTGTTTGTGAAGCTGTTTAATACCTATACATTACAACCGCTCTCTCTGGGTCAGCGGCAGCGCCGTCGCAGATTTGAATGTTCTGGTGTGATTTTGTCAAAGGTTTATTAGACACAGGCAAATTGTTGTCATTTAGGAATGAGACCATGTGAGTGTTTGAATCGAGATTGTGATATTTTAACGATTAATTGTGCAGCTCTACTAGATATTACACCAAAGAAAATGATATAGCTGGTCAGTATTTGTAATTACAATGTTTCACAAAAGAATCCAGTCATCTTGAATTACTGACAGAAATGCATCACTATGTTGTATGGGTGTGTATAGTAATTAGAGTCAAGGCTTTGAATTTTCAGTTTCACCTGTGCATCGATGACAAATATCAAGGCCCCAGTTCCTCTGAAAATCATCTCGTAGTCAAAGGTAGGATCAAAAAAATCCACTTGTCCAGGGAAGTCCCAGATCTGGAAGTTGACAAAGGAACTGCTGGAGATGTCATCTTTATATATCTTGTTGGTGCTCTCCAAAAAGAGGGTCTCGTTGGGGGACATCTTATGAAACACCACCTGATAAGTCAAAGACATTTAATACATTAAAAGCATTCTCAAAGTGCTCTGTCTCCTCACCACAGTCAAGCAGTTGTGAAATCAAACTAAAAGCCCAGTCACATGCTTCATGAGGAGCTTACTGATGGCAAGGCTTATGTATCAGAGGTCTCAGATTCAAATTCTTATATCGTAAAGCCAAGGGAATCATGGGTACTTAAAGGTTGCACTCTTTTAGCAAAAAGTTTACACATTTTCTATTTATTTTAGAAGCCACTTTATCATTAGTACAAATCGTTTTGGACATTATACTGACACCCATTGTGCGAAATGATGAGAAAAAGAAGTCGAAACAAAATATATAATTTATGAAAGGGTTTTCTATTTAGTAGCCTAGTTTAAATTCTTATTTCATCTGTCGCTCGCAAAATAGACACTAAAAAACAAAAGTCATATTCGCCACAAAGTAAACATAACAGCAATATGCTGCTCACACACTTTCCATTTAGAATCAAGTGGTGCTTAAATGAAGTTCTGCTGTTATGAATCAGATTTCATTTCAAATACCCTGAAAGTCATTGTATGTTTTGCTCGCTGCTGACTGGCATGGATGCATGATGCTGCTGCTTCACAACTGGGTTTTTTTTCTCTCCAGGAGTGCTTATAAGTTGTGACTGTCATGTGTTCACGTTCAGTGTTTGACGATGCAGCATTTATCCTGAATTGGTGGTGTGGAAGTTGTAGGTAGTCGTGACTTGTTTCAACAAACCAAATGGAACAGCTTGTTTATAAATAGTTTGTTGTTTTACTGTTTGGTACATTTAGAATTGTTTTTAAAGCTGAAAATGCTATATAAGATGAACATAATATTACAATTGTGTTATCAGTAGTATATCCCAATCAATTGCATGAAACAGCTGGTCATGTGACGTCACCATGGAAGCGCCCACGCAAGGGTGCCCGCTCCATGTACAATACAACTTACCAATTAATAGCCTTAATGCGCAAAAATTGCAAAAGGAAGAAAAGAAAATTCATGGACAAGAATGAGCTAACTGTAACCCATTTCTGTTCGTATGATCTACAATACATCATAGGTGTTGAGAGGTTGTGGGGGATGCTGAATGTATGAATAAGCATTTCAGGTTTTGATATGAAGAAATCACGTGCCACATCAATGCCGGGTGAGTTATCACAACATGAACATAGGACATCTATATATGCTACATATTCTTAGCCAGCTGTCTGAATGTGCTGTAACTATTAGGCCTGTGTGGCAACCAAGTCCGTAAATCCACCGCTGCTTAAGAAATAGGTTGGTTGCAACGGCTCCGAGCGGTGATCTTGCCCGTGCCCTGTGACAGCTCGGCTGCCCGGGGCAGCTCTGACACGGTCCTAACCCAGTTCTAACCCAGTTCTAACTCGGTTCTAACTGGCTTGGCTAAGAAGTCAGCAGGGGAAAAGAACGTAAGTTACACTGTCTAAATAAAATGTCTTCCTCCTACCTTTTGGATAGATGACTTTCCGCTCCTCCTTAATCCCATCAGCAAGATTCTCGGTTTGCTGTCGGAGGGACTAGGACTGTCCTCAATGTCTCCCTCCTCTTCTCCATATCCAAAATCTTTGGGAAACGAGTCCGCCACCCCGTAGCTGTCCGCCAGCGGTGCCTCGTACTGGATCGACATGTTGACCCCCCTCCCCAACCCCTTTAAAATATAACCTGGCTGATTATTAGTAATATAATCAGCACAAAATAAATGCTGAGAGGACAAACATAAAACCTCGTTATACTAGAAATGGATGAGAGCAAACTTATTATGGATTCTCCTTTAAATCTTCAGTCTCTTATGTTTCCCATCTCGATGAAACGCCCACTTAAGATCGACACTCGCGTGTAATTGGGCAGCCACCCGGTAGCTCGTATGCTGATTGGACAAATAAAGTGTCACTCTACTAAGCTATTGAAATGCGGGCGGATCGTTCCAAGTCATGTGCCTGGTGGTCACCTGACAAACGGAATCGTGTGAATGGTTGTTTTTTTTACGATCTTTCACCTGAAATGCTGTTTTGTCTTCAAATGCTGATAAAGAATAGTTGGTAAATGTTAAATGTTATTTATCCCTTTCAATTTTCCCTGTGGGAAAGTTACATTAGGCCTACTCCCCGCCCCGGATATTAAACAAACTGTATGCCTTTTTAAAACAAGAATGAATCAGCTTTGTTTTGCTAAAGTGACTGCACTGACATAATATTAACACGTCGGCCATGATCATGATTGATGTGTGAGAGCAATTTTATAAATACCTTATAGCTTTCAACATTATGCATGCCAAATATGGTAGTTTTAAAAATGTTAATATTAAAATAAAACTGACATTTACTTTTAGACCTTCCAAAACTTTATTAAAGTTGTGTGTTGTGTTATTAAAGCAGGTGTTGTTTATTATAATGAAGCTATGCCAGACATAAATCGTGCATCTCTGTTTTATGTGAACCAAAGACTTTTACAACACTGCTGACCAATGTGTCACATGGTTGCAAAGCCAAAGTTGTTATTGTTCAGTTTTACTAATGTAGGCTATATGTAGCCTATATGCACAACCTGTGCCGTTGCACAACTACACTGAGTTTTCTGTCATGATTGCAAAACTGCTGCAGTTTAGTTTTCACAATTTTAGCACCACAGATACATTGAATTCATAAAACATTCATTTAAAAGATCAATTTAATGATCACTGGAATGTTGGGACAACTGATTTTTTTTTGTGGTTAGGACACAACCAAATAAGAAATAGAAAGCAAGGATGGGATCTTATCTTATTTAAGATTTCTTGCTAGTAAAGTTTGCCATTCGAGAGTTAGGAATGTAGAACTGTCTTACAAAACAGCTTAATTTGAGCAACTGTTTTGTAGTTTGAATGACACATGGATTGTGTTTTGTTATTCACTTATGCTTTCTTTTTCTAAAACAGCATATAATCCAGTTCCTAATACTCAAATTAAGCAGCATTTTAGCTGCTAATATCTCAAGTCAAAGTATAATTATTTTTGTGTGAGGACTCAAAATCAATATGCTTTAGTCCAGTAGATGGTGTTGTGAGCACGTATTAGCTGTATTATTAATACACTGTAATGTATTATTAAAATTCAGGGAGAACAAGAAATAATAAAAACAACTTTTAAATGGCTCTGTTCCCTTTTAATGGGAAGTAATGTCGAATTGACGATTATTCTCTTTAGTCAAGAATAATTTCTTCAGAAATAAAGCGAGATATGAATAGATAATAACATTAAAAGCTGACAGTAATGGCAACAGAAAACACAAAAAAGGTATTATTAGGATTTGGTGGTTTTGTAGAAAGTTTATTTTAAAGCCTGTGGGGAAAAGCTGTTGGATATTTTGGTACTTTCAACTTGAACTAGCATTAGTATTAAGTTAAGGTTCTTAGCTTTATCCTGTTGATAAATTAAAGATTAAATAATGCACAGTAGGCTATATATGTACATTTATATGATACAGTTTAGATATAATCTAAAATCTAATCATAGTAGAAATGTTCATGACACTTGCAATGAGTTAGCCTACTTCTTTCTAGCAAAAAATGTATTTGTTCATACCACGGGGCTGTTAAATGCTTGAATCTGATTGGTTTACAAACGGTCTAAAGTGGGCAATTACTTTCAGGGAAACCTGCTCCTAAAGTAGTTCCAGGCAGGTCTTGGCCTATACACGTCCATATCATGTTGTAAAATAATTTCAGTTATTTCAAAGGTCCTTATAGTCTACAACAGAGAAATAACCAAAACCAACACCGACACTGACCAAGCAAATAAATATAGCAAACAATTTAATAAATAACAAAATATTTCAATGTTTTTCTGTTTGTTTGTTTTTTACACAAAATTACGCTACAGAAACCACACGCTCTCTTTCTCCCGCACTCTCTCCCTCCCACTCAAACGCACAGTAGCCTACGGACACACATTCCCACAGAAACGTGTGGTTTGCGCTGCTCTGACGATTTTATCAGTAAAATAGTTTAGCAACTTAAAAGCTATATGACATTTTTCACTAGCGAGGTAATACCGGCACTGTTCTTGAAGCATATTAACTTACAGTTTCGCTATTAGACACTGCTGCTAAACACTGTTGAGAGACGCACACTCCACATACTGAGGTAATTCACATACATTTAATCTCAATCTCTCTCTCTCTCTCCCTCTCTCATTAATAATTAATTTGCTATAAATGGCTCAAGCCTCCATTACTAGCTCTAAAATTATACTTTTGGCTTGGGATGAGATACATTAGAAATTAGTCAGAGTAATGTCTTGAGTGTGCATTATTTTCGAATAATTAAACGTTCCGTCTGCAATTATTCCTTACTTATTCTGCTTTTTTAATCTCTTGAGATTTAGTTGATATCTAATTTAGAAATGCTATTTGTCCATATGCTTAGAAAAGACTGACTTTACAAATACATTTTCAATCTGGCTTGATTGCATTGTAAATCAGATCAGTTTATTTAGCTGTAATATGACATATGCAGATAGAACAGTGTTTTTTACAATATAATTTTTTTTGCAGATTATTACAGCTGTTCTAAATCAGCACTATGTTTTCAAATTGGGAGTCAAAATTACACCATTTTGACTTCTGATGCAGGAAGCACTTAAAAAGAGAAATGTCCAGATGAGAACAAGGCATACATAATCAAACGTACAATCCATTTCCTGTATTGTAGTCATACTATTGTTAATTAAGTGTTCTGTCTGTGTGTACTGCTGAATTGATATGTATAAAAGGAGAGTGTAAACAATCCATAAGGAGTGTTACCACTTTATAAAGTTGAATATAAAATTTCAGTCTGAGATTGCTTCCGTGCTAACGTCAAAGCTGTAGATGTTAACTTTACAGACACTCTGGTCAATTTCTATCAATTTATAACTACAAAAATTATATGGTTACCATCTGTGAGTTTTTCTCATATCTTTAAGTCTGTGGGAGCAGCTCGCCTGCTACTGGAACTGCTGGCCAATGAGGCGCGATGGCTTGGTGACGCTCGTGGACTATGCCGTGACTCAGAACTGGATTCTTCTATTGAATCAGGAGAGGTGGGCCTGCTCCGCTTGGAATCGGACCTGGACAAAGTACGTGCCCGCACAGCGGCGTAGGGACAGCGGGCTTTAGCGCCTTCCAGGGAATCCGAGTCTGAGCCATTGCCTTCTACAACCGTTGAGCAGTTCCATGGTGCGCTGGCCTTCCATGGCTTCTTTCCAACGCCAGATGATGAGTGAGAAGATTCTCTGGGGTGGCTCGATGAGTCTGGAGTCTTGGACTCTTGCCCTTTCTTGTGCGAAAGTGGCGGGTGGACAGAATCTTCCCCCTCTTCTTGCTTCGGCGGCGTGACGGAGTTGCAAGGTGGCGAGCGCGTGTCACTGCTGGTGTTGTTGGAATTGCTGTTGTGCTCTGTGGGACTGTGCTGCGAGTACTTTGGTGCATCAGAACCATTTTTAGCTGGCAAATCACCCTGAACGGGCAAGAAAGCAGAGGATGGGTTAATCAAAGGAGGGTAGACGGTTCCATCGGGTGGTCTCTCGAGCAGAAGGTTGTATCCGCTGGGTGCAGATGCAATGGTGGCCTTGCGGCCAGTTGAGGTGCCGATGCACGTCTGATGGACCACAGAATCTTTCTTCAGCTTGTTGGGATAGTAGCTGTCATCAGGATCGTCCCTCAGCTGTGGGTAGTAGTTCAAAATGACCTTTTTAAGCTTTTTGTAGCCCAGGTGCAGGATCTCCAGGATGTTGAGAAACAATGAGATGGCAGCTATGCATTGCATGAACACCATGAAGACGCTTTTCTCAGTGGGTCGAGATACAAAGCAATCCACCGAATTCGGGCAGGGCTCACGCTCACATTTGTACAGCGGATTTATTCGAAACCCATACAGAACATATTGTCCGGTCATGAAGCCCACCTCTACGGCAGAGCGGGTGACTATGTGAGCCACGTAGGTGCGCAGAAGGGACCCCCTCAACGGAGCTTTGTTCAGCTTCCCTTGGTCGATCTGCCGAAGCTCACGTTCTATTTTGCGTCGAACTTCCGCCAACTCCACATCCACGGCCTCAAGTTCACGTCTCAGTGTCATCTTTTTGCGCTGTCGCTCTTTCTCAAGGGCACGAAGGCGGTAGAGGGCATGGCCCATGTACACCAGTGAAGGTGAAGACACAAAAATGACCTGCAGCACCCAATAGCGGATAAGGGAAATGGGGAATGCTTTGTCATAGCACACGTTGCGGCATCCAGGCTGCTCGGTGTTGCAGATAAAGTCAGCCTGTTCATCATTCCACACATCCTCGGCCGCCACCCCAAGCACCAGCATGCGGAATATGAAGAGGATGGTCAGCCAGATCTTTCCCACCATAGTGGAGTGGATATGCACCTCTTCCAAAATCCCGCCAAGGAAGTTCCAGTCTCCCATTTTCACTCTGGCATTTTTGAGTCTGTTAGGAGAGGAAATAAGAAGCAAGAATCATGAAAATGGATCGTGAGTCGCATTTGAATAATGTAAAACACTGAATTTAAATTTTGTACCAAACTATTATTTGATTATCGCGCATATCAGTTTCATCCTTACTGACATTTTTATTTGAAACGAACAGAGCTAAGCTTTCCCAAACTTAGAACATCTCAGAGTTACCCTGTATATTAAATGCATAAACCATAAATAGGTGGACTTCTTTTTCAAAACTAGGAAGGAATAACATTAAAAAAAAAGAGACAAAAAATGAATGGCAAGATAAAGAAACTGATGCAAGATCATAAAGTCTCCATTGCAAGCATCGAAGCATCTCAGGTATTAGGTATAATTCAGACATAAACATTGAATCCGCCCAACAAAAGTCAGATTAATGGCAGATCAGTATAGCGTTTTCAATTACATATTCTTGTTTGGTTGCAAACTAAATATAATAATAATAATAATACATTTACCTTTTTTACAATATTTATACATGAATTTGATGTAAACAAATGAATTTGGTCCCAAACAACAAATAGGCAAATGCTAGACTAGAGTCAATGATTGGATCATTATTGCACTGACTGATTATTATGTTTCTGGCATGTTATATGTTTGGCAACAGTTTTTCTAATCCTAATTGGTGGAGTGTGTAGCTTTTCATTACTTAAACAACCATGTAAAAAGACACATCATAGCCATTTTCCAGGATGACAATGTCAAGATTCATCAGGCTCAAATTGTGAAAGAATGGTTGGTTAAGAGGGAGCATGAAGAATCATTTTCACACATGAAATTGGCACCTCTTGAGTCCAGACCATAAATTCATTGAAAGTCTTTGGGATGTGCTGGAGGAGACTTTACAGAGTGTTTGACTCTGGCATTGTCAATACAAGATCTTGGCCAACAATTGATGCACCTCTTGATGGAGATAACATCACAACAATTATTTCAATCAAGACGCGCATACATTTTTGGTCAAGATCATCTTGATCTAGATCTTTGGTCAAGATGTTTAATAAATGAAAAGCTACACACTCCATCAAATAGGGTTAGAACTAGAAGAACTGTCTCCAAACATGCCAATAACATGCACTGCAATAATGATCCAAACATTGCCTAACTTAGGCACCTATATTAGGTATAATTACAGCAAGCTTAACTAACCTCTCTAAATGACTTGCTAAATAATCAACAAAACATGCAGTGCTACTAAATGCAGTCAATCAGTGCATTACTCTGTGAAGCATCTTTTTGTTGAAAGTAAACATAGATAAATAAACTGAAGCACCGACATACCTTAAACAAATTGGGAGAAAATGAAGTAAATCTTCATTGTAAAAGCGACTCAAATGCTACTCCAACCTCTACACCTTGTTAAGTACAAAAAGCTACAGACTTATGCCATCCTGTTTATCGTTAAAGCTCTCGACTGAACACAAAACAAGCAGGTCTTCTTGCTGACAACTTATAGGCATGCAGGAGAAATCAATGCGCTACCCCATGTAATTTACCTTACAGCAGTATGGACAGAAGGCCGTTGCTTTAAATCCCCGCGGGTCATACAGGCGCGACGAGGCCACCAAAATATTTAAAAATCGGTGGTGCCCTGCACATCTGACGCAGCACATCACCTGAACTTTTGTGACCCCCAGTTTCCTCTCTGTTGGCACCGAAATAAGGTTTCCAAATGTGCAGGGGTCTGTTGGCAAGCGCACTGGTTCTGTATGTCAGTCCGTCAATAACCAGTACTCCACTATTAACATGAAGGGAGCACTGAATTGATTGTGTATGCCATGCGTAAATAAAACATTGTCGATTGATAAAGCCCCCTTCTGTATGAATTTAAAGCTCTTTTACACTTGGTGCCCGCTTCATGTTCTTGTGCACCCGCTCTTATTCAGTAGACAGTCTTGCATGTTTGATTGCTAGTTAACACCCATTAGAGAACAGTTTTTCAGCTGAATAGCACAAATAGAGCAATTGTGCAGAGCTAAAAGCACGAGCGCAACACTACTGGTGAATTTCCATGTTTTGTAAAGACAAATGAAGGCCTGTTGGTTCTTTTAACAACATAAAACCAAAACTAATGACTGACATTATGAGTGTAATGTTGAATAAAACTGCATTGAGTGTTGTTTATTGTTAGGGATCACAGCTTTACACAATGCTTCTAATGGCATTTGGCCACATGTTGGCACTACTTTTAGTAGTCAATACTTTAGGAAGCAATCAATCGGTCATGTCCGATTTCATACTCTGCTGGGTCCAGCCCAATGTAATTAAGTTGTCTCTGCTAGTTGTGGAGATATTTTATTCCATTTAAAAGAAATCAATGGTGCAACCCCATTACACTCACTAACTATGCTGTTGGTTGGTTTCATCTCCGGCCTGCTATTTAGGGGCATATCAGGCAAGCCCTATTTAACATAGTGAGCGAGTCTCTTTATTACATAATTTGATTCAGACTTGGCATGCTTTTAATGAATAACTGAATTAAATAGTTGAATATAGCCTTGGTATCTCAAAAAGAGAAGCACATCAGGTTAGATAGAATGCATTTCATGCTCCCTGATGATAAAAACAATCTTTCCAATTGCCTTCCCATATGATCATATTAATTAAAAAACATTGTATGCATTTAAACACCATCCTTTTTCCGGCCCAAATATAAATTGACATCTGTTGTTTAGCCATAAAGGTACAAAATCAAACATTATTGGAATTGTTACAATAATAAAATATATTACAAGCACTACTTGACTAGTCTGTTTTTGGAAGACAATTTCGTTTCGTTTTTTGAGCTTAATTAAATATTTATATTCTCTACATATACCGTTATACTGTACAGAGACATTGAGACAACAACTATTAATCTGATTCGTCGTGATACGTCAGTACGTCTGTCGTAGATGTGGTCAAAATAATCATAATCCATATATATGTGTGTGTGTGTGTGTGTGTGTGTGTGTGTACTGTTGTCATAAGATTGAAAGATGTTCTTATGTAAAATATATGATATTTTTCAGCATCATTACTGCAGTCGTCAGTGTCACATGATCCTTCAGAAATAATTTTAATATGCTGATTTGAATATGCTAATATGCTCAGGAGACATTTATTATTTTCAATATTGAAAACAATTGTGCTTAATATTTTTTTAGTATCATTTTGATGAGTATAAAGAATATTTATTTTTGAAATAAAAAATCTGTCACTTTTGATTTGTTTCATGCGTCTTCGTTGAATACAAGTATTCATTTCTTTCAAATAAAAAATCTTAATGACGCAACACTTTAGAAAGGCAGCGCAGATTATGTTCGTACATGTATTTCTACTACTAAAAATAGATTAGAACAAACTGTTTGCGGAAGGCAGGGGAATATCCCTGCTGGTGCCCGATCGGCATTTCTGTTAGTCAGGGCAAATAACTGAACTTTTGATGAACATTTAGTTGAAAACACAGCCCCAGACATGAGTCAATAGAGCTCTAAAAATAGCCCAGGATTAGATTAATACATATTCCAGGAATGAGTGTGTTGCACATTGATTTGATTCACAACCCAAATTCTGGTTTGTACTGGAAAGCTAGTCATAAATGTCCCTAATTGATGTAATTTGTCAACAGAGTGGAAAATCAGCCTCAAAGCAAACTCTTCACATCCTCAAATGCACTTTGAGGACTTACAGGTCACATCAGGTAAGATATTTTCAAAAACATGCATTGAAAATGGCAGATATTCAGTTTATTATAGCACAAGTGTGAGGACTAGAATAAGTATATAATAGGATCACTTAATGAAAGCCTGCTTGAACGATCAGTGAACTATTTTGTGCCATGTGGCTGGAGTTATTTGTTAAATTAAGAAGAACAGAATGAATAGGGGTCTGTATCAGTCCTTGTTTGCAGCAAACACACTGTATGAAGGACTTCAGTGAACACTGAAGTGCCATGAATATCATAGTAGCTCAGACAAATGAAAATTGATTTTTGTGAACTGAATATACCTGGAATGATCTGTTTAGACTGGCAAGAGCACTGTATCCATATTGGCTGGCAATCAATGATCTGTTTTGGAGAACCATCAGCTCATTAGAACTGAGGGGACAGAGGGACAGAGGACATTTGTTTTGGGATGCTTTCATGTGTGAACTCACTTTACCTTAAGCCAGGGGTTTTCAAATTGGGTGAATGTGAGCCTCCCCTGACAGTAGGTTAGGACAGCCGAGCCCCCCCCTTCCCCAAAATCCCACCCCCCGTAAATGCCATCTTTTGTGTGTTCCAGGCAATGATGAGTTTCAATAAAAACTGATAAAATGTAAATATTTTTTAATATTGTATTTGAAGACATTTTATTTCCACAACTTTTTTTTGCAACAGCAAATCATTTCCAACTTCATGCAGGCCTAATTGAGGCTACTTTTAAAATCACTGAACATCAGTAGGCCTAACCACAAGTCAACAAAACATGCTTAACATGTGTAATGCAATGAGTAGCAGTGCTTCGCCGATGTAATGGGGTTTGCCTGCCTTTGCTATACGTGACACGATAAGATGCTTCTGTCGCCTTGATGTTAATAGTGCCAAACAACTGTATTATGCTTTTTTGTGACTGCAAATCATCACGCTTCCTCTCAAAACACTCAACTGGCTTGTTCACTAAATTTGTGTGCCTAGTTTCAATGTGACGCTGAAGTTTGCATGGTCTCATGCTATCATTTGCTAGCACCTCCTTGCAGAACACACACTGCGGCAGAGGTGCAGCTGCGGACCCCAACTACTCAGGGTCATATTTCCTGTCTCCTCCCTTAATACTGACTTTTGTTGAATTGGGACAAGGAAACAATGCATTTTAAAGCTAATACACACACAGCGCAACGAGCCCAGGCCTGTGGTGAGAGAGTCTCACACACACACACACAATCTTTTTATGAATGAAGGCCAGTATCACTGATATTAATATAGCTACTGATGTCTCCATGAAAATGATTTCCCCAAAAAATGTTTTAAATTTTTTAGGCTTCAAAAAAATATAACAACTTTTAATTTAAGTTAACTTAAAACAATCCTCACTTAAACCCATAATAAATGTCATATTTACCTGTACCTTACCTGTCTAACAGGTATGAAATATATAGAAATTGAATAAGGTTATAAAACAGTACGCACTGCATAAATTATAAATAAAATATAGATTAATCCTTATTACAGCTACAAGCGTTCTTTAATGAAGAGAAGTGAGTAATTGTCTCTGTTTCATTTGTTCTTTGGTTAACTTTATGGACAGAGAGAATGAGTGCCGCTGTCACTTTAAGATCTGCCGCATCTCATTCTCTCACTACTCTTTACTTCTATTTAAGATTTTATTTAACTCATTTAAGACTGTTCTTGTGAGGATACTCGACAAAACAGACATTTTGGCATAAATGTGTGGGTTATTGTTCGTTCAAGCGCGAAAGAGAACTCGATACTGGCGCGCGTCTTTCTGTGCGTCCTGTGTGTGTGTGTGTGTGTGTGTGTGTGTGTGTGTGTCAAAAGGAATGCATTCACTGACAGCACGTTCTCTTTTGTCTTGTCGCGAATTAATGGTTTACAAGCATTTGCGTGAATAAGAGCGTGATCATATACAAAAATGTATCGCATGAGTAATTTAAAGGAATACTTTAAACCCTGCGATATTAATAGAGCTGCATACAGAGTTATTTTTTTCTTCGCGTGTCGCGCCTCCCCTGTGCCTCTTTGGCGCCCCCCAGGGGAGGCGCGCCTCACCTATTGAAAACCGCTGCCTTAAGCTATTCGGCATGGTACAACATTTACTCTACACACAAACCCCAGAATTAACCAGTACATAAAACAATTGCATGTAAAGGAAGTGAATACAATTAATGAACTTGTATGAATGTTCGTACATTTTATTTGTAAAACCACGCTTCCAACATAAACACTTGAAACAAAATATGATAATCATGAACATGTAACTGTAGATACATGTCATTAGCATTGAATTGACACAATTTCCATTGATTATAGGTCAATAACTTATGTAATACCACATTTAAACTACATTGTTGTGACCTCAGGTTGAGGTCTGTCCACATGCTGATCAGTGCTGCCCTCTACAGTAGTATAAGGACACTTCCAATATTCTGAGTCTAAGAAATTAGAAATATATATATATATATATATTTTTAAAGTAAATAAAAAAATAAAGTACAAGGCAAGTTTATTCTTTTTGACCACAAAAGCTCCTTTTTAGCTCCCTTCAAATCAATTAAATTGAGCTGTTTGTTTAGTCATCATCAGTTTGTAGGTCAGCATGTAGAGGGCTCAATAATTTTGTGAATACAAAATAAATGGTCTCACAAAAAAGGAATCAAAATGTAAATTTTAAACGTTTCTTTGTTCCTGAATAACTAAATTACTTGAGGTGTGTTTAAGCAAAACCAAAAAAAAGAATATTTGGATGTAAAAACTTTCTTAAAAATGACATTTATTTACTTTAGATTGTATGTAGTGTATTAGCATACAACCTTAAGAGTCTTTCTGACAGTTATATTGACCTGAGGCTTGCTTCTTTTAAAAAGCCATGATTGTCCATTGTGAACTGATGCATGACTTCAACCATCATCCTCACGCGGGTGCTGGGGACAGGAAAATGTTGAAAATGATAGCAAACAAGAAGAAGGCAATGTATCCCACAATGCACATCCAGAAGCGTGGGTCCTTGAGGAGTGCTTTATCGTAGTTGGTGAAAAAAACATAACCAATGGTCATGCCTGCTACACCACCACCAATATGGGCCACAAAAGAGACCTAACAAAAAAAAAGGAAAGTATGAAGGACCTTTCTAGTATATTATCATATAATGAAGTGTGAAAACTATATTCAGAGTGAATTCTTGTGGTAAGTCCTATTTATTAAGCTTGTAGTCTAAATCATTCTAGTTGAGTATTAGGTATTCTGGTTTAAATACCGGTTTCATTACCTGGTTTATGATTCTGCTATGGTCTTAAATGTCTTACCTTCATGGCAGTGTCATGGACAATGAACCTTCTGTAAATAGCAAATCCAACATCTGTTCCAACTGAGAAAAAAACAAAAAACATTTTCATGTCAATAGGTCCTAACAAAATGTTTGGTTTATCCAAACATTACTATTGGTATCTTTTTTGACATCTACTATTAGAGTGAAAAGTGAAAATGGACGCACCAATCAGAACAATTACCAGAATGCGAAACACTCCCACAAGTGGAATCATCTCCCTGAAATTCTATAGGAAAATTTTTTTTTTTATTTGGGTACTTGAGTATAGTATTTTCTATAAAAAGAAATATCCCATCAAATATTACTGGAAAGTTACTCACCACCACAGCATTCATGAAGTAACCTCCCATGAGGGCATAAACACCACCTGAAGCACCCACAAGAGCACTGAGAGGATCAAAGATGGAGCTGGCGAGAGAGCCTGAAAGAGGATCATACACAGACACACATTCCATGAGAATATGAAGAAGCAAAATTATAAAACAGTCAAATCTTAATATTTTTCAATTAAAACCATATCGTATCTAATCAGTATATTCTCATTAATGAGTCAATGTCCAAAAGTTTTGAATGTTACCATGTTCTCACTGTGCCATTACTTAATTTAACCCCTTTTTATCAATTAAAAAAAATGTAAAAGTTTTTAAGAACTACAGCAAAAACCAATGTGATGCAAGAAAAAAAATCAGTATTTTTGAGAAATTTTATTTGAATATATCAATTTATAAAAACATTAAAATTTAATTGATTTAATTAAATTAATTGAAAATGTAGACTATTTGGTCTATGAACCTTTGCTCTACAATCACATTAAGACCATCTGTTGTGTGTGTGTGTATATGCGGGCATGTTTATAAACAAAATGCAGCCCCTTTCCTGCGCTTACTACAACACACTTGTGTTGTGTGTGTATTGAAAGAGGCTAAATCTAACTAATAGATGTTCAAATAAATAAATAGCATAATTTCATGTGTATATCCAGTTCACTTTCGGAATAAAACAGACCTGAACACAAAAGGCGCAACAATTTATGGTTAACTGGTTATACTGTATCTCTTACATTTTTTGTTTAAAAAATAAATAAATAATTATGTGTATTTTGTCTTAAAGTTTCATCTTAAAGGTGCTCTATGTAACTTTTCTACTAAAATTAATCCTTTTTTTATTGCCTGTGTGTGAAGGGGTTGTAATCACACATTAAAATGATCCACTTGTCGAGTTTTGCTATTACCTCTGAAGGCCAGTATTCCTATTCCTATGTGAAGTCTCCGGGTCGGATTTACCGCGAAATCCAACGGATGTGACGTGCATGCGCGCTCCCGAGCCTCTCTCCTTATATACAGTCTATTGTAGAGGTCAGGGAGTTACGTCCGGTTAAAGGCGCACGTTTTTCGGCTTATATCTCAGTCAATCTTTGATCAATATTCCCAAGACTCTAATCGTTCGTAGTGCTGGACGGGGCCTTTCGAACGAGCCCACCCCCAAGGTCCAACTCGCCCGGCTGCCCGAGTAATAGCCGTTCGAAATCGGGGGTCCCAGCGAACGGCGATCCGGTAGGGGGCATCCCCGAGGCCCGCCACTCTAGCGTTCGGGCAAGGGTTCCCCTGGGACCTCCTCCCCGAATTTGAGCTCTCTGGGTCTTTGCGTTCCAGAGATACGAGCGATTTTCTTCTGAGATCGTGACGTCACCGGCGTCTGCAATTTTGCAGCGCGCCCGATGGTTTTCTGCTAATATCTCCGCGAAAACACCACCACAAACTATGGAACTTATATGGTTCTTTTCAGCTCGACTAGATGGTCCCAACGAGCTCGGTGCTCGCCGAATCCGTCAAGTATTCGCCGAGATATTTGCATAATAGACGGTATTGTCTATGAGTTCGAGCACGAGCGCTCTTGTAAAATTTGGTTGCAATCTGAAACATCACCACTAGAGGCCGCTAAAAGTTACGTAGAGCACCTTTAATAATAAAAAACTATGATTTCTTTTTTTTTTAAATGCAATAGTATTTGAAACAATATGCATTTAAAGAATAAACGTTGTTACTTTAGAGTTGTCACATAACTTGCAGTAACTGCAGTGCAATATTTGTTTGGATTGCAAACAATGTGAGATATTGCATACTGTATCCCAGTAAGAACTACTGAAATACATAAACCTACCTGCAAGGACCCCAGCCATATAGACCATGCCTACTTCAAAGCCCTTATGCACCAGCTCCAGGGGAATGCCAAGAAGAAGCTGCATTAACAGGTTTCCCAAGATATGCTCCACCCTAATTGAAGAAAAATCAAAGGTAGGGTAAGGTGAAAAAATTCATTAAAGGTAGGGTAGGCAATTTCAGAGAGTTTAGCAATAGCAAGCTATCTTTGAAAGCATAAGATCCCACCCTCCCTTTAGAGCGCTGTCCAAAGCCACGCCTCCTCCAAAACACATGAAAGCTCAAAGCCAGAGCAGAGTCTGCAAACCATCACGAGACACGGCGTTAAATTACCTTATGTTTCAAAGCACATAACTTTACCATAATAATGAATGTAAACAACTTAAAGAGCCCTGACTTGTACCACCTGACTGCCGCAGATTCACTTCAACATTGGTAGTGTTGACATAGAAACGCAAAATTCCGAGGACGGAAGTAGAACATCACAGGTTGCCATATTTTAATTACGGTAATCACATGGTGTGAACGCAGCATAAGCTCGTTGTTTTGGTTCAGGAGAAATTGTAAAAGGTGGTTGCTGTTTGTTTACGGCGCTCGGTGACTGTCTGTTTACAACTCTGCATAGCCTTTGTTTTAAAAAGTGGGTGGGACAGGTGTGTGTGTGTGTGTGTGTGTGTGTGTGTGTGTGTGTGTGTGTGTGTGTGTGTGTGTGTGTGTGTGTGTGTGTGTGTGTGTGTGTGTGTGTGTGTGTGTGTGTGTGTGTGTGTGTGTATATGTGTGTCTGAATGCTAAATCAGATAAATGTACAATAACAATTTTAGGAAAAAATAACATTACGATGTCTAGAAGTCAATTTCAATAGTAACGTTACATTGGGTTTAATTTGTCTTTTAATGAGATCTACTAATACATATTGTTGGCTTTTGCCAAGCGTGTCAGAGGTTACGGGTTCTAATCTGCACTCGTATCGTTTTTTTTTTTCTCATCAAAACCGAATATGTTCATCAGTGGTTAGTAGGGACATGTTTGTGTGCATTTTGTTTTGTGATTTCACTGGAATGGATAGAGAGTCTCCGCAACGGCATAAAGCGATAGATTGAAGCGCGCGTCTGAGTGAAGACTGTATCCGCGCCACTGATCGCAGCAGCAACGAGCGCTCAGCACCATAAACACATTTTAGCTCTAAATCGTCTCTTATTTAATAACAAACTAAATTAATGCTCTGCTAGTTAACTGGAGATATTTTATCTAGTTGTATTACGTACATTCGTGTCTCGAAATGTTTCAAAAAGTGGTGGGGACAATATCGACCCTGATAAAAAGTGGTGGGGACATGTCCCATCTGTTCCACCCGCAAATTACGCCTATGCGTTACAGAAAGCGCTGATGATGTGTGATGTCTGCACAAGCAGGGTGCGCGGATGTATGGAAATACACATGTTGATGAGCAGGTAGGACATCCTATATTTCATTCGGACCAAATGCAATGATTGGACAAACATTTTGTGGTTCTGAGACTTCCACAGAAGATACGCCTATATGTAAATCTATTATTGATTGTCATCAGGATGTGAAGAGAGTTTCAACCAGTATAACAAAAAGTGTTTATGAATAAGATTGCCTACCCTACCTTTAAATACCAATAATGTAAAGATAAAGAAAGATAAAATGTTATTAAATGAAAACAACATCGAAACTTTTCTAAAGACAGTCAGTTCCCTTCAGAAATACACTCATATAAAAACACCCGCACCGCGTTTTGACTTTAAAACGTGCAGTGCTCATGTTTATTCAACGATGTCAAAGCCGACCACAAAAAAACTTTCCAAAAGGCTCTGTTGATATTGTGAACCAATGTATGGGAAACAATATAATTTGACAGCTATCAATTATAGTTTAAACTATCCATCTTTACCGTCACGCTTAGTAACACATATGTGCCTTCACCACAGTGCAACAGTGAAAAGACCCTCTCAAACAGTGTCGCGCCGCAACGCCTTCTGATCGTTGTTAAAGCGACATACACCAGTATTGCGGTATATTAAAAATTCATATCATAACAAAAATAAAAAACGGTATTCGGTATGAACCGATATACCGCCCAGCACAGTGGAACAGGAGTTTAATAAACGTCACTAAAATTTACTTTTATTATTTCATTCATTCAGGATGACAAGGGGCTAAATAAATAGTTTTCATTGTAATTTTAAAATGAAGAAAAGGAGCCAAATCCCCTTACCCGGCATGTACAAACATGTAGGAGAGAAACCGCCATGCTTCCTCGCGTTGTTCGGGCTTATAGGTAAGAGGACTCTCCCAGATCCCTGTACCCAGGGTGATCCACTGCTTCTGAGGCTTCCATACCGCATAGTAGATAAACACTCCTAACTGTCAAAGATTGAAAAGAGTTTTGAGAGACAAGACCTAAAGTCTTCATTATGCCAATAACTGTATGCCAGTTGCCATAAAGCACTGTCAAAAACATGAACCCGTGTGTCAATGTCTCAAAAGGCCTTCATTTCTAGGAAAGAGAGTTTAGCAGTATTTAACTCATATTTAGGGACATAATTTTAGTAAAAAAATTATAGTAGTAGAGTATAGTAAGTAAAAAAAAAAAAAAAGACAGTTTTTAGTAAAAATTGTTATATAAAAAAAATGACTCACTAATGGAAGGTCTCCATTTTATTCATTTCCAAGACACTTATTTTCAGTGACTAGGTCTATTTTAAGGAATGTCCACGTTGGAAACAAGGATGAATCTGGCTTTTCAAACACTTTGGCTAAGACTTGCCATACAGGAATGGAAAGGTGGAAGGCGAAGCTCAAAAGGATCTCAGTTCTTTCATAGTGACACGTCCCAACTAAAACATTCACAAATGAATGGAAATGTACTGGTTGCTGCAGGTTTTTATAAAGAATGAAAATTTATACTAATGTTAATTAATTTATTAAACCAGTCTTAACTGTTTTCTGGTCTTTGTATTTGCAGTATCTGGTCACATAGGCTAGTCTGTTGGCTGGTGGTTTTAGAAGGGTTTTTAGCTGATTGGCCAATAGATCAGATAAACCATGCAGCTAAAGACCATCTTAAACAAGCAAACTTTAACTGGTTCAAGTGAGCAAGTAGAAACAGTTCAATTTATCAGATAGCCAGAAAGATCAAATTCCAGTGGTGCAAAGGTTGATGTTTCGCTAAAAAAACAACATTTGATTGTACCTCCGCTAAGCTGATGAGGATGATGAAGATTGGTGGCGGACAGCAGTTCGCTCGTTCCAAATACGTCTCCCGTAACTCCGCGGGAAGCATCCATTTAGAAACATTCGAATGTATCTTTTCTACCCTGCGACGACTCCTCTTCGGATTTGCTCGATTATCACCTTCTTCATCCCTCTGCACGGGAAAAGTGTCTTGCTCTTCTATGTCATTATCGCCCATTTCTCTTAAAAATGCAAATCAGAAAGGTCGTTTTTTGGATTAGCCTAATTGACAACGAACCAATAAATTGAAGTTTTTAATTATTTCATTAGGTTATCAGAAACGTGTTTTAGTAGGCTATCTTTGCAATTGCAGCAAAGCAAATTTAAAAGAAATCTAAAATGTATTATCAAAGCTATTTAGATTACAGCTGCACATGCTTTTTCAAACTCTCTTCCGGAGTTATTGGCTCTTCCTGCATAAACAAACTCATCCTGTATGGAATTATTTAAGAGGTGGGCTAGCCTTCTCATTTTAGAAACAACTTTATGAGAGAAAAAAAAATCTCTTGTGAGAGTGATTCATACATTGGGTGCTTTTTATAAGTGCTGTTTATGCCCAAAACTATTTTGAATAGATAATTTGCAAACATTAACTTACCCTTTCTTCTGATCCACCACCTCTCACGCGAGTAGCCTAGGCTACAAGAGATTTCTATAAGAGCGCGCCGACCAGAGCTCATTAATGTCGTTGGTTATTTGAAATTATGATAACAAAGTAATAAAGTCTGTTTTAAAAATTGTAAGATAAACAAAAATAGTTGTGAGACCACCACGGACTACTACAAGACGCTCTCCCTGGACGATAATTACAGGCTTCATCCAGCTTTTCCGGTTCCAGTCTTCCTTCCTCTTGTTCCTAACTAAAGGGTCTGCATTGCAGGATCGTTTTGCTTACTTTTGTTGAGCAAAAAAACAACCTCTGACCCGTCAAAGTATAGTAGACTCTTTACCTGAGCTTCCGCAAACCGCCACACCTGAAGTCACGTGATGCAATTCATTGAACATTTCGTCCAAATGAAAATACACGCAAAAACAAAACAAAAAAAACCTCGATATATTCTAAACACTGACAATTAACCAACCATAAATAGACAACATTTTTGAAAATACATAAAACTCATTCAAAGAGAATGGTAGCATCCTTCACGAGCACTAGATGTCGCCATTTCCAGTACAATCTACATTCAGGTTTCTTAGAGATAAATCAGACAAATAAAAATTCTGCTCATACTGGTTTTAAAACCTAACTGTTGTGCTGTGGAAATCATGTTACGTTTTTTCAAGAATCTTTCATGTATAGTTCAACTGAAAAGCATTAATTTGAAATAGAATCTTTTTTTTTTCTAACATTATAAATGTACTAAGTCATTTTTCTATGTAATGACAATAAATGGTGACCACATCATGACAAGCCTTTAAAAAAAATATACATTTAAAAAAATATTCCCAGTCTAAGCCAATTCAAAAGTTTTATATGAGTAACAGAATTATAAATGTTATTATGAAACACTCAAATGCTACAAGAATTACATTTCAGGTAAAAATGACTTCACACAAGGCTATCATATGACTCCAGAACAGTTTATGAACCTATGACCCACTTTCATGATGGTTTAACATGTAAGGTTTATCAACTTGTGAAGCATTATTAAATCCATGAGAGGAAAAAACTAGGACATTTTTAAAATGTCTTTGTGTTCCAAAGCAGAAAGCCATAAGTGGATGTTCTGTCATTAGCTACTCACATTCATGTCTTTCCAAACACTTGATATGCAACACAAACCTATGCAAATTCCTTCCAAATTATTTGCAAGAAAAAACAGAATCAATTCAAATGATGACTTATCACAGATCTTTTATTTGTCAAAAAAGAAAAAAAGTTGGAGTTAAAAAACAGACTGAAGGATAGAGGGAGAGTCTGGTATATCTGCTGAGGGTCAGTCACATTACATTAAACAGAGATCGCATCAGCCAAGCTTTTTTACAGCGGTAGTTTGACATATTTTCCCACAAATTCTTAGAGATTAAACTTCCTTAGAATGCATCTAGATATGCATGTTTGGAGTTGGGCCATCAGTAACAGTTCAGCAATAAAAATGAGTTAAATGTGGATAGACCATGGCACCCAAGCATTTTAAAGGGGAAAAAAAGATTCAAAAGTGGAAGGAGGAAATTTCAAATGAAACGAAGGGGACTGGTTCTATAGTAACCAGCTGCTGAGGGGTGGCTAGTACCATCTATAATCTTCTTCAAGACACATCTGAAAATAAAGAGACAATAATCAGCATTTGGATCAACTGAAATCAGCTAAATTATTTTTAACTGCAAAAAAAACAACAACATTATGACAGAATGTTAATTGCTTGCTTATAGAGGAAGTTAATATACTTACAGCTTGCAGGCCTGGCACCATATCTTCGCATAATCTGATCCTGTGTGAATTTCACGAAGGACTCATATTGTTCTTAAGGGGAAAAAGGAAGAGAAACGGCATGTTAAGAAAACCAGAAACATGACAATGTAGCATGGGGGTGATAAATATTGATCCTAATCAAAGAAATAGACCTTATGTCTATTGAGCTGCAACACTGTCTACACCGGACGCGGCCGTTATTGCTCGCGTCGCAACAGCGGTTTACCCTAGACGCGAAAAAGCGCCCGCTACAAAGCAGAATGGGGCATCAGTTTACTGTCGGAGATTTGTCGCTCGCGCAACTCATTTTAATCAACGTTTCATCAACCAATTGCCTGGATTTAATAAATAAGAAGTAAATTAGCAGACGATATAATCAGGACTTTTCAGCTGCACGCTTTCCCTAGTCATCAAAAGTTTACACAATACGTGACAGAGGCTGGTAGCAGAGAAATCAATTCTGTGAATTAAACTGCGCAAATCAAAAGTAATAGGCAACTACCAACCGGATGAAGAAGGGTTGGCTCTCAACAGAACAAAATATTCATTTTATTTTATATGTTCGCATTTATGAGGAAAAAACTATGTTACGGATGTGACAAGCTCTGAAAGCGGCACTAAAGTGCTTTAAAACTTTCACATAGACCTCAAACAGAAAGCACTAAGCCTTTCATTAAAGTGAATTTCGTTTTGTATTAATTGTATCTTAATTTTAATCAATGTTTCATAAACCAATTGCCTGGATTTAATAAATAAGTAGTAAATATAGCGGACAATAGATAATCTCGACACGGAGGCGCCGGCGCGTGACCTGCAACTTGTCTCAAATGAACCGAAACTCAGCGTATAGACCTGAGAAATATATCTATTGAAATGTTTACTTTTAAACAGAACAATTCAAAACGAAAGACAGACTGCTCTCTGCTGTAATCCGTATGAAATGTGCATTTCTCTCTGGCGTGCTCACTGAAGATCGCGAGTCAGCGTTGTCAACTTTGTAGCGACACTGACTGAAAACACTTGTTTATTAATCAGTCCTTCCAGAAAAACGCGGAGTTTTTTTGTGATTGTTGCGGGCAAAAATCCTTGATTATGCGGCCCGTTTTCTTTAAAAATGCGATGGAATATGCGGAATATTTATGCAATTTTTTGCAATGAAATTGCGGGAACTTGCAAAAACTGCGCTTTGATGAAAAAGAGAAAAAAAGTGATTCCCCCAACACCCTGTTCTCACTAGGCTACTACCTTAATGTAAAGAGTCCTTTCTTATTACTTCCTATGATAAGCAAGCATATACATCACAGAAAGTGCTGGAATATTTAATTTCTCATTTTTTTTTATTTTAGACTGTAACGAGTGGAAATAAGGTGTGGCCCCTTTAAGAGCTGCGCGCTCCCTGTTGAACTGTCTGCAGTATTATATTGTATGTGCCATGCGCCTCGAACACCCCATGTGTGCGGGTAATTTCTGTTTGATGCTACTTTTATCTTATTTTGTTTATTAAGTAACGATGTGGACGGTAGAACGTGTGACAGACAGTTACGAGTTCGATTTGGGAATAAAGTGCGAGTTGTGAGATGCCAATCGCCTCTGTGAGTCTGTCTGGCCTCTGCAATAACTTCAGCTGTGAGCTATCCCTATTTTTCTTCCCGACACAACGTGTTACAAGACCTTAATAAACACATCAAACTTACAAAACATTGCTGAGTCAAACAAGTTATGTAGCTTTTTTTTGCTCAAGAAACAGGGTTTGGATGAAAACGGTCTTGATAATTATCGGCCTATCTCTAAGCTTTCATTTTTGTCTAAACTTTTAGAAAAAGTTGTATATTCACAATTGATCTCCTTTTTGAATGCAGCTAAACTAACAGAACCTCTTCAATCTGGTTTCTCTGCCCATCATAGCACTGAGTCTGCTTTGCTTAAAGTATTAAATGACATTTTGCTTGCAGCGGATAGTGGTAAAAATTCAGTTCTGCTGCTTCTTGATCTTACAGCTGCATTTGATACAGTTGATCATGATATTCTTCTCTGCCGGTTAGAAAATTTGTTTGGTATTCGTGGTATCGTTTTGCAGTGGTTTAATTCATATCTTAGAGACAGGTTTTTTTTTCTGTTGAGTTGGGTAAGTTTTCTTCGTCTGTTGCTCCTATTATCTGTGGAGTGCCTCAAGGATCCATTTTAGGGCCACTCCTTTTTAATTTATATATGCGACCTTTGGGAGACATTATTAGGAGACATAAAGTTGCATTTCTTCTATATGCTGATGATACCCAGCTGTACATACCTTTGAAAGCTGGCGATACCATTCAACCCTTATTGGCCTGCTTAGGGGACATTAAAAATTGGCTTTCCAACAACTTTCTTAGACTTAATGAAAATAAAACGGAAGTAATCGTCTTTGGCCCCTCTAAGTCAAGAAGTTGTCTTGTAAATGAGCTCGGCAACCACTTCCCCTCAGTCTCCTCCCAGGTCAGGAATCTTGGTGTCATTATGGACTCTGAACTCTGTTTAACTAAACAAATTAATGCAGTTGTCAAAAACAGTTTTTATCAGTTACGGATAATTTCGAGACTGAAATCATTTTTAAGTCTTAATGATCTGGAGAAAGTCATTCATGCTTTTATTACTTCACGTCTCGACTACTGCAATTCATTATACTTGGGTCTTCCTCAGTCATCCATTGCACGCTTACAGATGGTACAAAATGCTGCTGCTAGGTTGTTGACTGGGGCAAAGAAAACAGATCACATTACACCGGTTTTGGCCTCTCTTCATTGGCTTCCTGTCTATTTCAGAATTCAATTTAAAATTTTGTTGTTTGTTTATAAAGCTCTCAATGGTCAAGCTCCGTCTTATCTCTCAGATCATCTTATTCCCTTTTCATCCTCCAGATCATTAAGATCTTCTGATAGAGCTCTCTTAGTTGTCCCTCGTTCACACCTAAAGACAAAGGGTGATAGGGCTTTTTCTATTGCGGCCCCCCGACTCTGGAACCAACTACCAATGGACATTCGTCTTGCAACGTCTATCACAACCTTTAAAATGAAGTTGAAAACTTATTTTTATTCCCAGGCATTTTAAAATTTTTATGTTTCATTGTTTATTGTATCGTATGTGTTGTTTATTTCATTTTATTCTTTGACTTTGTTCAGCGCTTTGGTCAGCTTTGCTGTGATAAATGTGCTATATAAATAAAATTTTACTTACTACTTACTTACTTACTTACTATGTAGCTTTACTAGAGGAATATGCTACAACTTCAGTAAAAATGAATAAATTAAATTTAAAAAATAAAGTGTGCTCCTGTTTTACAGCTTTTCGATGATGTTCACGTCGCGTAATTACGTCACTTCATAACGTTCCCATGACAACAGGGGGAAACGGCTGCTCTTGTGTGAAGCAAACGCAACATTTTCCAACTTTCTGCTAAGATATATGTGACTTTTTTACGACGAAAATGCAGGGGTTATGAAATCATGCAAGCCCCGCATATTTTGCGCGGAAATCAGCAATTTATGCGGCGAAATTGCGGAGTATTTAAAAAAATGCGACCCCCGCATAAATATGCGGACTTTGGCTGATTATGCATTAAATTCAGCGATCGCATAATCGCGTTTTTCTGGAGGGACTGAATTAAAATGTCTCCTTGCTATATTTGATGTATTCACTAGGGGTGTAAATCGGACAGTTCATCACGATACGATACGATATCGATTCTCTCAGCCAGCGATACGATTATTGCCGATACCTCAAAAAATTCCGCGATACGATTACGATTCGATTCGATTCAGGGTTATCAATCGATTTATCGATATTTAGATATTATGTGCCAAGTTTACACAACCAGTTACGTTTATTAACTCACAAATGCATCTAAAAATATATGAAAGTTTAATTAAACTCTTTGAAAATTGCACACCCTCTCCCAATTGGGACATTTACAAGTTGTTTGTTACAAGTTACAAGTAAAAACAAAGTTATCTGTTTTTGCAAATGAACTAACAGAAGAGGTTGTTTTGATTAAGTAATAATAACAAAAAAAAAATACAGGTAAATTATTAAATTAAAGTGCATTAAAAGTATTTTTTTATATATATAGGCTATAGCTATATATTTTTTGTGTGTGGAAAAAAGCAGATAACTCCACATTTCATGTTTCAGAGTTAAACAAAGCCTAGTAATTGCTACGATACTTAATAAAACACTTAATCTTTGTAATGTTAATCTCCTCAGCTGACATCTAGACGCCTGTCAAACTTTGTTGTTGTGAATAACGTACACGCGATACAGAGAGCTTTTCCCTCACCACTAACCTGCTGTTTTAGCAAGATTCCGTGAAAAAGTTTCAGATCTTATATCCTTTTATGCCCCGAAGAAGATATCACAGGTTCATCAAGTTCGTTGAAATCCATCCTCGATCACTTTTAATCAGCTTTGACGAAACTCCTCTCAGCTAGCGCGTCTTTTCAAAGTGACTAGCAGGCTTGTCACCTGACCTGAATACTGCGCACTGTTTCACAAACAAGGGTGCTTGTCGTTTCTGCTGTAAAAGATGAACTCGCGATGCCTTGACAGTGGAAAATACCGGCTTTTGTGACAAAGGGTTCAGTCAATCTTGTCAGGCGTCTATTTCAGCTGAGAAAAATTACGTGAGGATGTGGAGAGTGTCAAAATAAAGGTACCGTATAATCGATATTTTATGTGTGGCATCGATGCATCGTATCGTTAGACTTTTGATCGATGTATCGATCCATATCGATGTATTGTTACACCCCTAGTATTCACAATCATTACTTTTGCCAGTTCATTGTGACAGCATTTATGTGCTTTATTGGCATCGCCGTCCTTACATGAATCACCGCACCCGCATTTTAAAAAAATATTCATTTATCAGCCATTATAAATGCAGATACCGATAGTTAGGAAAATGCCTAACATCGGCCAGCCGATATATCGGTCGGGCTCTAGTTTATTCTAATGAGAAAGGCATGAACTCGATAAAACTAACACACCACTGTGTGGAACCTGCCATTTGTTGTACCTGCAAGCTTTGTGTTCAGTATCTGTTCGTACTCTTCACGCATCTTCTCCTCGTGATCTTTGATAAGGCGCTCGCACAAATAGCCAACCTGCCTCAGCGTGAACAGTGGGGTATCCTTCTTCAATGTTGAGGCACCTAAAAAACACACAACTCTGAATATGCATTCTTGACCATGTCACTTTACATTCAATTTGCAAAATATCTATAGGAATCGATAAGAATCGGAATAGTTAAAATTCAAATGATACCCAATCCTACTCACTTAGGCTGCATTTATTTGATCTAAAGTATAGTAAAAAACAGCATACTGTAAATCTTTATTTTAATATATTTAAAATGTATTTTATTCTGGTGAAGTTATTTTGAATTGTAGAGTTTTCAGTGTCACATGATCCTTTAGAAATTATTCTAATATGCTAATTTGTTTCTTAAACATTTATAATCATTATCAATGCTGAAAACAGTGCTGCTTAATATTTTTTGTGGAAACAATGATTTTTTTTTTAAAGATTCTTTAAGAATATAAAGTCCAAAAGAGTGTAACAAATGTCTGTAACTAATTTCTTTTTTTTTTTTTTTATCTTATGGACCCCAAACTTTTGAACGGCAGCGTTTACTAAAACGCTTGAGCCAAGCCAAGCACTTTACAACTTACAATTTCCATTTGAATAAAAATCATCAGTAAAGAATCTTAGCTGTTGATTTTAAAGTGCTCACAGCTTTTATAAGTACTAAACAGCATGTTTTGAGTGGTTTCCTCTCCTTGCTTTATATCACACTCTATGGCCACCATCATCATGGGCTCTCATCTTCATGACAAATCACAATGTTTGCTTTGCAAGACTGTTTGCATATGGTCAAATTGTGCTTCAAAATCTATAAACCAATTTTGATCTGTTACTTTTGCATTTTCTGCATTTTCAAACTCGCCGGCATCAAGAATCAAAAAGCATTCGACATTACTGACGACAAACTCGACACACTGCATCTTCACAATGCACATTTGAAATTAAAGCCAGGAGCCCAATCCTGTTCCTAGAGAGATTCTGTCCAGCAAAAAGCAGCTCCAACCCTAATCAAATACACCTAAAAATATTCAAGAACACTTAATTACAGACAGGTGTGCTGGAACTCTGTGGGAAGGCAGATCTCCAGGAACAGGATTGGGCATCCCAGGTCTAAACAAAAGGTTGATAAATGGTTTAAGCATCTCAATGGACATGGTTTTCAGTGGACTGACCTGTGGGAGAGCTGGGGGAGGTAAGGGCGGGACTGGAGCTCTGGATATCAGTGGAGCTGCACGGCTCAGTCTGGTTGAAGGCCCCTTCTAACTGCCGTCGCCTCTGATAGCGGCTGTACTCCTGACGAATGTTCTGGAAGATCTGTTCTGTTGGGGTCAAAGGAAGACAAAATCAAGAGAAAGATGTTAATTCAGCTTACATAAAAAAAAGAAAAAAAGATTTCCGTCAAATATTCAATCTAATTATTATTCGAAAAATAAAAATGCTAATCAAATTTTGCTACATGTTGCTTTGCTGGCGTAAATGGCAGTGAAACCCTAAAGCATGCAAACTAAAACTCAGTTATAACTGAATGCACTAGGTGGCGCTGTGGAGCTTGTTAAGTTGATTGTATTTGATCACAGAATATCGTCAACTGCTCCAAGTACAGCGAAGTTTGGAATTACTTTGATAAAAAAAATAACTAAATGACTTCACAAAACTTTAGATCAAATGGATCAACGTGTGGAAACATTGTCAGGTGAAACGGAGTTATCATTAGGGCTGTTACCTTAATGAAATTTGGCTGACAAACAATAGCAATTATGCAGATTAATTGTCTGTTTTAGGGATTTGTCATGCATTTGTGCGATTCGTTCCTTAAATAATTGTGATAAATTACATTTTTTTAAATGATCATTTTGCAGTGCAAGACTACAGTTAACGCCATAATTTATTCAATTCAGTAAATAACAGATATATTACAACAAACTGGCCAATAACAGAAGGCTATAAATGTATCATTCGTGTATATATATATATATATAGGCTGGCCCGAATACCTTTTTTTGAGCTTCGGTAGTAATGAACATCAAATATTCGAAGCTTCAGAATCTCAATATGTCTGTCCGTTTGCATTGATTATTTCGAGAACCGTTCATCCAAATGACTTCAGAAGGGAGTGCAGTGCCGTATTTGGTGCAATATAGATAGACAGGCGAGACACGTTCAGAATTAATCAACTTTTAATAAACTACAGAACAGCGCGAGCGGGAAGCGGCGCGCCTCACGCGAGCAGGGCTTATATGCTCCGAGAATGGACACTGCACTAGTGATATAAAACACAGGTCTTTTAACTTAAGCAATATTTTTAATAAGGTATAGTCTTATAATATTTCTCTCACTGACAAAGTAGGGTAGATTTAAATAAAAAACTAAATTTAAGAAAAAACTAAATTGACATGACATCCCAGTAAAATCTCAAAGTCTCCTATATTTCGCAGTAGATTTTATATATATAAATAATCTACTGCGAAATATAGGAGAGATAAATAATATATGAAAAAAAACCTACAAAGTTTGCTAGGCCAAAAAGACCTAGCAAACTTTGTAGGTTTTTTTTCACATGCTTTTGCAACAGTACGCGGCATGCGAGGACGTTTTGTTGCTTTGTCGACCAAAGTGCAAGCGCAGCGGCGCGCACGCCGCGATCGAAGTTCAAAATAGTTAAACTTTTGCCGCTGTGACGATTACCAGCGCGGCCAATAGATATGGGGGCATCCAAAAAGTTTTGAAAACTGCCGTAGCGCCACGCATTCCGTGTCCTGTCTGAAAGTAAAACTACAACACACTGGATCTAGCTAGACCGGAAACTAAACAGGCATGCCGCACACACTTGTTTGGGCTTGCGCGCCGGCCAAATAGTTGGTTAACGTTACGTTTTGAGTGGATGACGAGCGCGAGACGCCGAAATGGATGCCAATAAGATTCTGAATGGAAAGTTTACTTTTAAAAAGTTGCCAAATGGTTCCATTGACAACACCAAAGTGATGTGTGTTTTGTCGTTGTGAACTGAGCTATCATCATCGCAGCACGTCCAGTCTGAAATACCACTTGATGGCCAAGCACACACACAGCTGATGCGAATTCTCCGCCCCCTCGTCAATATCAGGACCTCTCAGTATTCCTTTTTACCCTTTTATTGATGGACAGTGTTACATTGTGTGAGATTATTTGCTCCAAGTGAGAATGTTAGTGTGAAATTGAACAGTATATGCCAATGTTGTTTACAATAAAAAAACATTTGCACAAAGCAAGCCGATCCACTTTTCCATGTTGATAAGAGCATTAAAATGAGAAAAAAACATTAATGCGATTAAATATTTTATTTGTTTGACAGCACTAATAATAATATATATATATATATATATATATATATAAGGGGTGTAACATAGGGCTGTGTAGGGCTATAGCTAAAAAAAAATTATCACAATATAATGTTTCATATCTTTCGTTATCTATAATTATTGACTTTTTATAACCTTTTTTAAGACAAGTAGAAAAGTTTGAATTTAAAACACTTTTTTAAAATGTATCCACATTATTAAGGCAAACAAATTATATTAGTTTTAGCAGTCAAAAACAAAATAAAATGTACACTGATACAAAATGATACAAAAATATCTTCTTTATGTCTTATATTAAGATAAGATAAAGCTCTTGAACTTAAAATGTTACAAAATGTGCGCTCTGGTCAGTGGGAACAGCACGAACCAATGGCAGCCAATAGCTTGCGAGTAAGCCTCAGCACTGTATGTCTGTGCAGTAGCACTGCGTTATTTTATAAAGGCTTCAGTATTTCGGAGAAAGGAGTTTTCCCCCCCATTGAAGACTTTGATCCCGACTCAGCCATACAGCATCAGAGCGAGGAGGCCAGATTTCATGGAAAGATGAGATATTCTCCTTCTCATCTTCAAGTTGGGTCTTTCTCTTCTTGGCTCACTTTGCATGTAATGAGTCTATATAATATATTAGTTTCACCTTTTAAGTTGAATTACTGAACTAAATGAACTTTTGCACGATATTCTAATTTTTCGAGTTTCACCTGTATGAGGTGAAGAAAAACAGTAGCAATCACCGGCTTTACTTCAGCAGGCGCACACAATGCACAGAGGATATCCTGCTTCCAGCATGGGTCCCATGACGAATAGTGTGAAGAAATAAGTTTCACTTCAGTTTTACAATCAACCACAATGGTACACTGACAACGTCACTAACACACATGCTACATTAGGGGAAAAATGGGATGCGGGTTAGTTTCGTTTGGCTTTGTGGAGGGTCAGGTTTATATCTGGTAACCGAATCTGGGTGACGGGACTGCAATGCGGAGGGCAGCAATGCAACCAGGAACCTCCAGAGTCCCTTTCTAGAAAAACTGGGTTGCGTTTAATCCCCCGTCCAAATCTTTAACACCAGCAGATGACTCAAAACGGATTATTAGAAACCTGCATGACGTCCATGAGCCAAACTCTTTAAAATGATATTCAATAATAGTCTTAATTCATCGCAAAAGTGAGTATTTGGAGTTGATCGTCTCAGCTTCCTGAATGTAGGTCATTTAAAGCTTCAAGGGTGGACAAACACCAGGGCACATCTATCTGCTGCGCCTGCATCCCTTATCTTGGGTGTGGAGCTCAGAGTTTCCCCCCTTCTGAAGGCATCGGCCTTCAAATAACTAAAGGATGAAAAAAAATGTAAAAACCATAGACCGTAAAAAAAAAAAAACGTCCGTGACGTCACACGTAGGTTTCTGAAGAGCATTTAAGCCAAAACTGGGCGGAGCCGGCCCTCGCCATCTTGGCAGTGCTTCACTGCACGTCACTCCTGGATAACCGAAAATGGGCAAAGAGGTGGGACGTGGGTGGAGCTGAGGTGCCTGGTTGCTGAAACCACACCCACCTAGCTCGACGTGATCAAGTTCTCAGTACCGTCGCAAGGGGTGTGCCAAGTGTGCGACCGCACAGGGCCTCGCGCTAAAGTGACAGCTGACTTCATGTAAAGCCAATAGTTAAAGTTCATGTTTTTGCCCTTAGAAATATTATAATAGTTAAAAGACATCGCTAAAAGTGAGACTGTATCGTGATGCTTGTTAAAAAAAAAAAAATACAAACAGCAGTAAGCTGAGGTGACATGACGGCTAACATCAGACAAACTGCTAGTAGTGACAGCAACGGCAATCCACCTGTCACTCAAGTGGCCACACCCTTAATTATGCAGAACTTTAAGGCTTAATATAATTTAAACGGATGAGTTATAAAACAAATTATAACTCATCCGTTTAAAACGGCATGATAGGCCTATTAAACTCGATTTTCTAAACATTTATTCTTTTGTTTTTATGCATCGATGCAGAATCGTTCACATAGGCATCGTGATGATGCATCTTAGAAACGAATACATTTCTTGGCTTTATCAAGGAGTGGCTGCTATCTAGGGCTGCAACAAACGATTATTTTGATAATCGATTAATCTAACGATTATTAGAACGATTAATCGACTAATCGTTGATTATTTCGCAGACTAATCAGTAAGTTTGGAACGATTATTCAGCTTTTCCAATTAGTTAAAACATTGAGTTATACATATTCTAACTATAATATAAAAAAATAAAATCACTTCAGCTTTTGAAATAGTTGTTTTAATGAACTTTGAGCCAACTAAACAGGTCATTCTCTTTAAGTTTTCAGATTTCGGTCCAACTCAAATCACACACAAATGCTCTCTAAGCATTGTTTAATAGGCCCACTGCTTTTCTTAGAACTGAAACAGAAAAAGGGACATTTACTTCAGGACACAAAGAATGGTAAAATATTAATTTGCAAACAATTATTATAAGAATAAAATTACAATCTTTTTTTACATGACAATTGAGCTGACAGAGATGTTCTCATTCACCTTTTAATTTATAGTATGATAAAGTAACTGCCATGATATTCTTCCTATATCATAGGAAGGATATAACATCTCGTTTTGTAAGTCTTCATGATTATTGAACAAAATACAGGCAAGTGATAAGACTATAATAATACCTAATATACTAATAGTGTTAGAATAATAAAAACAGCCCTGACTCCTAAGCTCTATCAAGCTTTATTCTATGCAAAATAAGTCATCACATTACTGTAATTATATTACTATTGATAATATTATTACTATTATTAGTAGTATTGCATTCTCTAATAAAGAGAGATTTACCGCTGGTTAGTAACGTTAAGCTCCAGCTGGAGAACACTCACTTCTCACCGGCTCCTCTTGTGCCGGGATGTTTCCTCTTGCACACATGCATGTTGTGCTCCCGTGAAAAGCAAGTTCCGCCTTGCATGTATTAAACACGACAGCATTCTTGATTTGAAGTTTTGTGAAACTTTCCCAAACCTAAACCTTGCTAGTTCGGATTCGTTTGCACTGTCATAATTCGCGCTGTGTTTTCTTCTACCGCAATAGCATTTGTAAGGGCTGCACTACACTCTAGCGCTACAGCGCCGTAGCGGTCAAATCTCGGGATTGCAGGCCCTTACATTAGGTCACGTGAGATCAAACGACTACTCGACAACAAAGATATTTGTCGACAAATATTTATTGTCGACGTTGTCGACAACGTCGACTAATCGTTGCAGCCCTACTGCTATCTTGATGCTAATGCATTCCAGCGAAGCAGGCAGTGTGGCTACAACCTAACAGAGTGCTTTAGCTGCATTGTAAACACAGGAAGTCTCCTCTGCAGTTTCATCTGATCAGCTTTGCATGGCCAATAAAGAGGTGTTATGCGGAAGGACAACCAAACCCAGTGTTCACTCTAGAAATGGGTATACCAGAACCAAAGACTCACTATTGAGTTGTACAAATCCTGTAATAAGGGTTTTTGTACCGTATTTTCCGCACTATACGGCGCACCGGATTATAAGGCGCACCTTCAATGAATGACCTATTTTAGAACATTTTTCATATATAGGGCGCACCGGATTATAAGGCGCATAAGATACTGCAGTCAAACGTTTGACTGGGTTTGCGTTATGCATCCACTAGATGTCAACAAATGTCAACAAAACAGTCAGATAAAGTCAAACTTTATTAAGCGTTCTGACAACTCCGTTCACTCCCATGGTAACGTTGTTCAAACGTTAAAGGAAAACTCCGGTCAATTTTAACATTGAGCTCATTTTTTGTAAATTTGGAGTGCTGTCAGTACAGATAACAACGACAAAAACCGGTGTTGCCTACACCGTGTTATCCTCTTTTTAAAATTTGCACCCTGTTGACTTAAACGGGACAAGTTTTAAACCTGCTTTTAGCCTCTTAACAACCTTAATGTGTCATTACAAGTGCACAGCCATGTGAGTGAACACGGTGAATCTGACTGCACATACCCGTATTTTCTTGCTGTTTTCGGTCGAAGTCCACAGTAGGCGATTGTCGAGTGCGCGCGATCATTGGTAACTAAGCAACAGTGGAGACTCAGACTGTCAGCTGTCAGCCGATGACGGTGCTGTGAGGTGTTCTGAGAATATCAGCTCAAATGGATAGTTCTTCCGAATCAGATGTTGAACACACGGAGGAGGTTTGATCGCGCGTGCGCGAACTCGACAATCAACTACTGTGGACTTCGACCGAAAACAGGAAGTAAATACGGGTATGTGAGCCGGCTGAATAAAGAGATTATTCCTGCCTTCGTGAAAGCTCGGATCACAGTTGAGACTGATATATCAGCCCAGACATCCACGATCCATTGGCAGATAGTGGAGTAAGTCGCTCGGCGCTGTCTCCCCGTCTTGGTGAACGTGTGTTCACCATCCATATATAAGGCGCTCCGGATTATAAGGCGCACTGTCGTTTTTTGAGAAAATTAAAGGCTTTTAAGTGCGCCTTATAGTGCGGAAAATACGGTAACAATAGAGCAGGAGTGTCCAATCCCTGATCTTGGAGGCCCACTGTCCTGTAGAATTTAGCTCCAACCCCAATTAAACACAGCTGAAACAGCTAATCAAGATCTAGGCATACTAGAAACTTCCAGGCAGGGGTGCGTTTCCCGTACAACGACGTAACTCGATGCTTCACTACCATAGTACGATGCATCGTTGAAGAAATCAACTAGCTAGTCACGACTGTTTCCCAAAACCATATTGTCGCAAAGTGGTCGTTCAACCACGTTGGTTTATGACGTCACACACGTGGTGGAGTAATAACTTATTTTAATGAAACTGTTTGAGATCGAATTAATGCTAGATGTTTTGATATAAATTACAGACATAGTATCTGAGGAATATTTCTCATTTTTCTCAGTTATTTCGCTTTATTTCCAGATTCAATCATAGGCTCGTTCTTACATCGTAGAGCACGTTCGCACATGCTCAGTCTTCAAAAACGGTGCTTCAAAACTCTTGACAAACTCGAAGACGTAAATGACATTTGTATGTATTCTAAATAAAAGACACAGGATGTACTGAATTTCAGCTTGCTTATTTTGCTCAAGATAAGGATTTATTAATGTCCACATGTCATGCAATCTAGAAACTCTGCTTCTAACCACAGCTCGAGGGCTGTCGTTCCAACCACACAACTTTGCGATGCTGTTTGTGAATGTTCGTTGGAACGATGGTTTCGGGAAACATCGACTCGTTGAACTATGCTGATAACGACGGAACTTGCGACCACAGTTGGTTAACGATGCTTTCGGGAAACGCACCCCGGGTTTGTTAAGGCAAGTAGGAGCTAAACTCTGCAGGACAGTGGCCCTCCAGGACACAGTTTGGAAACCCCTACAATAGAGGTACTAACATGTTGACAACAGTGTTGCTAATCTAGATTGAAAGGTTTCAGTCCAAAACAGACCAAAAAAAATAAAAATTAGCCAGACTTAATGGGACAGTTTCCCCAAAAATGAAAATGCTTTATTTACAAATCGTGTCTGTGCACCATGTATGGAAAACATCTGCCAGTCATGTTACTTTACAGCAGTGAATAATGCATTTCTATGGACACAACATCTGGAAAATAGCATAGAACTGCTGTGGGAAAAGTGCATGACCCAAGTTGATCTAAACATGAGAATGTGTCATATTACACGCTTCAAACAAAAGCATATTTTAACACGGCTTGCCCTGTCATGTGCTTTGATGGATGTGCGTGCTGTTTAATGTTTGAGACGCGTTTTCCTCAATGCATAACTTATTGTATTTGAAATCTTAATGGGTTATTTCACACTTCCTAATGGTTTAGCTCACAATTACCTGTTAATTTTAGAAAATTATTTTGCAAATGCTTGCCTGACAGGACAGTAAGACTTCAGTGAACTAGCCAGGCAGACGGAGTACAATCAAATAGAAGTTCAATAATTCTGACTAAAATACTTTAAAATATGTATCGTTAAACGTTAAAGGCAACATGCAACAACAACTTTGTAAATAATGGATTAAAATATTTTTAAATCACACATGGATTTTTCCATTAAATTAAAGAATATCTAATCTGCAATAAATAATTGTTAGTTGAAGCCCTACTGCAGAAGAAAAATCTAAAAAGTTGAATAAAACAAGGATGAGAAAAATAAGAAATTTAATTTGTGTGAACTAACTCATTAAGTTTTCACATCACACAATAATCCGTTTTAGAAACAAATAGAGAAAGATACAAACTTAGTCAATGGGCAATGCCAGACCCCTTGAACAACAGGTAAATCCCTCCGCCTGTATCAAATGCTGAGACTAGGTCCAACAGGTTACTTAGCAACTGTAACCTTATATGGTCAAACCAAGCAATCAATCACTGTGGCTTCCTGAGAGAGGATGGGGAGCGATTCAAGGCCTAAAAGCACAGAACAGGGATAATACAACTACAATGGAGGTGTGGGATGAACTGGACTGGGGGAGGGGAGTGTAAGTGGGAGTAGAGTTGAGGCGTCTCATTCACAACACTGTCGAGGCTTTGAGGGAATTTAAAAAACCCAAACTGGCAGGAAGTGCCCTCAAGCCCAAGGTGTGTTCCTGCAGGGAGCTTGATTCGCTTTGTTTAGGATTTGGTGTTACAGACGTTAATTATTCTGAAGCAAAAAGCTTTTGTGTTTGAATGTTAGACGAGTTATCACAGCACAAACAGGGTCAAGCAACTTCAGACATGGCTTGAAATAACAGACGCAGGCTCGTAATAAGAAACTATGAGCTGCTGATGGAAGACTATTTTATGAAGATTCTATTCAAAACCAAATGTGCCTAAATTAGGATGATAAAGAGGGTTGTTCTATGAAAGCAAAGGGGCCATTTGGTTTTACAAAGGCAAAACTACTAAACACCAAATTGGGCTTTAAAGGGATAGTTCACTTTGAAATAAATGTTTGGTATGTTTTAGCTTACCTCAAGGGCATCCAAGATGTAGGTGTCTTTGTTTCCGCAGTAGTTTCAATTTTGATATTTTTAGGTCAAACCGTTCTTGTCTGTCAGTCATATAATGCAGGTCTATGGTCACCACCTCAAAGAGCATGCACAGAGATGTCCAAATTAAACATGATTTAATGACTCGTAAATGTAAGTACACATTGATGGCCTAAGACACAAAACGAGCGGTTTGTGTGAGAAAACGAACAGTATTTATATCGTTTTTACCTCTTGTAACAACAGCCACGTCCAAGTGATCTGAGGGCGTGTCTTAGGCCATCAATGTGTACTTACATTTACGAGTCATTAAATCATGTTTCATTTGGACTTCTCTGTGCATGCTCTTTGAGGTGGTGACCATAGACCTGCATTATATGACTGACAGACAAGAACGGTTTGACCTAAAAATATCAAAATTGAAACTACTGCGGAAACAAAGACACCTACATCTTGGATGCCCTTGAGGTAAGCTAAAACATACCAAAAATTAATTTCAAAGTGAACTATCCCTTTAAGGCCAGTCACATTCCATCAGTCCTTCCAGAAAAACACCGAGTTTTTTTGTGATTGTTGTGGGCAAAAATCCTTGATTACGCGGCCCGTTTTCTTTTAAAATGCGATGGAATATGCGGGATATTTATGCAATTTTTTGCGATGAAATTGCGGGAACTTGCAAAAACTGCGGTTTGATGAAAAAGAGAAAAAAAAAGTGATTCCCCAACACCCTGTTCTCACTAGGCTACTACCTTAATGTAAAGAGTCCTTTCTTATTACTTCCTATGATAAGCAAGCATATACATCACAAAGTGCTGGAAATATTTAATTTCTCAACTTGTTTTATTTCAGACTGTAACGAGTGGAAATAAGGTGTGGCCCCTTTGAAAGGGTCACTCCACCCATTTGCATTAAGCTTTCCATTGTTAGAAACCCAGTCATACTATTGAATGGTCGTGCAACACTCTCTCATTTTTCCCTGAGACGAGAGAAATCTGCTATTTACCTTTTTCACTTCCTCCTACAATGACGCAAAAATCGTCATTTTACGTCATTGTAGGAGGAAGTGTAAGAGGGGGGGATTTCTGTAAAGACTACAAGCACTAGTTCACACCCTTTCAAACCCGCCCATAGGGGGTTAGACCTAATGCGCTAACAGAGCTATCACAGATCAGTGGGTGGGACTTCACTTGTAGATACTGAAATCAATATCAGCCATCTTGTTTATAAGCTAAGCTAACAAACAAGCGCTGTGGAGATAGGGCTGGGCGATAAAACGATAACGATAATTATCGCGATATAATTTCTCGATAAAACGATATCAAGAGTTCGATAAATGTTCGATAATGTTTATGCGCCAAAAGCGGAACGAAACTCATTTGAACTGCGCGCGCCTCACGGACTGTTTATCCGCTCGGCTCAAAGTCCAAACGGCAGCGCGAGCTCACTAGAGCAGACGCGTTTCCTCTTATTGGCCTCGCTCACGAGATCCAGTGACAAGCGCTTCAGTTCAGCGAAGAACACAAATGTTTAAAGGCAGATGAAACACCGCTGACAAACAGGAGAAACACTGCGCGCAACGATAGTGTCAGAATCTGAATTGATACTGAATCCATTTAGCCTACCATGGATTTACTGTAAGGTTAGCCTAGTAATATTAACTGCACCATGAAATGTGGGATATACATATTGAATTGTATAATATTATTAATGTAGACAATGTATTAAATGACTAATGGAATATAATTACAGTATTTAATAATGTATTTAACTTTTAGGCTACTGTTTTTCATACAAATACCATAGAAACCATAAAGTTACATTTTGCCATGATAGTGAGGTGCTAAGTTATAGGCTATGCCTGGTTTTATCTGTGGTTGTCATGATCTAAATGCATGATACTGGATGACCAATGGTTTTTAATAAAACTCAAACAGTCAGAATATTACATTTTACCAAATAAAAATGTGATGTTACATTTTTTTTTTTTAAACAGATGTTACTGTTTTTGTTAATGAACATACATTTAACATAGTAGTATTAGCTTGAGTTAGGATGCTTTACTGTCAACTCACTGTCAAATATGCATTTCGAGACAAAACATGTAATTTGAATATTGCAGCATAAACTGCAAACTGTGCTGAAGAAATATTTTTCTATTCAGATATTAATTTTGTTAAGGAAAAATGACAAATGTTTGAATGTTCTACCTCAGATTTGTGAAATGTTCACCTGTTTGGCAAGTGTTTGTCATGATATGTTCTGACAATAAAGAGTAGTTTAAAACCACAATTAACGCTCTGGTTTATACAACTTTCACTTAGGAGCAAAAATCTGCCTTTAAACGGTTATCGTGATAATTATCGATATCGACTGATATAAAAAAAAATATCGTGATAATTTTTTTGGCCCATATCGCCCAGCCCTATGTGGAGATAGGAAGTAACGACAATGACGGAAGAAACTAAACATGATATGGAAGTAGAGGATTTTGAAATTTTGCTGCTCGAATCCGCTGTTCGTGGCTATCTTTACGAGCCGCAATATAGTGAAGAGCAGCTGAGCCTGATGGAGGAACAGGAGGCGGCCGCCTGTCGCGGACGAGGAGCCCGGACTGGGTCAAGCTGGGCGGACTGCTGGTGCCTGTGCTCTCGCTGTACGCTACGGACACAGATAGAGTCCGTCTGCTGCAGAGAATTTCAACGATAGCAATTTCTCCTGGACGAAATCTCTGAATCAGACGAGCACACGGATGTTTGTGTTGTGATGTGAACCATCCTAGTGTCGCACCGCATATGTTCTGACGGAACATCCAGGTATCATGCAATAATTCACCATATAGAAAGAAATACAAACGAGGAGTAATTCACTAATGAGTTTGCCAATGTAACGGGGTTCGTTGTTGCGGGAAGAAGGAGGCGGGAACCGGCGCACATTTAAACATTTTAATAGTAAAATAAACAAATACAAAACAAAAGTATAAGCCAGCTGGCCACACACAACAGAAACAAAAAATCAGGCCTGTTCCTTTTGTGCTTCCGCTCCTCCGTGAGAGATATGAGACCGCTGCGTCTCACAGGTGTCATTCATTATCACTCGCGCCGTCCTCTCACGTCCCTCGCCCTCGTCCTGCTCGCCACAGCCAACTAACTAGACATTTTGTGTGAAATGAATTTAAAAACTCTTTTGGCAGCTAGCCTTGTAGACGGATTTCTAGTTTCGGATTTTCAAACAGAGAGTGATTTCTCTGTTTGCGCTGTTCTGGATTAGTGGGAGTGGCTTGCGGAGCTGTGCAACGTGGTGCATTGTGGGAGTTGTTGTCTTACATACAAATGCGCCCTAAAGTTATTTTCTGTCTTTTCTCGGTCAAGAGGGCACCAAATTCAAAATTTCTTTTACATTTCGACTACATACATAACCCACTTTCAATAAAGATTAATGTTGAAATGGGTGGAGTGACCCTTTAAGAGCCGCGCGCTCCCCGTTGAACTGTCTGCAGTATTATATTGTATGTGCCATGCGCCTCGAACACCCCATGTGTGCGGGTAATTTCTGTTTGATGCTACTTTTATCTTATTTTGTTTATTAAGTAACGATGTGGACGGTAGAACGTGTGACAGACACTTACGAGTTCGATTTGGGAATAAAGTGCGAGTTGTGAGATGCCAAACGCCTCCGTGAGTCTGTCTGGCCTCTGCAATAACTTCAGCTGTGAGCTATCCCTATTTTTCTTCCCGACACAACGCGTTACAAGACCTTAATAAACACGTCAAACTTACAAAACATTGATGAGTCAAACAAGTTCTGTAGCTTTACTAGAGGAATATGCTACAACTTCAGTAAAAATGAATAAATGAAATCTTAAAAATAAAGTGTGCTCCTGTTTTACAGCTTTTCGATGATGTTCACGTCGCGTAATTACCTCACTTCATAACGTTCCCATGGCAACAGGGGGAAATGGATGCTCTTGTGTGAAGCAAACGCAACATTTTCCAACTTTCTGCTAAGATGTGACTTTTTTGCTACGAAAATGCAGGGGTTATGAAATCATGCAAGCCCCGCATATTTTGCGCGGAAATCAGCAATTTATGCGGCGAAATTGCGGAGTATTTGAAAAAAAATGCAACCCCCGCATAAACATGCGGACTTTGGCTGATTATGCATTGAATTCAGCGATCGCAAAATCGCGTTTTTCTGGAGGGACTGATTCCATCCTTGCCATTTTAACAAGGGCACTGATGGGCAGGCTTGGAAACAAAGAACAAGCCCCAAAAACAACAACTACAAAAAACACTAAACCCAATGATTTTAGTGATGTTTGTCTAGCTAGTGTCATGCAAAATCTTAACCCCCAGGAAACCAAAACAATTCCATTGGCTGAAAGAACATAAAATGTCTACTCTATATGGTGCCCGATTAGAAATCCTACAAAATGTACTTTGTCATTTAACTTTGTAAGTACGACTTTTAAAATTCCGTCACAAATCACTTAATATAAACAGTTAAAGACAATTTCTTTTTTCTTCAGGTAGCTCACGTTTAATCAAATGATTATTTGATTTTGTTTGTAAACCACCACTGTTATCAGCATATTTGCCAGCTAACTTGGCATATGATACTAACGATTAACCTGCTAGCTTAGCATAGTCACACACAGGTCACTCACTATAATCCCACCAGTATTGTACCATTTTGATAACCTAGAAAAAGATACAAGGCATTATAAATGGCAACCTCTTGGGGTCCGAGGGGAACCAGCAAAAACACATGCATCATTCAGAGTGATTAGTGAATTAGTCACCATGAAATAGACAATTCTTTTCTTTATGGAACATTACAGTTTATTATAAATTATTTATCTGTGCACTTTTTTTTTAATCGGTTATCTGCAAAAATGCTTACTGATAATTTTCCCAGGTTGCATCCATTACTACAGCAGTACGAGAGCAGTCAAATGTTTAATGTCACGATTGTTCCAATCTATTTGCATTAGTTTATATCCAGCTGGTCACTTTTATGTATTAGTTATCCAGCAAAGTTGTATATTTAAAGCTAATGAAGTGAGAAAGCAAACTGTATGGCTGGCCATGCAGGTCATTTCAGTTCTTTATCAACTCAACACTTGTTATTTTGATTAGTTAATCATCAATAGTTCTAAAATAGAAGCATATAACATGTGAGAGACCATATATGCGTGTCTAATTTCAATGCAATGGCCTTTATGTAGATATTTGGATATGGTGCCAATGCCTGGCCATCTTTAAGCATAACTGTTCGGATTTATATGAAATGGTAACACTTTACAATAAGATTCCATTTCTAACATTAAGGATAATAAATGCTGTAGAAGTATTGTTCCTTGTCAGATTGTTAATTTCAACAATCAATAATACATTTTAAAGTTGTATCTGTTAACTTTAGTTAATATACTATGAACTAACATGAATAAATCAAGGTATGATATTTAATATTTATACATTTCATTAAAAAAGTAGTCAATTTTAAAAACTCTGACTTATTAATCAAACAAGTGTGGTCCAACCTAGTTATCGTTATCAGTTATCTGTAAAATTCAATATTGGTCGACCTCTACTCAATCTTTTATCACAACAACTTCCCCTCCCACTTGCAATGACATCTTATCTCTGATGACGCGTTTACAATAGTAAACAACAAACCCATGATCCAATCAATTCCAGATGGACGAAAAAATCCCACCCTACATTTTTTTTCTTGTTCAAGATTCAGATTCACTTGAATATACGTCACAATAGGGAATAACAGTAGGGCTGCCCCCTAATAGTAGACTAGACATTAGCCATCAAGAGGCTTAGTTGACCAAATTTTAATTAGTCGTTTAGTCACAGGAAAAAAAAAAAACCTCCACAGGAATTGGTAAAGTCCCACAGTCCGATGGATAGATCGTAATTATGGCCCTATCCCAAATGACACACTTCATGCACTTACAATGGATGCTGTGTACGTGTGTCCGATAAGTCCACAAGACCGCAGGGTGTCCGATTTGTCAGGGTGTCCGATTTCAGGTTTCAGAAGGGCGTTCGTATGCGCCCCCCTTTGCGGTCGATATGTGCCCTCGATGCGCACTTTTGCAGAGCCCACACTGAAGCGAGATCCGCAGCAGACTTCTTCCCGACAGTCAAAGCGGTGTTATGTCACGAAAGTGCGGACTCGTAGGAAGACCGCAAGTGTTTAGGGTGCCATTTGGGACAGGGGCAATGTCAGGCAGGAAATGTTCACCTTTCATTCATCGACATCAAACATGGCTTATCATTTGAAACATGCAAGTAGTAGCTTAACATTAGCTACTTTACATGCTCGCTCTCTATAACATTAATTAGAAGCTAAATAAATGTGGGCTTTTTTGAGGCGCATTTCCAAGTGATCGTGCGGAGTGTGGAAGCTAAATTAGTACAGCGCTTCCTGCATGACATGTTTTACTTAACATGCATTTCTCTATATGCGTCGAAAGTGACTTAGTGGTTTAGTGTTTACCTCTAATGTAGAACAATGTTACATAGAATATTATATCTCAACCCTGAAACTCAAATCATCAAACGTGCGACTAGTCGACTAATGCCTTTCTTAAATTAACGACTAGGCTATTAGTTGACTAGAAAAATCTTTAGTCAGGGGCAGAACTAAATAAAAGACCATTACAACTTCCGTTTAATGCCAACTGTAATGCCTGTTCTGTTTCTAATCTGCTTGTCACTGGGAAAAGTCAAACAATATTTTCATGTTCTTTGAAATGCATAGCGAATGCAGAAAAGACTAAATACAAGAGTACAAGATGAGAACCAGTTCTGGATTCTTCCCCTGCTATTCACTGTCGCTTAGTGAATTTGTGAGTGCCACCAAGTCGTAGTTCTATGTAAGAGCAGTGCTAAGGAAAAGACAGAGATTAGAGATCTGTTAAAAAAAATTGCACTGACAGCATAAAAACGTTGGTCTGAAGTTCTGAACAGATATTTATAGCACTGAATTTCCATCTTGGTGTTAACAGGCCTTTAATCTTAAACACCAAATATATACTCCAAAGATTGTGGAATCATTCAAAATCAGAAACTAAATCATCAGTTTTCTTATATTCTCAATCCTACTAATGTGGATGCAAACTCTGTACAGTCCATAATTAAGAAATAAACGATGATGGCAAAGTGATATAGTTTGCTCTGAACTTTACTTTTGTCATTTATGTCACTCATAGTTTAACTTACCCATTTAGTCAATGTGGCGTCTTTGATCATTTTTTTTTTACAGGAGATAAAAGCTGTAACGTTAACTTAACGTTAGCTGTTTTAAAAGCGCCAAACAGGATTTAGGCGTGTTCGCCAAGTGGTCCAAAATTTTCGGATAAAAGCAGTGCAAGTAAGTTACACAAACAGACTATATTAAATACGCACGGCTTTACCGAAATTATCAATGTTAAAAATCAAATTACTGGAAGTTTGTTTGACGTGGAGACATTTAGCCTGGGTTATTTTATGTATATATGCACACATAATATGAACACTTGCGTTTTTAAATACTATTGTTAAATCGAAAATAAATAACGCCAATCCACCCTTGCGCACATATCCACCTTTCCTCTTTGTTTGGTCATACTGGTTCAATCCTGCTGGTAAACTAACTGGCTGAACGCAGAGATAAATGTTCACCATCCAGGCCAGAGCCAGGCGTTTGTAGAAAACATTGTCATGTGTATTGTTTTCGGTAGTAATGTTCGATGGCTATGTGTGTGTTCACACTAAGCCATGGGAGTTAAATGAAGCTCTGTGTCAGCTAGTCTGTATTAGCGGCCGCTTTCAGCCTAGCTAGTCGAGCTCAAAACAGCTATTCATCCAAACTGCATAATTACCGGTAACTACAGTCCATACCAACTACCCACCACAACCATACCATCCATTAAGAAACGGCATTACACATTCAAATCGTTACTCAAAGCAGCTTGGTGGGGGGGATTAAATTAACGGACTGTCGAAATTCAAAAATCCACTAGCTGGTTAGCTGAGATTAAACAACCCCCATTCCCCTCCTCCATGTCAAACAACCCAACGTTAAATGGCGAGAATCAAGCATTTTTCTCACCTGGAGTTAGCCTGTGTTCTCCAACCATTGACTGGGGCGACATCGAGTGTGCCGGGCTCTCTGTTGACGGGCGAAGACCGCATCTCTGCGGGGAAGGAGTAGTCGGAGTCCCCGGTAGAGGATTGCACCTCCTTCGCTTGGGGGACTGCGGGCTGAGAAGGGCCTCAAACTCCATAGATCGCTTCAACGTCGCGCCACAAGCCATGATCGCTGACTTAATGAGACAATAAACAACAACGGTAAAATAACAACTTTTTTGATAATAAAATACTTAGATTTCCTTCTCTAATTCGACTTTTTCAGGGGGTTTTATTGAGCTTCGCACGATATCGGCGGCCCCCCCTCTGTTCGCACACCGGTTTAAACACCAAGTGCCAGATTTGTAGCAAAAATGCTAAAACGACACAGCCGAGGACTGTACCATTCACTGAGAGACGGGGGGCCGAATGTTATAAACGAGTTTGTTTTTTCTCAAATAAAGTTATATCATAACTTATTTTGTTTACTAAGCAACAAAAAAATTCATGTGGTTTAAAATATCTTGCAAAAATATAAGCTATATGTTAATTAATTTTTTACTTTATAAGTAAATCTACTACAGTAGTAATCGTCACAACCCGTGAGTAGTGGATTATGTTAATGCCCTCTCTCAACATAGTTTCCAGTGATGTGCAGCTCCAAATCAAAACGATTTTTATTAATAATGAAAGTGATAGTTATACTTACTCGGGTTTATGCTTGCTATTGTTTATCTTTTCCTGTATAAACAGGCCGCTTGTACCGACATTTATGTGGAGGCTATTTGCATAGAAACGAACACCTTTTATTATAAATTTACTTAATATTTTAATATTATATTTAATATTTTAAGATATACGATCATTATCTATCTCCCTTATGAATATAATACATAGGTAAATATATAAAATGAATACATTATGTACAATATTTGCTTAATATTATTAATGTATAATATATGCTCTTTTTTCGTCAATATTTGTTTTTCTAATTTAAACAATATCTTAATATGCTCACTGAACTCTTTGTTTTATTTTTGGATTAGTTCTTGGATTAGTATTTGGATTTCATTCTAAGAAAAAAAAAGGTTACATTTCCACTCCTCCAACAGCTTAATCCTGATTGGTGCCGTACAATCATATGACTCTGATCAATATTTATTGAGTTTATTTGGCCAAAGACCATATTTCTGGAGGATTTGCATGTTGGAGTTTGTTTGTGTTAGCCATCAAAGCAGTCTTTCAAATCATGAGGAATAATTTCCTCACTGTCTCTTAACACCTCTGTTTAGACGCAGTGTTCGGTATTTGAATATTACATACACCATATGAATATCACACTTTTAAATCCCAACATTTGTCAATTTTGACTTAATCCAATGAAAAAACTTTAAAATGTAAAACATATTGGAAGCTAATAATGTAGGCCTAATTGAGTATATAATAATTTCAAAAGATCCTCAAACTGTGCTGTATCATCAAGAGGGTTAATAATATTCAGGAAAATGTGTTTTTAATGATGTATCAGTAAAGGAATTGGTCAGATTGAAGTGTAAGTATGGTTTCTTAAACAATGTAACAGTAATTTATAGTTATGGCATACAGTATTTTATTGAACATACAATTATGCAAAAGACCTTAAAAGTCAATATAAGATTACACTAATTACATTGGATTTTGCTCTATTAGCAGACTCTTTCTTACCAAAGCAACATATAATAATGCACTTAGTGTATCATAACATTTATCATTGTGATATAGTATACATACAGCCAAGGCAGACAAATTACAGAATGTAGTGCTACAAAGCATATTGTACAATCGATCCAAAAGGGAGGCGAAGTTTTTGCCTGTAGTCATCAATAATGCTGAAGGTATTTTGTTTCACAGTGTAATCTATATACTGTTTATATTGGCATCTTTTATGTTTGGGACAAAATAGCAAGTGATTTGCCTGTTCTGAGTACTTAAGTAGATAATTGCACTCCTGTAGAAAGAATAAACAGTATTATATATCAAAAGCTGATCACAATAGCCACCTTACTACACACTGACCTTGTATGTTCTTTTAATTTATAAGCATGTTTTGCTCATGTTAAAGTTCTTATAAGTATGCCAACTTCTTCCTTTCATATTTTCCACACTTTACATGATATCCTGCAAATTCTTATCACAAAACAATGTAACTGCAAGGCCTACTATGATGAAAAAGAACTACATTTTGTGGAATATTTCAGCTTCTGACCAGCAAAATGGATAAAAATAATGAACAAAATATTTTATAAATAAATAAAACTTTATGAAATTTGTATGCTGTTTTGCTGGTTGTCTACACTCTCGGAAATAGTATCTGGATTACTATTACTCACTGCCTGATCCTTGCTCTTTTTGCCGGAACTATTTTCATTTCTTATGCTATATGCGTTTCCCAAAGTATGTTCCCTGCATGCCATGCAACATTTGAACAGTGCTAACAGTTCTCCCCTTAGCTCTCGACAGCGTAGAGCGTATAGGAGCGGGTTTACACACGAGTTCACCAAGCAAAGCGTGCTACAGAAAGCGAACATTCGCTGTTGTTTATTCGTAAGGGTCACCATGACATCCACCATCATAAAGGACAGGACAGGCAGCCAACAAACCGCGAGGATTAGGAGGATCAGACTGAAGGTACGTGCGAGCTGAATGTCCATTCGCATTCGAGCCTGTCCTTTTACGCTCGACCTTCCACACTTTGGTCCACTCATAGCTGATTCGTGCCGGTTTGCTTTTAACAGGATGAGGGCATTAGCCACTGTGATAAGGAAGAGCACCACCAGTTGCAGGCCCGTCCAGCAGGCCAGGTAGTGATGATCCACATAGGGGAAAAGACGGGAACACGGAGGATCCAACCAGGTTGTGCACCTCCAACCCATCAGAGGAAGGAATGAAATTATAATCGTTACACACCATAATAATACTATAGCGAGCTTGGCCCTTGTGCAAGTCAATAGCACCTTGTAATTGGAAGCCTGGTAGATGCAGAGATAACGGTCCAGTGCTGTCAGCAATAGACTTCCCACAGAGCCCGTGAAGGCCATTGTGACGCCACCCAGCTTGAACAGATAGATATTAGCGCCGTCGTCTTTACTATATAGATGGAAATCTAGAAAACTGATGGTGAAGAAACAGCTGGCAAAAGTGTCAGCCAGTGCCAAGCTGCTGATGAACAGGTATGATGGGCGTCTGCGCAGAGTGGCGGAGCTTGCAATGACCACCAGGACCAAAATGTTCTCCAGGAAAGTCACAGGACCAGCTAGAAAGCAAATTGAGCCAATAGCTTTCTTCTCTGGTGTGCTCAGGACCATGTAGCACTGCAGGCTGTTGCACAAGCTCGAATCTGCAACAATTCAGGAACGAAATTATTCAAAATAATTAATATGATTAATATTTAAACATTTTAAACAAATATTTCATTAAGAATACTTTTAAATACGTTCAAATATTTTTTTTATGATGGGTATCTTATGCTCACCAAGTGTTTACAGTAATATTGTGAAATATTTAAAATAATTATTTTTTATTTTTTATCTATTTAAGATGTAATTTATTTCTATGATGATAAAGCTGAATTTTCAGCAGCCATTACTCCAGTCTTCCATGTCACATGATACTTCAGCTGATTTGGTGCTCAAGAAACATTATCAACGTTGAAAACAGTTGTGCTGCTTAATAATTTTGTGGAAGCCATGATGCGGTTGTTCATTTATTTATTTTCTGAATTTATTTGAAATAGAACTGTTTTTGTAAAAATGTAAAAGTATTTTACTGACCTCAAATTAATTAATTAAAAAAAATCCTTAAAAATTACTAGTAAAATTATCACACCACAACTTGGAAAGACATGTCATGATCACAGATAGACCATAGAAAATCTGAATGAGAAACTATACCTGTGGTTGAAATGTTTGTACTTTCATTTAAATAAAGCACAGTGGTAGCTTCTTGATCTTGTTCCAATTCACTCTCCATTTCCCCAGGACAGAATTGATCTATTAAAAGTAAACGATGAATCATGAAACTTTGATTTTTGGAGTCTGACATGATTAAGAGGGATAAAACACTCATTTAAAGTCAAACATGTCTCCAAGCAACATTTTTATTAGGCTAATGCATTCTATAAATAAAACGACATTATTCAGGCTGAATGCCTTAGATTTGAAAGAGAAGTGATGTTATATTTAATGTGAAATAATCAGCCTGTCCCACATGCCTAAACCACACGGTGACCTAAAGCTGTTCAATAGATTAGAGAGTTACATATTGCCCTCTGCTGGCCAAAGGACCACGCAGGTTTATTACAAGCGAAGGATGGACAAATGAAGCAAAACTATCAGTGTTATTGTTTGATTCACATGTTAATGAACCATAACCAACCATATTTTCACTAGTATCCACTAGAGAAGATAGAGTATTTTTCTATGTGGCTCACATGCTTTGGAATATAGCCTTACAAGCAAAGTCCAGAAAGCAGACACATGGTTTAACTATACAATGAAAACTAATCTGTTTAGTTAGGTAAATAGTCAATTTAAATAGTCTGCTCCCATTTCATTGTTCCCTCCTTCCACGGTCACCTTATTCATCCTTTCCTTACAAGAGGCACTAATATATTTTTCTTCTTTATCCTCCCACATTTTCATCGCAAGGCGCATTAGCTCCATGCCATCTCTTTTTGTCTTCACTGTTCTTAAAATTTCTAGAAATGTCAGATAATGTTCCGGTTAAAGCCCCTTCTCATGTTAGCTCTAATAGAAGGGCTTTCCCGCAGAGTCTTTGTTCCTCCCAAAATGTCTTCCTCATTTAGACTACTTAAATATTCTTGTAAGTTTTTAGTGTGTGTTTTTAAGTTTTTAGTGAATGTTTTATAGCCACTTTCACTTTTGGTGGCACACTGGGGGTTAAATGATTTTTATTTTTATTTATCTTCTTTAGTTTTCTCATTTCTGTAAAAGTGCTTTATTGTAAAAAACGCTATTGATTTGAACTGACCAAAATAAGACAAAGGACTGTACAAATCACCATATGAAAGACATCTGAAAACTTAAACACTGAGTCAACATAAACTGTTGGCAATAAAATGTAGAAGTCACAAACACATCCTGAGGTTAAAAAACAAAAAAACACATCCTCGGGTTAAAGCTTTCACACTCTCACACAAGTGAAATGTAAGAAGATCTTAAAGGGATAGACCCCAAAATTTAAAATTTGCCATTACTTACTGACCCTCAAGTTGTTCCAAACCTGTATGAGTTTCTTTCTTCTGCTGAACACAAAATAAGATATTACCAACATTCTTTAAAATATCTTCTTTTGTTTTTAACAGAAGAGAGAAACTCATACAGGTTTGGAACAACTTAAGGGTCAGTAAATAAATGATGACAAAATTTTCATTTTTGAGTGAATTAATAACAATTTACATATGTCTTACAAATAAGGGCAAGAAAAAAACTGCTGTTCCTTTTACCCATTAGAGTTGTTTCAGTTCACACAGGATTTTGGCATAGCCTACACATTGATCAAATGAACTGGTTCTTACCTTTGTGTTTTTCTGTTGGTAGTGTATTGAATCCAGTTATTGTTTTTCTGGTCTTTCTGCAGTTTGCCTCTGATTACAACACGAAATCATATGCCACAGCCACACCCCCAACGAGAGAAAGAGAGAACCAAGATATCGGTATCCTTCCAGACAGCTGTAATGAACTGTGATGTATTTATCATATATGAGCAGAGATGCAGGTTACAGAGACTAAAGTGACCATGACACCTTACTGAGCAAAGAAAAGCAACAGATGGAAAGTACCAAAGCCGTTACTCTCTAAGATCCACAAAGTATCCAAAGAGGAAGCTTTTTGTGTCTCATCACCACAAGATGAAAAGCGCGTAATAGATGCTGAAACAATTCACTTTTACCACAGCTTCCTCATGTTGTTGCTGACCTATTTCACAATAATTTAATTTGTAATTTACCCTTATCTTGCCAGCAGATGGTGGAGAAAAAATGTCGGTTACGTCTCACTGTTCCAATTTTTATGCATTTTCATTTCTGTAAATGCTTATTCTGAAAGGCTTTAAGTTTAGAGGCACATGTTGTGAGGAATAACAACGCAAAATGTTTTTGAGCGTTTCTCATTTTAAGCTCCCCTACCAGTAATAAATAAATTAACTAATGAATAAAGGAAGAAATATGTTGATGTCCATGGGCTAGTGTAATCGAATATAGATATACCCGCGGAAAAATAAATATATACACCTATGACTTGAGGTTTAGTAAATCATGGGCGAAAAGCTATCCCTTTAACTATTAAATATTGAGTGTAGCTTTATTTTTAATCAACAGGTGGCGCTTGTGGATCTTTTATGTACTTAAAGGGATAGTTCACCCAAAAAAGGAAAATTCGGTCATCATTTACTCAACCTTATGTTGTTCCAAACCTGTATGAGTTTCTTTCTTCTGTTCTATCTATACACGATTTATCTTTTTGTGTGCCATAAAAGTATTGTTTTGTTTCTTGTGTACATCTGTTTCTCCCCATAGTTGGTCATTTGACCTCTTCTCAAATGGTGTTACCAATAAGAGCCTCCGACCCAACCTACTTTCCAAACATAGGATTCAAACTGAGGCCAAGCCCCCTGGAAAGCTGTAAACCAAGGTTGCATCCAGTGGGTGTGCACTTCCGTCACCAAATATGGGTTTTGATTGAACAGGCAAACAAGTGCTGTATTATGCAACAGGTTTGCTTGAGGGATAAGCAGGATCTACAGATGAGGGGATTTTAAATGAGAATTGAAAACTTTCACATGTTTAGAACCACCACCACTTCAGTAAAAGTTTTTACAAATTACAGTTTTTCTTAATCGATTTGGCTCATTTATTTAATAAGCCTTAGCATTCTCTAAACTATAAGTGCAATTGTCTATATTATGTTGCAATCTGTTTTATGGCACATCATCATGTCAATGTGGTAACTCACCCAAACCATTTAATTCATTCTTCACCTAGTTATTGTGTCAGTAATTGGCCAATGCCACCAAAATGAAACATTTCTGTCATTATGAGCCATAGCTTATGGTCAAAATGTTAAGATGTTTTTTTACTCCATGGCAGTCAACCCTGCAAATGTTTGTTATACTTAGGGCCTATACTTTTTGACACTGACTGTCAGTTTTGTCTGAATACAAGCTTTTTAGATACACATTTCAACATTAGGTAAAAGTTTACATGGGAAAGTTAATACTGTAGCACACAGAAAAAGAATATGCACATTGTACCTACATTTATTTTGTAGCATCGTGTAACATGTGAACAGAAAACATATGGGATGTCTGACTAATTTTGGCTCATGAAAGGATGTTTAGAAGTTGTGAAGAGTGACAAATTCACAGAGAATCATCAGTTTTGATCAGCAAGCCATGTGCATTTAGTTATTGTGCAATTAGACAATATTGAATAAGCCTACAGTTTAAATTCTGTTTGACTCCGATTAGCTTAATTTTGAACTGTTCTGATGAAACATCAATTTACTTCCTGAGAATAATGTTGGAAATACAACTACAAAGAATGTCTAAATCTGGCCTAAATTAAATGTTTATATAACTTCTAACAGCTGTTGAACATTCTCAGTTATAGCACCACCATGAACAATCTAAGTAGACATTTTGGTTCAAGAACACCAAATGGCCCATATGCCCCCTCTAATTCCATTCATTGATTTATGAAGATACTAGGCTACACCCCCAAAATAACACCTTTGTATGTTGCTTTTCAAACATTCTCCCTCCTATTGTCATTGGCAGTAGACACCACTTCACAGGTTTGTATCTACCTGTTGTCACATGCAGCCAGCAAGTGGTGTGTCATAGGCTACTTCTTAAAGGATGCCATGTTTCTACTTGGTTTTCAAGACTAAGGCCTATTTCCTGTATCCCACTCACACTTTCCCTATGATCATGGTAATGCCTGCTATATAAGTGTCTATTTTATTAGGTTATTAATATAGTATGCATTTTAACATCCTGAATTCAAAATTGGACAACTCAAAATTCTGTTCTCGTCTGATAATTTCCACAACATTAAGTGTCTGAAAGTAAAGTATTTTTGGCTTGTGTTAAAAAAATTTCCTCAAAAAAGTTCTCTCTTGTATAGGCTAAGTAAATTGGATATATAAAGAATTAAAACACCGTTTCATTGTTCACGTGATTTTACATAAAGCGTAGACACTTCTGTGTTGTGCTTGTGCCCATATGTGTTTTTCGAAGATATGCCATGGACATAAATTAATTGTTTGCATTTTGAGATGAAACCATAGACTGTATGGATGAAACTAACCGGAAGAAACTCATGTGACGTTTTATATAGCTTCGAGTTATTACAGTAACTCGGAAAAACCAAAATTCCCCAGTCCCCACCACAAACATGCAATGACGCAGGAAGGATGGCAACAGGCGTGTTCCTCGCTCCTATTGGTCACACGTCGACAGTGCTTCTCCCTGATTGGCCAGAATAATACACGCCTGAAGTACTTATGCTTTGTTGAGGATCCATTTTGTTGTTAGACGGAGACAAACTGGAGGAGAATAATACCATTCCGTTGTTGCCTCGGATTGTTATGAAGATTCACATATCGGGAAATATTTTCTCCATTAACAGCTACAGCTAGCAGACTAGACCACGGGAAGACGAAGGGCTTTTTCATCAAAGCCTGAGGAAGTCGGTAAGTTGTTTTTTACTGAGTTAAAGACATAGGGAGTCGTCGACGGTATTGACGCCATGTTGCGTTCAAGAGTCTTTTGTTTTGGTATGGTGCCAGAAAACATGACCTAATACCTTTATTTTTTTTATCATTTAAAGCTCAAGTATTTGCAAATTAACAAAATTATAGTATTTATTTGCGATTTCGAAATGTGTGTTTTTTCGTCGACAACGACTGATTTTGAACATAAGAGGGAGATTAGATGTTTATATAACACCACATCTTCAAAATATTAAAGATTTCGATTTTTAAACGATGAATTATATGAAAGGTTGTCTTATGTTTGACCCTAACCTAATTTTAGACTGGTTATTTACACGTTTACACAAAAAAATGGTTTAGTGAGATTTTATATTCGTGAGAAAATGAATGTTGTCTGCTGTTATATTTGGGAAAGATTTTAGTACTTAATATTAAACAAATCGTGTTTCTTTTGTTAGATTCACGGCTTCTAGAGCACCGTGCGCCGAGGTGAATTCATGTTCAACTCGGTTACACGACAAAACAACGCTCATTGGCACATGAAAACCTCAGATCTTGCTGGACCTAGACGTGCAGCGAGAAGTAGATCAACTACTTCGAGGACCTGGAGCCCGATCGGTGAAGAGAAATTAAAAAGTGAAGAAAACCAAGCACTCAACTTTTCTACAACAGTGAGGTAAGCAGAGGAAGCTAGTGGGGGATGGGCGGGGACGCGCTGGCTGTCTCGCGCTGCACGTAGCCCTTTGTTATTGCCAGCCAGCAACACGGGACATTTGGCAATTATTTTAAGCTTGTTTTTAAACCAGTTTGCACACTTTAACATTGTACTTTAAAAGGCACATCTATTTCCCATTGTTTAAACAAGGTTTACTTTTTTAACCTTAGGTGACATCCAGTTAAAGCAGTATGGGAGGTGGTGAGAGATACAACATTCCAGATCGCCCAGCGCCCAAGAAGAGCCACCCAATTGGCAGAGGCAAGCAGAGAAGTCGAGACCAGAATGGAGTGGTGCATTCCGCCTCCTCAGGAGCCTTAGGGGTGCCCCATCACCTCAGCCATCGCAGGGGTGAGAAGGGCACCAGCTATTCTTGGTCTCCTGAGGCGCGGCAGGCCGCGTCTGTAGACATGAAGAATGCTGCTGTTCGTTTTGCCACACCATATGATCAGAATTGGGAGGGGACCATGTCCCACCTGAACAAACTTTTGTCAGCTCAGTGTGGTCAGAACTATGCTGGAGCCAAGTTCAGTGAGCCCCCATCCCCAAGTGTTCTACCTAAGCCCCCGAGCCACTGGGTGTCTCTTCCCATCGGCGCTTGCGACCATCGTGAGATGATGACCTTTCAGTTAAAGAGCCTTCTGAAGGTTCAGGCATAACAAGGTCTCACTGCTGCTCTCTAAAGCCAATATGAATGAAGGCTCCGCTTTGACCTTTGCCCTCCCCTTGAATGCTTCAGCTGCGTAATATATTTTACAGCTATTTTTAGATTTGCGTCTTAATAAGGTGATGAGCATTTGACAGGCAGATGTTTCTCCTAAATGTCCGTCACCTAATTTTTTAAAAGAAAACCGCTCCACTAGTTATTACGTCATTGAGGCCTTAAGGGGTGGTCGAGAACCCTTAGCGGAGCTGTACGCCATGACAAATGATGAACTGGATGTCCTCCTAATAACTCATTGCTCTGTTATGCTCCTGTTTTGTTTTGTTCTTTTTTTGATGGCTGTTTTTGACAGTGTTTTTTTTTTTCTTCTCAACCTGGCCTAGGAGTAGATGTCAAGACAACTCGCACCATTTCCTTTCTAATATTTCGCGTTCTGTTTTTCGCTTGCTGAGGTTTGATGCGCACTCTCGGCTTGAGTTTTAATCATGCAGGGAGTGGTGGAAACCTCTTGGTGCTAAGCACAGCAGCATTTGTAGCATTATAGTGCGTACCGCATTTCCAGGTATCTTTTTTTATTTTGCTTTTTGGGAAGTAAAAGCCACTTGACGTCGTTCTGCAGGGAGAACTAAGCGAACAGAATACGGAGGGGGGACAAGCTTAAGTGAAAAGGTCATTTAACTAGCCTCAAGCTTAATGAGGTGGCACAATGGACCTTGTGCTTTCAACACCTGTACTTCTTTTTTAATGGCGCTGTGCGCATTGCACTATAGGTGTTGAAATTCATTAAGGTTCACAAGCTCTATTGCAGCGTTAAGCTTGTACTTTTTGCATCCCTTATGGTATAGCTTAGAAAACTAAGTGTTTTTTTTTTTTTTTTTTTTTTTTTTTATGTCTACCAAAGCTACGTAATCAGCAATTTTCTGTTGGAATCCCCCTTAGCTTAACCAGATCTGGTTACAAGTGCCATAAATCATTGGGTAAGGCATTAGCGTATATCAAGGTTTTGGTTGACAAATCATTTTTTGGAATTAATTTTTTAAACTTTGCTGTACTTTTAGAACGATCACAGAGCAAATATGCGGAGGATGGTTATGATGCGAGACCATAGGACAGATGTTTTCTCTGGTCTTGTCTCAAAGCCTTGTTTGCTCTGTGATGTGTTTTGATATTATAAGCATTATGTTATGAAATGTGTGTATTATGGCACGGGGGAAGTGAGAAATGAGGCGCAAGTCCAGTGTGGACATGTTTACATTGTTAAAAAAAAAAAAGGCAGGATGCCGGCATTTTACACACACTGCCCTTTCTCACTTGTTGTTATTCTTGCACTGCTGTTCATTTGTGTTCAAAAGTTTCAGACAATGTTGCTCTTTCAACTGTGGATATGTGAAGCACCCCTTCCCACTTAGTAATGCGTGTGGCGGAAAAAAACTACCTCTCTTGCAGAACGTGATATTAATAGCTATCTTAAAGATGACAAAACAAAGCTGATAAGTTTTGGATGTGTGTAATGGAGCCATGTAAATAATGAAATGTATAAAATGTTGTAGCATATTGTACATTTGTGCAGGAACGTTTGAAACCTGCAGATAAAGTATTTTTAGTAATAACACTGAATGTAAAAGTCACGCTAAGGACGTGGCTTGTTTTCAAATGCTGAAGAATATTTTGTTAAGAAAAAAAGAGAAAATTTTGCCTATAGTGCGTCAAACCCCCTGCACTGTGCAGTTTGTTGCCAGTGATCTTGCACATAATATTTTTATTTTGTAAAATGCACCATGTAGGGGCAGAACGAGCTTTAAGTGCAAGTAAAAAAAAGATGGAATAAATTTGTTTTGAAATCGAAAGGGACTTTTATACGTTGTTTTTGAGTTGCCTATGCAAATAGTAATTTTGTTTTAATTTTTGCTTGGTTATAATGGTACATTTTGCCCTTTATCCAGAGTCCATAAAGTAGTGTTACATTTGCATCAAGTCATTGGTCTTTCCTCCGCAGGCCAATGTTTGATGCCAATGATGCTGCATTTACCTCCAGAAAAGCCAGATTACATTTTAACCTTTTAAAGTAAAAAGTAAATTATTTTAATAGCATGTGTAAAAGTCCTTTTCCTAAATTTGGCTGTCCCGAACAATTGGCTTTGAATTTATCCCAACTTTGTAAGTGTCACTTGAAATGCAAACTGAAAGCCCTTTTGGTACGAATTGGTATACTAAACGATTGTTTAATTTGGTTGTCTAAAAAAATAAAATCCCTTCCCTTCCCCCCCAATATGGTCTTTGTGTGTTATGTTTTTTTTTTTTATCTGTTGTCTGAGTTTACATGTAAACAAAAACATAATGGATGTTAGTTTTAAATGCTGTTAATATTTGGCATAGTTTTTCATTTTATTTTTTCTGCATTTAGAGAAACTTTTCACCTAAACCCTACAGTGAACAATATAATTAATTCCATTTAAAGGAGAACATATATACTATTTTATTTTTAGTGATGTACAAATATGTGTTCTGCGAAAATTAATGTCGAACGCTACTTCCAATTCAAGCAGGAGGGCACGTAGGTCAACTGACAATTCTGTTGGACTTCGGCCCAGAGTTTCAAAGGCAAGCTCAGTCTGATCACGTAGACCGCAGAACACACTTGGAAGGTTTTATTACGGTGGTTTATGACGAGTCATTAACAGAACGAACTGTTGATAATGTTCTTTCAGTCCGTTTGAATCCTTTGGAAAGATTTGAAAATGCATAGGGATAACTTATTTTATTTGTGTAATTATTACACTATAACAAAACAGGCAGACTAAATATCTGTCATAGACTGTCAATACAGATTGAAGTCATAAAAATGATGAAATAATTGTACGTGACAAAATGAAAGGTTTATGGTTGACAATGAGTAATTTTACCGCAGCTACAGAAAAACAGGAAATGAATGGCTGGTATTTGGCAAACTGTTTACAGTTTCAGAGCTCGTTTTAAAAAGACGTATTTGTTTGAAACTAAGCTTATAACAAACATAGAATTCAGGATACAGGCAAACTGGTTTGTACCATGAACATCTCACACTAGTTCTCAACGGCGGAGAATGTCACTATTGTAAAATTTGGATGCACTATCGTGCTTACGTTTTCACTGTTGTTTCACTGTTGCTTACGTTTTCTGTGGTTATAGCCTCTAGCGTACTATTCGATTAACACCGATAGCAACATGGAATTAACACTAATAACACAAAAAAAATGATTTAAGAAAAAGTATAAATAATACAGTTATTATAATTACTTTAAATTATACATAATCATGAATTATATTGAAAGCTTCTGGTGTAAATAACGTATTTTAATCAAATTCATTTAACTGCCAAATGGAGAAAAAAAAGTGCGCAACGTTGGATGCCGTGGTTTCTGTTTTGTTTTCCACAGCACCATCAGCTGGCAACGAGCTACATTTACTGGTTTCGGTAATGCAGACGTCACTTATTGAAGAAACAACAACCTTTCAATAATTGTATGGAATTCAAACCACTTAATACAGCTTGAAAAGTGAGAATTAATTTGAGCTAAAAGTAGTTGTACAAACTATTCCACATTCACAATATGGTTATTTAGTTCTGTTTTGTGTATTCGAAATTCACTTTTGCGGTATGAATGTGTATAATTTATACTGAAGAACAAAACGTGAAACGCTCTTACAGAAATGTTATTGTTAATGTTAAATGTTAATATTATTTTACTTTTTTTTTTTTAAATCGACCGTGTGAAATTTATTTCCGGGACTTGCCTACAAAGTGACGCCATCGTTTTTTTAATACAATTTTTTTTTATTATCAACAAAGTTTGTACAAACACTTGTGTATACATTGACATACAATATAGATAGGCTATAACAAAGACTTTCACACTAGGGGGCTATTGCTAATTTATATGAAGATATTAAAGCAATTGCAAATTTTCAATCTTTTAATTGCTTTTTGCTTCATAGAAAATCGGAGTGAATCAATATAAAGCTCAATTTCTTTCCTGAATGAAGTAAAATACGTTTTTTTACAGGAGAATTTACATTTATGAAAATACAATTTTGCCATTAAAAGAATAAAATTAATTATATAAATCTGACAATGCTTGATTCCACTGTTCTCCCAAAAAGTGACGCCATCGTGGGAACTTTTATTATGAAAGGGTGACGTATTTTTTTTTGTTTAACTAGGAACTGCTCGGGCATGCGCAGAACAAATAATTTTTACCTGTCAACGTCTTTAATCAAAAATGGTTTCAACCGCAGAGTGTCAACGCAATATGCATTGATGTCAACTTTAACGCTGCTGTATAACAGATGGCTTTACTGAGAGCAGATATGTGATCTCACCAGCGGAGTCCGGGAAAGCGTTTAGCTGTCAGTACACCCACCGACGTCGCACCTGACCGTACATCGCTCACAACCTATTCATCCATCTATCCATCTATACATTCGCCTGCCTTCAAGACTAACAACCCCCCTCAACCCCTCACAGCTCAGACCTTTTTAAAAAATCGTCGTCGACTGACAACGGTAAGCAGCAGCTCAATGGAGAGAATCATGTGCTCTATAGCGAGCGTACAGTAGCTTAGCAGTTAGCGTGTTCATGACATTTGATCGTGTTTGGATGGCTATTCTCAGTATGTGGAGGAGGCAACGTTATCGTATCAAGTGGAGAGATTTAAAGAGATGTTTACTACGAACCACATATTCATCATTGTCACACTGGCTAACCGCTATTGAGGACCTCAGAGGGGCCTTCTCATCACATCAATGGTCCCTTGTTTCCCATCAGCAGATTATGGGAAATCACAAGCCTGCCAAATGCAGTGATGCTATGTTTTTTCTAAATTTAATTCATTCCAGTTTAAAACAGAGTCAGATTTAGAAGGGCTTAATATGCATACTTGTTTTGGTTGGTGTGATCTTGTTTTGGTTTTGGATAGAGTAAAAACTGGGCTGTTATGATGCATCTTAAAGGGACAGTTCCATCCAAAATGGAAATCATCATTTACACATCCCCATGTTTTCTGTATGGCTTGCTTTCTTCTGTGGAACACAAAATGAAAATTTAAGCAGAATGGCAGCCTCAGGCACCCCAATGAAACGTTTTTATTTTTATTGCAGGTTTTTTGCAAGAATTTAATGCTTTTTTCAATAACATAACTGCTGTTAACAGCAGATTAGAATGGAGTAAAATGTGGAACTATTTATTTTTTCCCTAGTCAGTGCTTTATTGTTGTTATTCTTTGCCTTTTATAGCTTAAAGTGTCTCACCTACAACTGAGTCACATCTGTTAATAATTCAACAGCCTCCCACAGCATCTCCACCAGTGACAGTGAGCTCTTCTGACCACTGAAGTGCTGCTGTGTTTGGTTGGTTGAGTGTTAAATACTACTTGGTTAAGCTTAATGTTGAGTATGCTGGAATCTGTGTGTAAGCTCTTTTTTCCGTCATCAAGCATGTGATCTAAACTAAAACATTACTCATTGAGTACACACATTGAGTTTAACCTTTGTGCATTTTCCCCTCTGTTCCTTTAAACTGAAGGTGTGATGTTTGTACGTGACCTCGGAATCGGCTTTTAGTCCCATCGTGTAGGACGATGAATGCAGAGGAGTTGGAACTCCTTGGTGACTCGAAGTACAGGAACTATGTGGCAGCAGTAGATAAGGCCCTAAAAAACTTTGAGTACTCCAGCGAATGGGCCGATCTGATCTCAGCACTCGGAAAGCTCAACAAGGTCCATTTCTACATCATCTTGATCACATTTAGTAGCAGTTCCAAACCTGACAGTTGCTTTACTAATCAAATTTTTCTGTATTTGTTGGACAGGTTTTGCAAAACAATGGCAAGTATCAGGTTGTGCCCAAGAAATTGACCATTGGAAAGCGCCTGGCCCAATGCCTCCACCCGGCGCTGCCCAGCGGGGTTCACCGCAAGGCCCTGGAGACCTACGAAATCATCTTCAAGATCATTGGACCAAAGCGCCTGGCGAAGGATCTTTTCCTCTATAGGTAGAGATATTGCAAGATTGATTTTTCTGCTACTGTGACTTTTAGTGCTTAATATGTGCTTTTTTTAAACCTTTTCCTCCTCCTCAGTTCTGGACTCTTCCCTTTGCTATCCAATGCTGCTATGTCTGTGAAGCCAGTATTACTTGGGTTATATGAGACCTACTACCTGCCCTTGGGGAAGACTCTTAAACCAGGCCTGCAGGGACTCCTGACCGGTGTAATGCCTGGTCTGGAGGAGGGATCAGAGTATTATGACAGGTAAAAAAAAAAAAAAAAAAGTTTTTAAATCTAGAATGTACTTGTTTCATGTTTATTAAATATGTATACTACTGTTTATATTACTACTATTATTATATTAGTACAGTAATATTGTGAAACATTATTGCAATTTAAAATTAAAATTAATTTATTCCTGGGAATTTCTTATTATTTTCTTATTTCTTATTATTTTCAATGTTGAAAACATTTGTGTTGCTTAATATTTATTTATATATAGTATTGTGGAAACTGATTTTTTTTAAAGGATTCTTTGTTAATTTAAAAATTGCCTTTATTTTAAATGTTTTTTTTAACAATGTAAATGTCTTTACTGTCACTTTTGATCAATTAAATGCATCCTTGCTAAAAAAAATGTGTTTCTTTAAAAAATCTTACTGACAAACCTTTAAACAGCAGTGTGTATTATATGTTCTTAAAAAAAGAATAAATAAATAAATTAAAACTAAACACTAAAAACAAAAATCCATTATTTCAAATGCATATGCATAGAAATTCATTTAGAAATTTACAGTGTTATTAAATTATTAGCGTTTTAAAAAGATTAAGCGCTAGATGAAGGTGATCTTCATGTATAAATAGAACTAATGAGCATGCACAATTAAATATCCAATATCAGCTGAGATATTTACATGTATGTGTGTGTGTGTATATACATGTATCTACAATATCGACTAATACCAATAAATAAAAACAATAGGTCCAATACCCTGCTAGAAAAGGTGGCAGCAGCTGTGGAGCAGCCGGCCTTCTACAGTGCCCTGTGGGGCAGCATCCTAACCAGCCCTTCTGTGCGTTTGCCTGGAGTGTCCTTCGTCCTACTGCACCTTAACCGAAAACTATCAATGGAGGACCAGCTGTACATCATTGGCAGTGACATCGAACTGATGGTACACTGATCAATAGGGGCAAAATGCAAGCAAAACAGCCTTTAAAAATGAATGAATCACAATATAGAAATTGTTTTACTGGATACCACAGGGAACATTTATTTATATCATGATTTGATGTTTTCTTCAGGTGGAAGCAGTCAGCACATCTGTGCAGGATTCCAGTGTGTTAGTGCAGAGGAGCACCCTAGATCTTATCCTGTTCTGCTTTCCCTTCCACATGAGTCAGGTAACAAAACTGACAAAAAAGGATTTTCTTTTACCCCAATGATAGGAATATTTCTGTGTTGCATCTCAGGTGGCAGAGTCACCTGTCCACCTTTAACACATATATTTGTAGATTTGATTATTCTCTAGCCACAAAAATAGAAAAGTTAGTGTAAAGTTTTTGACAGAAATTAAGCACTAAGACGAAATACACTCTATACTGTTCATTTCAGGCTACACGTCCAGACATGATCAGGATTCTGTCTGCAGCACTTCATGTTGTTCTACGAAGAGACATGTCCCTGAACCGTAGACTTTATGCTTGGCTGCTGGGTGAGATATCCACACCTCACACACAAACTATATGCTGTTCAGTGTCCACCTTTTTAGTTTTGTTCCCATTTTCAAAGATATGGCATTTCTTAGAAATCTTTTGTTACATTGTAAATGTCTTTAATGTCACGTTTCATCTATTTAATGCATCCTTGCTGAATAAAAGTATTAATTTCAGTAACACCTTATTTTACAGTGTCATTGTTACATATGATACATGTACTTAGTATAGTGTTATACTAAGTACATTAAGTACATTAACTATTAATTATGCATAATTACATGCAACTAACCCTAAACCAAACCAAATCCTAACCCTATAGTAAGTACATGCAGTTACTGAATATAACTCAGTAATTTTATTAGAATTTATTAGGATTAACCCCTTGAGATGTATCATCTCGTTTTCGAGGGGGTCCTTACAGTGAAACACAATTACAGAAAAAACAAAATTACAATTAATACATCAAACAACAAGACACCACCAATATAAAATACACACATATATATATACATACATACACATACATGTATACATATACACATACACATATATACAAATACACATACACACATACATACACAACAATACACAAAACTACAACACCAGTTTCAATGATAGCATGTGCAATCTACTTTCAAATAAAATAATAAAGATTGTTTAAACAACCGAAATGAAGTAATGGATCTAATATGTATGGGTAAATTATTCCAATCTAATAGGGCTTTAAACATAAATGCTCTCTTACCAATTATTTTTTTAACACGAGGAACAAAAAAGTAATTAAATGTATAAATACAGTGAAACAAAGACACCTTAAAATAAAGTGTAACCTTAATTTCTTAAATAAAATATTGCTGACCCCAAACTTTTGAAAGGTAGTGTACATTAGCACTAAAAGCAAATGAGTGGATTTGCAAAAATTTGCTTACTAAAGACAAAAAAAATAAAAATAAATCATAACTAACTAGTTGCAGTGAATGCTGTATTTAATTTTACAACTTCATAAAAACAGCATAAATTTGTTTGGTAGTGGTAAAGCATTTTACATTTAAGCTATATAAAGTGGACCAAAGGTTAGAAAAAATTGTTTTAACGTTCTGATTCCCCTCTGATTTCTCATGTTTTCATAAGAACCATATCACACATTATCAGTTCAGACAGATTGGTAATATGATTCTTAAATGGTCTGCGTGTTTGTTAAGTGTTTTGGTTGACCTGATTTTGTCTCTTACTTGCTGTCCATATGCTGTGGATGAACATTGCGGTAAGTTTGTATGTCATGAACACAGTGTCAGCTATAAGTAGCCTCTTATCATATTTTCATTAACACTTCCATGAACACATTTATTTCCTTGTATCTCTGCAAGCCATTCAAATTGTTTTGGAAAACTTAATATCTATGAACTCAATGTTCTAATTGTGTGCTTGATGGTGTTTTCAGGCTTTGATAACAATGGCGTGCAAGCAGGCCCTCGTAGCACCCGACCCAGTAATCCAGAAGAACACGTCACGCACTACTTCAACACTTATTCCAAGGACATGCTCATTCAGGTAAGGTCAAAGTCAAACGTTCAAAGCAGAAAGAAGTCCAAACAGTGAGAACTTCACATATGTTTTTGAATGCAGCATCCAAATTTTGTTTTATGTCAAAAAGATGGATTGATGCGACTCATTTTGTTGTTTTGGACTTTGGGGATCAATGGGACATCAGAAATCTCTGCTGTTCGCAGTATTCTAAACAAACATTTCCAGAAAGAGAAATCAAATGCAACATAGAAACTTCAAAAGATCTCTTTCTTTTTTTGAGTTTGAGTTTGCTTTTGTTGTAGGATAAAACTGTTTTTGTTATGTCTGCAGTGGCGCACAGGTGCATGCACACATTTTGTCAATAAGCCACTCTGTCTTCACTTTTCTCCATGTGGTCTGTATGCATGGTTTAGCTTGCAATGAGACACTGGTCCCAATGCATGCACAGACAGAGCCTTTCAGGGCCATGCTTTTAAAATGTCCTGGTACCCCTGGGGGTTGAGTTTGGGACTGCAGCAGGGGGAGTTTTGTTTTTGGCATTTTCCTCTCTGTTTTATTGGAAGGGGAATTGTTTGATTGCGTGCCATCTGGTTTGGGCCACTTGTTGGATCTCGCTTGTTTGGGAAGTAGGTTATTGCAGGGACCGTCTGTTCCTCTGTCTGTGCAGCCATGCGTTAGACCAAGTGTGAAATCCCTAAAGAGCGGAAATACACACTTGCAAAGGCCTACACAGTATAATGGAGATAATTTTCCTTCTCAAGGGTAATGCTGAGGAAAGATCCATCTTAAGTACTTTAGTTACATTTAGATTACCTTTTCCATCATCTAACGCTCACTTAAAGTTAATCTTTAAAGTCAGCATGAAATGAAAATTCACCCTATTTTTTCTATTATGTAAATGCATGTAATAGATCTCATTGTGAATTTTGTTATCATTATCTTACTGATTTTTTTTTTTTTTTTAGCTCATAATGCTATTTAAAATGTCTTAACTTGATCTTCCAGGTAAAAACTTCTCTTTGGTGATGTATGCCGGACTTCTTCAATTTTAGATGCTTAAAGGGATAGTTCACCCAAAAATTTAAATTAGCCCATGATTTACTCACCCTCAAGTCATCCTAGGTGTATATGACATTCTATATGACGAATACAATCAGAGTTATATTAAAAATATCCAAGCTTTATAATGGTAGTGAATTGCTGTTTCTGTTTTGAAGTCCATAAAAGTGCATCTATCCATCATAAAAGTGCTCCAAGCGGCTCCGCGGGGTTAATAAAGTCCTTCTGAAGCGAAGCGATGCGTTTGCGTTAGAAAAATATTCATATAACACATTACAAAGTAACATCTAGCTTCCGGCCAAACGCAGTCTACTTGTGCCCAAAGCGCAACTTGTGACGTTGGAAGTAGCGTAGTGGGTCATGGCGTTAGCGTAAATATCAGCAGTACGTTGCATTACTTGCATAAGTTGCGCTTAGACTTAAATGGAATCCCTATGTTCGTTTGGCCGGAAGCTAGTTATTTTACTTTATAAAGTTTTAAATATGGATATTTTTCTTAGACAAATGCATCACTTCAGAAAGCCTTTATTAACCCCCCTGAGCCGTATGGAGCACTTTTATGATGGATAGATGCACTTTTATGGACTTCAAAACAGAAACAGCAATTCAATTCAATTTATAAAGCTTGGAAGAGCCAGGATATTTTTTCAATATAACTCCGATTGTATGTATAAAGAAGAATGTCACACCTAGGATGACTTGAGGGACAGTAAATAATGAGCTAATTTTCATTTTTGGGTGAACTATCCCTTCAATAATCTTTTATACTCTGATGTATGTCATATGGAAAAAAGATATTTCGCTACTTTCGAACTCTAAGAACTCTAATTGAATCAATAACACTGTGAAATGTAATCTTTAGCAAAGCTCAAACTGAATATACTGTATGTTTTTCATATTGAACATTATATACATGTATAATGTAATGATACATTTACTTGTAATTTTTAAAACAGTTGGTTTAAGTATTTTATTTTTAATTTATACAAAATAGTATGTTTGATATCAGCCATTTAACTTCAGCCATTTATCATTACTGGTCAGAATTGTATTTGTCTGTGCATCCATAAATGTGTCTGTGTGTGTTTGTAGGCCATGGTGGGGATCCTGCAGGGGAAGGCTAGAGGAGGGGAGGAGGAGAGCATCCTGATGCACGACTTAAAGCCGTTTCGCATTCTCATCAGCCTTCTCGACAAGCCTGAGCTGGGTACAGCCATTACTTCATGATGTCTGTGGTATGCTTAGACTCACACAAAGAGAGTTTGGAATTGCCTTGATACTTTTTTGTCCACTTTATTTAGGCCCAGCAATCTTAGAGGATGTTCTAATTGAAGTGTTTCGCACCCTGAACACTCAGTGCCGTGCTGAGTTGGACCTTCAGAACCAAAACCCCTTCAGCAAAGACCAAACTCAACTTAGCAGGTCCGCACTTCTTTTCTCTCACTAATGGTTGTTACAATTATGCAGTTCTTACAAATATTTCAATATTTTCAATGACAATATTTTCAACTTTTTCTTTTGTGTTGCTTTTTCAGCAAACTCCGAGAAAACAAGAAAACAGCAGAGCTCATTAAAACAGCCAACCTCTTGTTTAACTCATTTGAGCCCTACTACATGTGGGACTATATTGCGCACTGGTTTGAGGAGTGCTGCAGGTGTGTGTAGGATAATGGGTGAAAAATATCATGCATTTTTGGTCCATTCTTGCTTGACCTCATTCTCTTTTTGTAGGTGGACTCAGAGCAGTCATACCACTGGACAGACTATGAGCTCTGAGACATCAACACGCTCATTGCTTGAGTTCTGTGAGCTGGTGGACTTCTTGTTGGACATTGTGTCTTTGGTTGGTAAACTTTACACTTGGATATGATAATTTAGCTATTGAAATGTTCAGATCCCTGGTGACTTTTTGCCAGCTAGAAATAAAAATTGAAGTTGGTCTAATCTCCATTGATGTTTCTACCTCTTTAGTTATACGCAACTAAACTACTTCAACATTTTAGTGACACTTGGTTTGTCTTAGCCTCATAGTTTAGACATTTTCTACATGTGTCCAATTTTTTATGTGTGTGTTGATGTCCATGTGAAAGATTCAGAGATCATCTTGGCCTTCCAATCAGGGTTTCTGAAGTGTTTTCTGGCCTCTGCACTGCTCGCTTCTGTCTGTCTGAAAATCTCTGCTCTCTTTTTTTTCCTCGAAGCCTACTAGAAGCATGAGGGTTATCTGCCAGGTACAGTACTGCTCTTACTTGCCTCTTCACCTTACCTTCACTTCACTCAAATTTTTTGGCTACCTTTCCAGAAACATCCATTAATGGTCTGTAATCTCCAGGTTTTCCATTTCCTGCTCCTTGCTCGCTTTGAAAAAATAAACGCCACTTCAGCTTCACACCACTCACACCCTCTGATCTTGAATGCTGTGAAACAGACAAGCGTAGTAAAAAAAAAAAAGAAAATGCCTATTTGCTGTATTCAATTATATTTATTGTTATGTTATATCTAACATTTTACATTTATTTAATTATTTAAAAGAAACACTCATGTTTATCTATGGATGTTGCGGAAGGTAGAACCATAAACTTGCATGAGCTCACCAATTAAAATTCTTAAGCTTATTACTCACTTTTACACCACACATAAAGCCTAAATGGTTCTTTTATGTTTTTCAGTTTTGTTAACCATCACTCTTAATGTATATTACTGACTGTGATGCAGGAATGGACCTCCAGCTGTCTTAACATTGACAAGGAATTGAGCCTCCCTCATGCATCTCTCTCTGTCTCTTTTTCTCTCTAGGAGACATACATTGAGATCCAGACAGAGCATCTACCTCAGTTGCTGCTGCGGATGGTTTCTGCTCTTACCACACACCTGCAGGCTCTGGGCCTCAGAGAGCTCACCCCCTGTCTGCGCCTCTGCTCGAAGATCCTCAGCAAAGTCCAGCCCCCTCTGGTGTCGCCCCTTGCACTGCCCTCTGGACCGTCCTCTGCCGCAACTGCCCCTTCCTCTAGAGACAAAGATGAGAAAATGGTGAGAGCAGACAATCAAATGATTCAAACATGTTCTGTGAATAAATACTCAAAACCAGATAAATTACTGACTTTATATGTAGGTCACATTTTTAACAGAACATTATAAGCTTAAGGTAAAGCATAATATATGAAGGGTCTACACAGTCATGGAAAAACTGGGAACAAACAAGCTTTAGGAAAGACATTCAATAGAAGGTTTTTTTTTTTTTTTAGTTATGCTCAGCTCTAAAATATTTTATCAGTTAGAAATTGCTATTTTTTTAGTGCTACCCTGAACATTTTTCAGGGTTCCAATGATGGAAAACCTAGAAATATACATAAGAATTAAAATATTTCCAGGCCTGGAAAATTCAGGAAAACACCATCTTAAAATGTCATGAAAAAAAAAGTAGAGAACAAATTTTGATTTCCATTACAATCAAACGACTGGAAATTCAAAGATATATGTTGCCTGCAGGTAACAGGGAGACCTCCTTTATTAGGGGCTAAGCACCGAAGGTACCTATTGTAATCGTTGGCGTTCTTATTATTATTATTCTTCCGTTTCCGCTCAGGAAGTCTATGGTAGCCCATAGAACTGCTTGCGGGAAAGTTATGAAATTTGACACACAGATAGAGGACAGTCTGAACTGTCACCATAGTAAATTTGGAGACTCAATCCCTCTAGTGCCACCAAATGTGCAAATTTGCACACACGTTTGTGCTAATAACTTTTGAAACGTAAGGGCTAGAAACAAAATTACTATTGCCTCATTTTCCATCATGAAAATTTTCCGTGCCCTGACAATACTTAAAAAGTTTCATCGCAACGTTACCTTGTGGTCAAAGTTATAATTAAATGTCCAAAAATGCTAATAACTTTTTATCAAATTATCCCATTATAATGATCTTAATAGAGTCCTTGGGTCATGCCGACAACATAGATACCAATTTTGCCATAGTCGGCCAAACTTCCTGTCCGCCATTTTGATTTTCTTTATTTTCCATCATGAAAATTGTCCGCCATTTTGAATTTTCGGAAAAACCTACTTTTTCAAACTCCTAGACCGTTTGTCTGATTTTCACCAAATTCAATTCAGATCATGTCTTTAATTGCTCTTTGTTGCAGTTGGTCTGATGCTCCCAGCCATGTTGGCTTGATGTATTGTGTTGTTTGTGCTTGGCCCCGATAATTGCTACCTTCAGCTATATTTTATGTAAGTTCTGTAAGCTTCTAGTAAACATTTGATTAGTAATGAATATTCAAAGTTGTTTTTTTTTCTTTATATGTAAATGTTAATTATATAGGCTGCCCTTGGTAACTGATGAAATAAATCAAATGAAAGTAAGATAATCTAATTAGAAATTTAGTGGCTTTTAGAAGCTTTGATTCATGCCCAACTAAGGAAACACATTGGCATCAGTGCACAGAGACCAACCTCCAGTCTGAAACACAAAATCTGTTACTCTCATCTCATCTCACATTCCACATAGGGAATATATGTAGTGTAGATTAAAAAGTATCTTAACTTAACTGTTCACAGTTCAGCTGTGAAATGTACTCTCTTTCTTCTCTGACTTCACATCACTACATCACTCAGCAGCACGTTATTTAACTGCCAATATCAACAGTACTCTGTCAATTTAGAATGTCTTTTAATTGTTTTGAAGTCATTGAAAGCAGTCCCTACAGCATTAGTCTGTTAAAGTCAAGCCAATATGGCCTGATTGCCATATAAGCATTGGCCTGGAAACAACCATTCTTCTGCTTGATGGTGTGTCTCCCACTGTACATGCCTTCACTGACTCCCTGCTCTGGGTCCAGTAGACAGGATGGTCCTCCATCATTGGCCCCTGACATAAGTTTGTTAGTGTGTGTGTGTGTGTGTGTGTGTGTGTGTGTGTGTGTGTGTGTGTGTGTGTGTGCGCCCCCATGACCTGTTTGCTACCTTACTTGGGACTACGTGTCTCTACCGTTAAGTGAATCTTCATCGAAATTTTGCCAGACTCCCTGGATGGTGCCAGCATGCAGGAAGGGTAAGCAAGGGAATAGGGATGAGATGTTCATGCACAGCTGAGTTCCTCTCTCTAGTGGGAGCCAAGTCTAGCCTCTGAGGCCCAAGAGTCTGTCATTTTCACTCAGGTGAAAATGGCCTTCAAACTCTCTCCTTTCCCTCCTTCGGGGCTCATGCAGTGCACTGCTTGCCACCTGAGTCTGGCTCTGCGCTGCTACACGGTTCTATGATAGAAACCACTGAATTGTGGATGTCTGAATGTGTTATAGCCAACCCACAGCATGATGGGAAGGGCTTCATGTTAAAGTATAGGACTGAGAGAGCTCTGTTTTGCGCAAGAAATGGCTTTAAATTTGACAAGCATGGAATTCCTTGCAGCCTTACAGTCACTATGATAATATAACAATATAATATTATCGACATTATGCAAATAGGGATTCGAAAAAATACATATTTTTAAAATCGACTTGGTGGAATGCTTGAACAGTCAACTTGAAGGAAGCTCTTTATGATTAGACTGGTTTAGGTCTCACTTGACCCGTATCAGATGTAGCCACATAAGATGCATTGTTGTATTCAAAAACAGCTAGATAGAGCTCACCATAATGGAACATAATTTACTGGTTTCGAGTTGAAGTCCTTTAAACTTGATGCACTGTCTTAATGTAAGGCTTGTGATGGGATTTTCCAAAAAACTGCACCAGATGTAACACAACAGGGCTCGACATTGAACCTTGTTATGTACTTGCCCTTCGAACAAGTAAAAAAGTTTATTGTCTGGATAGAAAAAAGGACTTGTTAATGCAACTTATTTTGAAGCAATATTCTCATCAGTGTTCTATCAGCTCTTATTTACTTAAATCAGCATATTTGTGATTTTTTTTTTTTAAAGAGTTTTTTCCTCGCCCTATTAAATGTGTCATCTTTCATGACAAATTCTTAAGTTTTATCAGTAAATTAATTTAGGATAATAAGACACTAAAAAGTCTGTTACCAAAGGAAATCACAATCAGCAAAATCCATCTTTTCACTGCAGAGGAAATAAAGCTGCATCGGAAGTGGCTTTTAGAGAGAAAACATCACACTGGTCACATGATATTGCTTAACTATTTATGTTATGAATATAAAAACTTTTAGAATTTAGAAAGCATTTAGAATTTTTACCATTTCTGTGAGTTTCTTTTTATGTGCTGTTGCACTCATTTGTTTTGATTTTCCCACAAGAGACTTTCTCACACAGACTGGCACGTCGCCGTTTACACTGAATAAAATAAAATATAAAAATCACATTTCTGTGCTTCCCTAGATGGTTTGATTAATGTTTTAATTATACTACTTGTCGGTTCAGTCAAGTAAAATTCTCTTTCACTTGGCCCTTAAAAAATCCCATTTGTCCGGGAGAAGCGGACAAGCAAAGGCCTGCACAATGGTCAAAGTTGTATGTCTTAATGTGTCTGGCTGTAGTTCCAGTGCTTTAAAGGGGTTACATTTAAAATTGTTACTTTTTGAATGGTAATTGTTTAATCATTTAAGGAAAACATGTTGTCAGCATGCTAAATAACTACAAGCACCACCTCTAAAAATACATTTACATGTATTTATTTATTTATATAGCACTTTTTACAATACAGATTGTTTCAAAGCAGCTTTACAGAGATAACAGAAAGATAATGCAACAAAGTTTGTTTCCAGAAGAAAATAGCATCACAGTCCAGCTTAAGTAAGTTCAGTGATGTTTCATTTTGTTTTAAAAAAGTAATTAAAGCTGAAGTCCGTAGCTTTTTTTGTTAACATTAACAATTTGAGAACAAAGTATAATTTGCACGGTTTTCCGTGATATGACAAGCGATTTTTAGATTTAATCAGCGCGATTTACTGCAATGTCAGAACCAGAACAAAAGTGGATGTTACATGTTCAGATGACATTTTCTGGTGAAAATTATTATGTTGGTCATACTTCCAAAAAGAATAATCTGTGATTCTGGATGCCAGTATCCACACCGGCACGGTGACTGACAGCTGCACACTCCCCTCAAACACTATGTTCATCCGCACTGTGCCATGTCGAATTACAACTCACGTAAAGTTGATAATTTTGCGAATGACTGCAATTGCAGATTTCAAACAGAGATGGCGACAGAGGAAAAACTGCGGACTGCAGCTTTAATTTAGTTAATTCATATATAACTGCTCTGGAGAAAACTGTGATGTCATCGTCCTGCTCAGTTCAGTTCTCATACAATGGTGTCAATGCAGTTAGATCAATATTGGCCCTGTCCCAAATGGCTCACTCCGGACTTGTGGACTTCCTCAGAGTCCACACTACGGTGACGTCATGTAGTGCAGACCTATAGGGCCCTTAGCGCGAGTCCGCGAGGGCGCATTGAGAGGTATTTTTGGGACAGACTTGATCGTCACGCCGAAAACAGGAAGACGGTCTGATTGTTGTTATGGACAGGAGCTACAGGTTCAGGGAAATATGCTGCCTATTGTTGTTGTGTTTATGACTCAGTAAAGCCCTGACATTCTGTTCTATTTATTTAATGAATCATAATGCGATGGTATTATTCAGCTCGCTATTATTAGCCTATGTTTGAGACATCAACCACTGGTCGATGATCATAATGTTTGTATAAACTTGTCATAAAAACCGTAATGATAATTACACTTAAATATTTTCTTCTCAGCCATGTTAACAATTGTCCGTGAGCGAAATCTCCTCCCATCCGTTGTCTGATTGGCCTTTCGCAAGGATTCCTGGGTAGTTAAAGTGCGTGGAGCCTGCATCTATGCGGGCTTCACAGAAGACCGCTTCAAGGGTACAAAGGGGGCGCTGCTGAGCACACTTCAGAGCGTTAAAATGCTAAATGGGACGGCCTACGGACTCGATTACAAACCTTGCGAGCATGTGCAATTTAAGTCCACGAGACCGAAAGTCCGCATGAAGTGCGCCATTTGGGACAGGGCCATTATTGTTGAATATTAAATTAAATGTTAAATTTAATGTCCCCAACTAAGCAAGCCAAGAGCCAATGGCAACTAAGGTGGAAAAAAGGTAAAAAAGGCGACAGTGGCAATGAACCAAAACTCATCCGGTAGCAGGATGGAGTAAAAAAAATAAAAAAATAAAAAATAAACCAGTATATTTCATTGACTTCATTAAACTGCCTTGACAAAACTGATTAGGGTTTTGCACAGTAGTTTCAGAAGACAGTGTGTTTTATATGCCATCCTGGAGAGAAATAATCTTTTTCACTCCCAATCTTGCTCAGACCCTACCAGTCACCCTTGAAGCCCCTGGCAGCACTGATGTATTTGATGATGGCGAGAATGCTTCCAGCAGCCGATTGTCAGAGAGTGGATTTACTGACTTCATCCAGTACCAGGCTGAACGTGGGGAGCAACCTGATAAAATGCAACACTCCGAGGATCATGCCTCCATCCCTGAAGATGTACCTGTCCAACCCAAAACTAAACCCAAATCTGGGCTTAATAGTTCATCCCACAGCAAGCCCCAGGACAAGCCAGTGATGCAGTGCTGCCTTGAACATTTCCAGCAGTTCCTTTCTTGCCTAGTGAGGCTTTACATCACCCCAGGTGGTCAGGCAGAAGCAGGAAAGAGCTGCAATGCAGAGATGGACACTCTAACAGTGGTGGCTGATAAAAGATGGACAAGTGGTTTTGAGGAGTCTTCTGTGCAAATGGAGTGTCTGTCTGCATTCACTGCTGCCTGCCAGCTCTTCTTGGAGTGCTCCAGTTTTCCAGTCTACATTGCTGAGGGCAACCTGAAGTCCTCGCCCACTAGAGAGGAGCAGACAGGTAAAAATGACTTTCTGCTGCCATTTCTTAACTTGATGCACCAAAGGTCAGAGGTCAGCCTGTTAGTCACCTTCCTCTAAGTTGTATCACAAATCCTGCTGGACATCGTTATCCTTGACTGCCTCTGCTGCCTTAAATCATAACAAGAAATAAGTATTAGTATTGCTTTAATATACAACCCTTACATACCTGATAGCACAATCCGTTGTTGTTTTTTTCACATGCAGTATAAATTAATTTAATAGAAAGGGATTTTGGGGGCAGTTAATGAGGGTAATTTATATAAATACATAGTTTGTTTCACACTTGAAATCCTTCTATGTCACATTTGTGTTGTGACAATTCTTGACAGGCGAGAGTGTTCAGCCAGCGGTGTGGCTTCAGACCCTGATGGATGCGTGCTGTACCGCTGCTGATTTCAGTATTCAAGCAGTAGCTATCTCACTTGTCATGGACCTTGTCGGACTCACACAGTCTGTAGCTATGGTGACAGCTGAGCGTGTGGCAAGTCCAGACTCGGGCCAGCCAATGAGTCCGAGCCAGGGGCGTGTTGCAGTGGTGATTCGACCACCACTCACTCCGGGTATCTTGAAGTACATTGCAGAGAAAACAGGTTTCTTCAAGGTTTGCATTAATTCTTCCCTTGTTTTAATTCTCTTGAAGTCTCTCCTTTTATCTTGATCACCTTCTCACTTCTCTCCCGTAGAGTGTAGCCCTTATCTTATGGGATCAGTTGGGAGAGGAGACCCCCCAGCACCACAAGCGCAGTGTGGAGCTCTTTTACCAGCTTCATAATTTGGCTCCCTCCCCCAGCATTTGTGAAGATGTCATTAGCCAGCAGCTCATGCATCGAGACAGGGTCAGTCATACATGCATGCACAGACACCCCACAAACAAGTGGCATAGAATTTCACAATTATACATGCACAGAAATGTTTTCACATACTACCAATTTTTTTTTTAGAGAATACGCCTGGAGGCTCATGTAAAATTTTCAGTCCTTTGGCACTTAACCAGAGACTTGAATATCACCAAATCCTCCCCTTTCAATCGGACCTTTGACAGGTAACAGCACTTCTATGGGAGATAAAGTCTAATTATACAAAAACAAATATGACTTGGAGAATCATCTCAAGACACTGTCATTAATTGTTAAATCGCCTCACCGTTCTCTTCCTTTTGTAGGTCTCTGTTTATCATGTTAGACAGCCTCAGTTATTGGGACGGCTCTGCAAGTGCTGTTGGCAGGGCCTGGTTGAACCAGGTTTTGCAGAGACATGACATAGCTCGTGTTCTTGAACCTCTACTGCTTTTGCTGCTGCACCCTAAAACTCACCGTGTATCCATACAGCGGGTTCAAGCACAGCGTCACTGGAACCCGGTCTTTCCTAACCCAACGGAACAAGAGTCCTCTGAGCCAATTTACATGAGGGATATGGGCTATACTGAAAGTAAGAGGGTTCATCTATTAATCTAAATAGATTTATCATCTGCTTTTTTTCTTTTTTAACCAAAATAATTATTTGCTTTCTAATGTGATTTTTGTCTCCTCCGCAGGTTATAGCCAGATATCAGGGAATGGCCAAGTGTGTGGTAGATGCCTCCCATTGAATGATATGGAACCCTTTAGCCTGACAGTCAACCCTTTGAGTGACAGTCTTTCTCTCTTGAGCCTTAGTAGCGAGAACCTGCAGCTGTGTGGCGAATATCAACCTCCTGATCAGCAGGGGGAGCACCAGAGCTCAGATTCAAGTGGCTCTCAGTCCTCCACTATAGACAATGGCAGCTTTGATGAACTGGAGGGAGTTGGTAGCACTGTTAATATATCTGATCCTGTGCTTTGTCAATCTGTTTCGTCAGAGGAGGAGTCCTTGCACAAGGCAGTTTCTGCTGTGCTTTTTGAGCTTGTAGACAGAGTGGTGCAAATGGTGGAGAAAGAGTCCTCTGAGACACCATCATCTCCTGATGCCTGGATTCAGACAGACTCTGACAGTTCCAACTCATCCACCGATACCTCTAACGGGCCATGCATCACCCTTGCTCCCTTTTCCAACACCCAACCTAGAACGCTCCCAGAATTTGTTGCAGGGGGAACCTTGGAGTTCCTGGCTGTGGCCTCAATTGATGCTTTAGGGGAAGAGGAGCATCGGGAAGGCATTGCTCGGCATAGCTCCTCCCCTTCTATCATTACACTGCCAGACAGCGGTGGCAGTGCTGGCACAGAGCAGAGTCTCCAGGTAGATGACCAGCACCGCAAGCGCAGCCACAGCAGCACACAGCTCAGCCTTAAGGGCAAGATTATGGAGCGTCTGGTGGACAAATCCCCAGGAGCCAAGCCTAAAATCAAGAAGGTCAAGAGGAAAGATGATGATAGACGCAAAACCAACCAGGCTGAGAAGAGCCGCCCTCCCAGCATCTTCTTTGGTGACAGTCTTGACTTGGAGAACTGGTACAGCTGTGGGGAAGGGGAAGTGTCTGAGATTGAAAGTGACACAGGTTCACCCAGTGGTGGGGCTGCTAGTGGGGTGGGAGGATCTCGCACTTCTGGGTCACCTCGTTTTAACATCCATCCCCTATACCAGCATGTGCTGCTCTATCTTCAGCTCTATGACTCCTCTCGGACTCTGCATGCGCTCTCTGCCATTGCAGCCATGCTACGTGCTTCACCAGCAGGATTTGTGAGCGCTATCTCCACCACCAGCATAAACAACACATACAGCCCACAGCTCTCTCTTCTGCAAAACTTGCTAGCACGTCATCGTGTCTCTGTCATGGGCAAGGACTTCTACTGCCCCATCCCGCAGGACTCGCACTCTCACTCGTTCCGAAGTGCCATGTTCCTGGAGATTATAATCTCCCTTTGCCTCTATTTTCTGCGCAGCTATTACTCGGCCCATGTGACCGCCACCTCACAGGACCTGGCAGGAAACCATGCCATGCAGCTGACAAGCGTGGAAGTGTTGACGTTGCTCTTCAGCGAGCTTTCTAAGGTCACTGGGGGCTCAGCCAAGGGCTTTGCAAGCTTTATTTGTGACGTTTTGTCCAAATGCAAGGTGCAGAAAGTAGTGCTACACTGTTTGCTTTCCACCATATTTAGTGTACAGAAGTGGCATGAACACCGTGCCCGTGGCACCAATGTGGCTGCAGTTGAGGAGGGGCTTTCAGAGGACAGCGTCATCAATCTGTCAGAGGACCAGTTGGACAACTGCAGCGCGATACAGTCACAACTTTTGCGTCTGCTTCAGAGCCTGGTGGTGTTGGAGCACCGTGTGATGATCCCAGTGGATGAGGGTGGAGAGGGAGGTCCGGGGTCAACTGGGTCTAGTGGCATACCTAATGGTCCCGGGGCTGGTTTTGAGCTGATTGGGAGCGAGGTAGAACATGTCAACCCACAACAACCTATGACTTCATTGCAATATCTGCATGGGCAACCCATTACAGCTCAGGGCATGTTTCTTTGTGCTGTGATCCGAGCCCTGCATCAGCATCATGCCTGCAAGATGCACCCACAGTGGATTGGCCTTATCACAGCCACTTTGCCATACATGAGAAAAGTGCTTCGGCGAGTAGTTGCATCTGTTACTCTTCAGCTGTGCAAAAACCTTGACAACCTTATCCAGCAATACCGCTACGAGACGGGCCTCACGGACACAAGGTACTGGACCAATTCAGTTATGTAGCAGAGAAACATTGCCATACAGCAAAGCACAGTAGTTCACGGAGGTGTTTGTATTGAAATTTTCAAATTGTTGATAAAGAGTATAATCACAAACAGATCACACACCGCAACCACAAAGTAATTATTTGACTATAGGTCATGTGATGGTATATTCATGTATATCCACAAGAGGGCACTGTTCACCATCAATTCTTCAGTTATTGCCCTAAAAATATGGCGTTCTTTTAAAAAGCACTTTAGGGAATATAAATTAAAAATAAATATTTTAAGCAGTGCTTTGTTTATTTAAACATTGGAGAAAACCAATGTTTCTGTGTGTATATTTCTAGGCCCCAGTGGATGGCATTGTGTATCCCTCCTGACCTGATTCTAACTGTACTAGAAGGAATGACAGCCATAATCCATTATTGTCTGCTAGACCCAACATCACAATATCACCAGGTGAGGGAGCTAGTGTTTCATGCTTGTTATCTTTCAAATGCTTAAGATAATGGATACATTAAAAAAGTGAATAAATGGTGAGAACAATCTAATAATCTATATTTTCTATAATTTATGTATATATAATATTAATGTAATAGGTGTCAATGCCAATTTTAATCAATGCTTAGGGAATGAGCTTTGAATTAGTATGATTTTTAATGCTTATGTGCATGTAATCCTCAGCTTCAGGTGAATGTAGATCAGAAGCACCTTGCAGAGGCACGTGCAGGCATTCTCTCCATCTTGCACACCATCATGTCCTCCGTAACCCTGCTGTGGGGTGTCCTTTATCTGGCTGATAACTCTGACAAGCCAGCTGCAGCCTCTGCCTGCTCCACCTCCAACATCAACCTAGGATCCACAAAGGTACCGTGAGGAGAGTGGGCTTTGGTCCTGAGAGTAGTCCAGGTGCTAGATTAACAAACTTTTTACTGCTTGTTCACAGAATCTCAGGCAGCAAATTCTAGAGCTGCTGGGCCCAATCTCAATGAATCATGGAGCTCACTTCATGGCTGCTATTGCTTATGTGTGGAATGAAAGGAAGCAAGTTAAAACTCCATCCAGGAACAAGGTATGAACAACACCAGAAGTAACCTATTAGGTTTGTACTCAGGGAGTACAAAAAAAAATGCATTGGTCTGTATTTTAGGTAATTCCCACAGCTAGTGAGGAACAACTTCTCCTTGTGGAACTTGTTCGTTCAGTAAGTGCCATGCGAACTGAGACTGTGATACAGACAGTGAAGGAAGTCCTCAAGCAGCCCCCAGCCATCGCCAAAGAGAAGGTATAGTTACGAATATACCCTGACAACTCCCATCATTTTTCTCCAGTCACTGTCAATTACTGCTGTTGGTTTTGCAGGTAGATTTAAGACTCCCCTTTGCCTTTCTTCATTTTACAGAAGAATCTTTCCCTGGAGGTCTGCATGCTTCAATTTTTCTATGCCTATGTGCAGAGGTAAGTGAACTGATCAACTATAGTAATATCTGCATATGCCAAGGGCATTCTTTAAATTACTCTGTCTCACTGCCCTTGTCTCGTCTCTATTAGTATTCCAGTGTCTAGTCTGGTTGATAGCTGGCCATCACTCTTGGCATTGCTGAAGGACTCTGTCCAGCTCAGTCTGCCTGCTCCAGGACAGTTCCTCATACTAGGGTTAGTTATTTTTCTCAAATCCTAGGACAGCCATACTTTCATTTCAAAAGTACATTCATTTAGATGCTTTAATTTATAAGATAAATGGTGGCTAATGTAATGGAATGAATGTGTCCAATAACAAAGTGAACCTTGTCATAAATGAAAAGTTTGTTTTTGTTTAAAAAATAGGCGATATTTTTGAAAGACTTCATTAGCTATCAAGCATGTTTCATTGGAATGTCCTGGATTCAATTATATTAGGCAATGTTTTACTGAGAAAGTTTATTAATAGACTTAAAAAAAAAAAAAAGATTTTTCCTGGGATAAAGAGCTTATGTACCGGTAATTGCTGTTTTTTTCTATATTGTTTTAAGAAAGTATTGTTATGATTATGTACATTTCTACATGACATTAGTGTTTGCTGTTGATTTGATAAATAATAAATAAGTAAATTAACTTATAAGATTACATTAGAGTTGTCAAAATGTACCGACTTCGTTACCAAGTTGGTCCTGAAATTTTAAAATTGTGACGCTTTGAACGATGTTGAGCGGAATCGTAAACACCCCTGATTGGCCATTGTGTTCACGCGCTCATCGGATATGTCTGTGATTGGCTACAATGAGCAATGCACGGGAGCGTTTGAGAGCACACGGAAGTGTTTGAAAATGTTTTAAAAAACGGGAGCGGGAGAGCGTTTGAAAGCACAAGCAGCCGTCTATCAGAGGACCGGTCCGCCGATAGACGCCTGCTTTCAAACACTCCCGTGTGTATCTGTGTAAGCGCTCGGTGAAGAGCGTCATTGATGTATATTTACAACATGTTTTTGAAGCGCTGGTCATTCTAGCCAATCACAGACATATTTGATGAGTGCTTGAGCACAATGGGCAATCAGAGGTGTTTACGATTCCGACTTTTTGACAGCTCTAGAATAGATTACATTATAGAATCAGGAATTCATTTGTATGTTTTCTTTAGAGTATTGAATGAGTTTATCCTAAAGAATCCCACCCTGGAAAGCAAGAAGGACCAGCGAGAGCTACAGGTGACCTTTCCCTCATTCCAACACTCTCCACCGTTTTTTTGACATGGTTACTTTGTGTTACTGTTTTTTGGACATTGTACCATGGTAATACCATGTATTTCACTACCACTTGCTAATACCACAGTATATAAATATGACAATTCTATAATACTATGGTAAACATTGAAACAGATGGTAATGCCATGGTACTTTAGTGTCAGTGTCAGCTGTTTCTCTTACATGTCTCATTTTAAATGTTCACATTAAATCATAAAACCATGATTTTCCAGGATGTGACCCATAAGATCGTAGAGGCTATTGGAACGATTGCAGGCTCATCCTTAGAACAGACCACATGGTTGAGAAGAAACTTAGAGGTCAAACCTTCCCCTCAAATCATGGTGGAGGGGGCCAGTCTGGAGGCAGATGTAGAAGGTCAGAGACTATGTGTGTTTGTGTTTATATAAGGTATAGCCCATGTACATCGACCCTTGTTAGCATGCACAGCTCCATGACCATGAGGGTATGGCGCGTCTTTCACTAACAGTATGTATGTTTCAGATCTAATGCTTACAGTGATGGAGGCCTCAAGCTTTACTCCATCTGTGTACAGTGTTCACGCCCTCACTTTGCTGGCTGAGGTAAACACAGAATGTCACATGAACACTCTTTTCCTTCTTTAAATATACAACGAGCCCAAATCTACCACAACTGGTGCAGCAGATATCATTTGTAAATTAGAATTTTGCAGTGGTATCAAGCACACCAAGAACATTCACAGGTCACCAGAGGTCGTGCTCTGCCCTGCCCTACTTGTCTCTGTATGTTAGCTTTTTTTTGCCATTGTTGTGTTGATTGGCTTTCTGTGAATTGAATTATTGTGCTCATGGGTGTCTTTGCAGGTACTGGCTCATCTATTAGATATGGTATTCTACAGTGATGAGAAGGAGAGAGTGATTCCTCTGCTGGTCAACCTCATGCATTATGTTGTGCCCTACCTGCGCAACCATAGGTATTTAGTCTTTAAAATCCGACACAAGATGAGGAATTGACAAAATTATCGGACACAAAGTTGCTGAAGCTGCTTCAGTGTCTTGGATTGTGTAATTAAAAGTTATTATAGGGATCAAGATCTTGTTGCTCTGTCTTCTTTTTGCCAGTGCTCACAATGCCCCCAGTTATCGTGCTTGTATCCAGCTGTTGAGCAGCCTCAGTGGATATCAGTACACCCGGAGAGCCTGGAAGAAAGAAGCTTTCGACCTGTTTATGGACCATACGTTTTTCCAGATGGACTCCTCTTGTGTCAGCCAGTGAGTCCTGTACAGCACAACATGTCCTTTCTCCTCGTCGCAGTGGTTTTACAGCCACTCACAGGGCAATGTGACCTCTAGTTGACCACATCTCTCTCTTTCAGCTGGAGAGCAATCATAGACCACCTGATGACTCATGACAAAACCACATTCAGAGACCTAATGAGTGAGTCTTCCCTTTCTACTAAGTGGGGCTTCCAGCTGCGTCCATCTTATTGCTCTATCATTATCATCGAGTTGTTTTTTTGTGTGAGTGTTGTAGAAAGGAACTTGCTAACGTTTTGTATATGTGCAGCCCGAGTTGCCGTTGCTCAGAGCAGCTCTCTGAGTCTTTTCACCAATCGAGATGCAGAGCTTGAGCAGAGAGCCATGCTACTCAAACGACTGGCCTTCACTATCTACAGCAGTGAGGTGGACCAATACCAGAAGTACTTGCCAGACATTCAAGGTACACGCAGATACTAACAGACATGCTACATAAGAGTACCTAAACAAAAAATCCATTGATTTCAAAATCAGGGGTGTACAATCCTAGAGGGCCAATGTCCTGAATTTAGTTCCAACCTGCCTCAAAACACTTGCCTGTAAGTTTCTAGGGTTGCGATCCACTTCGCTTTTAGACACACTTGCAAACTTCCCTGAGCTCTTCTTCATCTCCAATTTGAATTGAGTTCCAGTTCCTCAAGTAAACGAGGAAAGCTTATATGGACAGACCCTCGACCCCCTCGACAGACCCTTGACTGAGGGAGTGAGGCGACTCCTATGCAAACTTCAGGCAGCACACATACACCACAATGCAACATGATTGTAACGCCACAGTATATTGCACTTAATAGGTTTAATCTATTAATTGCCTATTAACTCTTAACTTATAAGGTTATTGTATTGATATTTTATTAGTTTGTGTAATTTTATAGATTTTCTCCAACAGCTCAAGCATACCTATTGGCATATAGAATTGTGCATCAAACTAATTAATTAGGAAAAATAAATAAACAATATAATGCAAATAATAAATCAGTTCCAGTAAGATTTCCAAGTGATCAAGGGCTTGGGACTTTCCAATTCAATCCATTCCAAGGGTACTGCCAGTAGTGGACAATCTTAAGAATCGCCAGTAGTCCAACGTAAGCACTGATGTACATCTGAAACGGATAGACATCAATGATATGGAGGGAAGTTAGTGAGGGAAGGGCATAAAAAATTAAGTGAAGCGCAGCCTAGTAATCTAGCGCACATAATAAGCTCTAAATCAGGGGTCGGGAACCTATGCCAACTTTCAAACAGCACTCTGCACGTGAGCAATAGAGAGAGAGGTATATGTATTTCACTTAAATACTCCTCACACCTGCACACCAGTGAACATTTTTGAGGTAATTGTTCCTCATTGTCACACAGCCTGTTTAACATTAGAAGCTATAAATACTATTAAAGGGTGAGAATTAAACAGTTTCTTGTGAGTCACGCTGCGTGATTGAGTAGATGACGGCCCACAGTTTGTTCTGCTGTATTTGTTGCTCTTATATTTCAGAGAAAAAGCTTCCGCTGTCAATGAGATTTTCAGCTCTGTATACACAGTCCTTAACATTTCACACAATGTCGTTTCAGAGCGTCTTGTGGAGAGCCTACGACTCCCTCAAGTGCCCATCCTCCATGCTCAGGTCTTCCTCTTCTTCAGAGTGCTGCTACTGCGCATGTCCCCCCAGCACCTGACCTCACTCTGGCCCACTATGATCACTGAGTTGGTGAGGATATGACACACCTCACATTTACATATTATAAATAATCACAAGCAGCATCTCACAAATCAGTCTGTAAGCTCTTGGCCTTGATGGTGAAATAACAGAAGTTCCCAGGGAGAATCTGGATGGCAATAGTTATTTGGTAGAGCTTTTTTGTCTCGTTCTATTAGAATCAACCATGTTCATTTCTTCCCACAGGTTCAGGTGTTCTTACTCATGGAACAAGAACTCACTGCAGATGAGGACATCACCAGGTATCCATTTATTAAATCTGTTTTATCTTTTAGCTTTTGTTCAAGAAATAAAATCAGGCTCCATTTAAGACCTTATAGGTGATTTGTACATGTTGAATACTGATGAATGTGGTCTTTGGCCTCTCTCCAGGACCTCAGGCCCCTCGGTTGCAGGGCTCGAGACAACATACTCAGGGGGCAATGGCTTCTCTACCTCCTACAACAGCCAGCGCTGGCTCAACCTCTACCTGTCTGCCTGCAAGCTGCTGGACCTGGCCCTTGCTCTGCCCTCTGAGAGTCTGCCACAGTTCCAGATGTGGGTGTTTTTACATGTTTTTACACATTAAATGTTTGAAATGTATTTTTGTACAAGGAAGGGACTCATTTGAATAAGCTAGTAATATTTATTGGGCTTTATAGGGCTTTTCACACTGCACTTAACCCCAGGTTATCGTTTTTCTAAATACTGCATTTAACCCTCGATAGAGGAACATTTCACACTTGTAATTTAAAAGTGAGGTTTGCACCGTTTTTTTTACCCAAAGTTATGAAACCTCACAAACCGCTCTTGCGGTAACACTGCATTGCAGTGCCAAACTTGTAGTGTGAAATTATGTGGTGTTAGAATGCTATGGCTAGATGCTTAGCAACGTACACCCAATTGCTTGCCTCATATTCACATGGTTTGGACAGTCACAGAAACACTGTGTTTGAGAAATGGTGATGGAAAATATGTTATTTGGAGTGAAGAAAAGGCTGTTTCATTTATTTCTTACCGTTATAGTTCAAAAAGTCTAAACAGGTCGCATGCTGCTTTTGTCGATTCAATGACACTGACACAGCAAATATGCAAATAAGGACATTAACACAGGGTTTAGGAATGTACAGTGCAGCTTATGATTACCCAGGATTAACTGTTAACTCTAAATCAGGAGCAGTGTGAAACGTGATAACCCAGGAATCTGTTTACCCCGGGTTTAGAATGACCCAGGGTTAACTATTTCAAGTGTGCAAAGCACTTTTGTTCCGAGCTGTGAAAACTATTCATCCTTTTACATTAAATCAGTATTCTTCATTGATAAAGTTCATGACAAACTTTGAAGGAAATAATAATACACTGTGCCACAGGTATCGCTGGGCTTTTGTCCCTGAAGCCTCGGATGACTCTGGTCTGGAGGTCCGCAGACAGGGGACCCATCAGAGAGAGTTCAAGCCCTATGTTGTAAGACTGGCCAAGCTGCTGAGAAAAAGGGCCAAGGTAATACGACCACAAAACAGTCGCCACAATATGCAATTAACCCTAAAAAGGGCAAGACCATAAAGAGACATCAGAGAATTTATGTTTATTGCTATTTTCCATCTCATTAGGACCCAAATAAGATTAAAATAGTTTTACTTTTAAAAAGCAACTTTTATCTGAAGGTGAGTATCCCACTACAGGTGTTCATGCTGTTTTTAAATGTTGCCCATGAGCTAAACAAAGAATGTGTGAACAAAGTCACCAGATCTAAATATTCACAACAAACACCCTTTCAACATGAAACCAAGAAAGGAGACCTACACTTTCCCTGCCTCTCCCCACAGCCTCTTAAATGTCGCCCCTTTTAGGATTAATCAATGGAAATCTGTTCTTTCCAATTGTTGCCTTGTTATTTTAATAGAGGTTCATTCCACGTGATTAGCATAGGACCTATAACATTTATAGACTACTCAGTAGATTTGCTAATGCTCCTAAGCCTAGGATGTTCATTACCCTCATGGGAATGTCTCCATTAACTCTAGAAAAATCCAGAGGAAGACTGCTCCACACGCACTCTGTCCTGGGAGCCCGGACAGCTCCTGCTCACCCTTTATGTGATCCGCAGCATGGAGCAGCTCCTCCCTTTCTTCAACCTTCTCAGTCAGGTGTTCAGCAGTAAAGGCAACAGCCGCTCAGGACCATATCACAGCCCTACTCCCAGAGACGGCCCATTCCCTAGCAAGGATGGGAAGTTGGAGAGCCAGAAAGTCTTCTGGAGCCGGGCCAGACAGAACATTGAGGAAATGGTTGAGAAGGACTTCCTTGAGGGACTCATCAAAACGTGACCTGACATGAACAAAAAGTGAAGCTATTGAGCAAAAACACTAACACCTCACCTTTTAAAAAAAATGGAAGAGAACAAAAAAAAGAAGTTTGTACATTTGTTTGCTTTTCTAATTAATGTATTTTTCCCCAAAAGCTATACTATTTAATTTAAATTCTTTTAATGTAAATATGGCCAGCTGTGATGATTTTCTTTCATTTTTTTGAGCCCATAGGATAGTATGATGATACTGTGCCATTCCATATTGTGGTGACTTGCCTAATAAAAGAGACATATCATGTGAATTTAAAACATTTTTGAATTTCCTTATCCACAGAAAGGGTTGTAACAGACCTCATGTCCATAACTAACTAATCAAACTTGCACTAATATTTATTTCCTTTTGGATTAGATTGCAATTGTCAGCAAAAACCTTTCGTGTAAAAATACATATATGCAGATAGTTAAAAGTAATGTTGCTTTAAAAATGATCAAAGCCATAATGGAAAAACATTATTGCATAGCAGAGTAAAGTAAGAGTGATAGGAAATAAAACAGACATGTTCCAATCCACATGCTTCACTACAGCTGTTTTTCTTCTTTAAAGGGTGATCTAAATTAACTAAAGTACAGCCATAATCAAATGGGGGGGATTATGAATTTATAAAATTAATGAAGACCACCATTAAAATGACATAAGTATATTTTTTATATTATTTATTATTTAACCCTTTGGTGCTGTTTAAATGGTACGAAACTTGGAAAAGGTTTTGGCTCTTACTGTGTGAACAAAAAAAAAACATGGACATGATTCGAAAAGGTTAAATGGTCCTGACAAAAAATGTCAAAAACTACAGCATTGGAAATGAATGGGAGACGAATTTCATCTATTGGAAACATTTGGTACTGCGCCCAAACTAGTTCTTACTGAAAGCACATCATTTTGAGATATTAACCTCAAATTTAGAACAGTTTGTTTAGATTTATGGCTTTGATTTTTCTCACAGTTTTAGAGTAAAACATGTTTTGGGAAATATATATTTCATACCTAAAATACAAAAACTGAAAATGGTATTTTTGTGCACTTTTTATAACAATGTAAAATTGTATAACTTTTTTCAAGTTCACTTTTTAAAACTTTTAACTACTGCATAAATACTATTTAGTAGCATAAAATTCCCTAAAAATAGAAAATATTACATAAAAACATTAGCGAACTAAAATATTGTACAATAATTTAATTGGAAAAAAATCGGTAATTTTTGACCGACACTCGAACAGTAGAGGGTTAATTTTATATTTGTGACATTGTTGTGTTTTTTTATTAATAAAGGTCATATCAAGCAGTTGAGAAACTTGAAGAAAATTGTTTAGACAAGCTAATTTTAATCACGAATAACAGCCACTGAACGGATCTTTAGGGTGAGCTTACTCACTGAAAATATCCAATCCTCCAAGAGGAATCAAAATCCCCACCTCCAGTTACCATAGCAATAAAACAACGCATTTACATGGGGCGCAGATAGTAAAACGCAATCTGGGTTTTTAATGACGTGTGACCTGACTCATGCGTGGGGGCGGAGTGATAGGAAAAATAAATAAATATTGAGTCCATCAGGGACCGCGGCTTCCCGTTATCGCTGCGTTTCATCCTCCTTGTTCAGCAATTGTCCGAAACTGGACATAGCCACAGGGTGAATAAAAAGTAGGGAGAGCGTCTTTTAGAGATGAGGAGAACAACGCAAGCCGTTTGAAGGTTTGGGTGACTGCACATCCAGCGGGGTTTGTCGGGAAGATTAATCCTTGATCTGGAGGAGGAGAGAAGGACGACTGTTCGAGCCGAGCATCATCGTTAACAGCCTCTTTCAATATAAAGTGGAAATAACGAGGACAATCCTTTAGTACTTTATATAAATTGTCTTTTATAACATTCAAGCTCACCGTTTTCTCTTTTTAATAACTATTTGCGGTTGAAATAGTCGTTACGCATCTCCCGCATCCCCACGAGGGGAATACACAGCGCAGGCGTTGACCTGAAATTTATATTTTAGTAAACACGGAGTCTAGCTCTGTATGTTTTAGTATTGCCTTAGATATGTACATAGCTCATCATCCATGCTAAAGATTTCATCTTGATAACAATAACATCATATTAATATCGCAAATTTTGGCCGCGAATCCATTTTAAAGGGCCTCATCCTTTTGGACGCTTTGGAGCAAATCAACGCGTCTCTTTATACGGGAGTAAGGGCGTTTGATTCCGCGAGAGAAGAAAGATGTCGGGTCAGACTTTGACGGACCGCATCGCCGCGGCGCAGTACAGCCTCACGGGATCCGAGGTGGCTCGTGCGGTGTGTAAAGCGACCACGCACGAGGTGATGGCACCTAAAAAGAAACATCTCGAATGTAAGTTGGTTCAGGTTAAGATTACAAATTCCTCTGCCTTGTTTATGTCTATCAAATATACCTGCACCATCTGTTCAACTATACACATAATGGTTTACCCACTTTGCCCATCATTATTCCTCAAAGGTCATCAAACACTGGTTAGAAAGGTCTGTGGTGCTGTTTTGATGTCAGTATTGTGGAATGGAGATATGAAATTGCTCTGTGACTAATAGGCCCTCATTTCACAGTGTGTCTGTCACTAAGCAGAGAGACACCAGAGAACATGGCTTCCGTCCACTGTATGGCCTGAAAGGAAACAGACTATTTATCTCACACTTCCAAGTAATTTGTTTGGAAAGCCATTTATTTGGTATGAAATGAAATGCATTTTCATTCTATCTATCTATATATCTATATCTATACAGGAATATATATATATGAAACTTAAAGGATAGACATTTTAAAGCTGCAGTCCGTAGTTTTTCCTCTTTGTCGCCATCTCTGTTCAAAATCTGCAATTGCAGTTATTCGCAGAATTATCAACTTTAGGTGGGTTGTGCCTCAGCGCGGCACAGCGCGGACCAATGTTTTGAGGAGAAAGTGCGGCTGTCAGTCACCGCGCTGGTGTGGATACTGTCATTAGGAATCACAGATTCTACTTTTTTGGAAGTATGACCAACATAAGAATTTTCACTGGAAAATGTCATCTGAACACCTCCTTTATGTGTACAGATGTGACGTAATGACGCAAAGACATGCTCGAATTTCCCGTGGAAATCCAACAGTACCACTGGAGTTAAAAACATTATTACAAGTTTACTGTTTTGAATCGAGCTAAGGCAAGCAGATAGTTTTGAATACTGGCTGGTTATGTACCTGCTCAAAAATTTATTTTGGATAATTTTTAACCCCAAAAAGTTACGGACTGCAGCTTTAAGTGATATGTAGATAGATATGCAAACCTATTAGACAGTACAATTACAGTATATCTATAAAATGTAGCCTACATATAGCTACATATCACTATCTATCTATCTATCTATCTATCTATCTATCTATCTATCTATCTATCTATCTATCTATCTATCTATCTATCTATCTATCTATCTATCATGTGCACTCGAAGGCTAAAGTAATCAACCTCCAGATGAGGTTGAGTAGCATGTGACCTGGAATTGTTTCGGCAGCTCCAGTACACTTTCATTGCCTCTCAGATTCACCTCAGCTGAATTATACATGCCTCTGTAGGTCAAAGGTGAGGATGTCACCAAGAACATTAAGTGGAGCATTTGATACCGACGTTCAACCCCTTTGATATTCTATGAAAGTTTAAAACTCAAAGTCTTATTGTGCGTCATGTAGGGGAAAAAAACAGATTGACAAATATGCATGTTGCTTACTCAGACCTCTAGTTGTAAAAAGAATTGGTAGAAATTGGACACAAACAGACAAACAATCTGCAAAATTCAACAACCGTTGCATGTGATATTGAAAGTAAATATAGCTAGTATTTGAAAAGATTTTACATTTGGCTCATGCTGAAATGTAAACAGTGTCTCATTGAAATATGGCACATAAATCTCTCTGTATCATGTTTCTTAAATCAATAGCTTTCAAACAGTCCTGATCAGCATCACAAAAGGTTTGTGTTTGTGGCAGGTGTCCTAAGCACTGTGACACTCCCAAATCTGTCTCAGAGGAGCATGGGTAATCAGAACACGTCAATTAAAGCAGAGATAAGCAATTCAACTGCAAGGCTCAGGACAAATTCACATGGTTGAAAAACCTTTCTTTGGTTTCCATCCATGCAATCTTCCTGTGATGAATATTTATTCAGTTTATTTATAGTTTTTAACCCATTCAGTATTATTTTGTATGCAGCACTCAGCATTCAGTCGACATGCCAGCAATCTCTTTAATGTGCTGACTCATTAGTTCACCTCCCATTTTGAAATGTACACTCATTTCAGAAACATAATGTCACTTGTCTTTACTTTTCAGATCTTATGTGTACTTAATTGTCATTTTTAGTATTTTGGTATTTAAAACAAATTTAGAAAATGAACATAATGAAATCAACTTGCATTTTGTTACATCATGGACATAACATAAACACTGAATTGAAACAGAAGAGTCTCAGTTTGAACAGCAGGAAGGGGCGGACCTTCTAGGTGGATTGTGCTGTTGAATTAGTGCATAAAGATCAGTGGCATGCAGTGATGTTCAGAAATGAGGAGGCAAAGTCCTTTTTTAATGTAAATTCACATTCCAGTTAAATGTGAAAGCAGCACCAAGTAGCAGCACCAAGTAGGAATTCAGTTTTTGTCAAACAGCGACCCTTAGAGTCGCTGTGGAATACTTGTACTGTTGTGAATAGCACTCACGCAGAGATGGCTCGCACTCACGGCCGGATTCCCTCCCCCTGTACTCCGGTACCTGTTCAGTAGGATGGACGCTGTAACGAGTGGAAATAAGGTATGGCCCCTTTAAGAGCTGCGCGCGCCCTGTTTAACTGTCGGCAGTCTGTATTGTATGTGCGCCTCGAACACCACATGTATACGGCGCCGGGTTATTTCTGTTTGATGCTCATTTTATCAGATCTGTTTTTTGCCGTAAAGCAATTCGTTACCTCGCGAGACCTGATATCACACGATACTTCCTAACACTGAGGCCGGCGGCCCGCCAGCCCAAAGTTGCAAGGGTGGTTTTGCGGCTCACAGGCACCAGGGGGGTGCGAGACGACCACCATTCAACACGAAATCAGTAATATAAACATTACAATGACTCCAAAGCTGTTCGGTTAAGGTAAAAAGTTACTTAGTTCACCTTTAATGTTGTTGACACATTTTCAGGTTAAATAAATAAACATTAGGCTACTTAGACTACCAAGAAAACAACAACCAATACTATTCTATAATGTATTTTTACATTAGCAATGCAATGAATGTTCTATCTATTAAAAACAAGCACATTTTACATCAAGTTTACATTTATTTCAAAACAATAACTATAAGAATGCAGTAACAAATTTATTTCGCCAAACTCGCTCACTAAAACCCCTTTTGTGTTTCCAAAGTCATTTTAAGTTTGAATGTGCTGTGACAAAGCGGTGATATCTAAGTTGGTGAGTTGTTTACTTACTTTTTAATGAATTATCACATTAACACAATTATTCAATCAGAAAACGTGACTTTCCCCCATTCATTCTCAATTGCCCATCACCAAACCCACCGCACGCTTTAGGGGGTCTCTTAAAACTCAGTGCGCTCAGGGGAGGCGAGGAGATGCTGCTTCTCAACGTAACTTTACAGATGGTGTCACCGTTGGACAGTGTCACTTAACCCATTTACTCCTAAAACGCCTGCTAAAAACGCCTATAAAAACCTATGTTATTCTAGGATAAATATCCTAATCTCCTGAGGGTTTTCTGAAAAAATACTTCGAATTGTCAACGTCTACCAAAACCTTAATATCTCAGCCTCTGTAGTACTTAGAAACATGAAATAAAATACATTTTAAAGGTAAGAATCACAGGTTTTATTAAGACATGCTCCCTTAGCACTAACATAACAACACATTTTTCTAAAAATTCTCAAAATCATATGGGGAAGAAAAAAAATATAAATCAATTATATAAAATAAAACAAATAACATTTTAAACATGCCAACACACTGAACAAGGATTCTTGTTATGAGAGAGAGGTGGGGAAAGTCCTGAGGTGGAACTGGGAACAGTCTCTGAGCTCCATGGCTCACATCTCTGGCTCATGCATCGATGTTATCTTGGAGATATCTGAAAATGCATATGATAAAAATAATTTCTAACATAACATTTATTGCCATCATTGTATTTATTTATTCATATGTATTATGTTATTTATGTATATTTATAGTATTTATATTTATTCATTATGCCATAATTATATTACTATTTATTATGCTATTTATTCATTATGCCAGTATTGTATTTATATTAACATTATTGTATTTAGTATTATCATTATCAACCATCATCACATAATTATATTACAATTTATTATGCTAGTTATTCATTATAAAAACAAAACACAAATAATTACCTCCAGATCATGTCGAAGCGGTCCCTTGCCATGGCCTCCAGAAATCCCTGCGTGCTGGCAGCTTCAAAATACCGAAGGCAAGACACAGCCCGACAAATGTCTTCATCTCCGTTTTGGAGACAGGGTTCCACTTCGAGTTGGTGACCGCGCGTCTGTTCGGCGCGCGCGGTGTGTGTGGGCTGTTTACACCTGGCCACTTCACGCGTTTTCTGTGATCGGATAGCTATCCGATCGTGAAAAGACCAGGTGTAAATGCCCTCCGAGATGGATTTGAATCCAATCGCTCAAACCACTTCAGGAGGAGGTCTGGGCCGCATTCCAGACGAAACTGGACAAGTGTAAATGCATCTGGTTGTTGAAACCACATAAGTAAAATTTACTCCTCCCAAAAATGCTAAAAGATAAACGTGTGAGAGCGTGTTATAGGCTATATGTCATGTTATAGTCAGATATGACGACGCTACTGCGACACGACGCATCACCTCAGATGAGCAGCTGAGCATCTATTCATCAAGCCAACGCGCTGCAAACTATCGCAAATCAAAGTGAAAGTAAGTCCCAGACGCTTAATTTGTCGGGCTGTGTCTTGCCTTCGGTATTCTTGCCTTTGCACACGCCTCTGTCGTTGCCATTTTCTCGCTCGCGTCTCCAAAAAAAATCCCAAACAAATGCACGTGTATAGCTGATTGATTGACGTGATTTTTAGCGAACTACAGTACATTTGGGTGGTCACGTGGTCTTTAAAAAATCAACAAGACCCACCTCATGTGTATTTGAACCAATGACAGTGCGTTCTATGCTGCAAGCGTCATGAAAAGGATGACGAATACAAAATGCTGCGCCACGCAGCAGCCGGCAGGAGGTTCAGAGTTGCGCAACGCAGTAACCGGCGGTAGATATAAGGTTTCGGCACGCAGCATTTATACACTTTTAATGCCATATTTCATAAAATTTGTGTTGTTTTATTTTTGTACTGTTTTTTAACCATTTTTTGAGAACGGAGGAAACGTCTGATAAAGGCACTTCTTGTTTCACCTCATTTCTGACATTTCCAACCCCCCACTAAGATGTTTTCCCCCAACATATTTCAGGGACACTAAAGGCTTCATTGTATCAGGCCTTTGTTTGGAACTGTCTACCTGAAGCAGCAGTAGCTATGATCCAAATAGTACAATAGCATTTAAGTGACACGAAAATGATCTTGAGTGTCACTGCATTAGCCTAGATAATCGAATATAAAAACAACTAGCATCTGCGAACAAAAAAAATATGCTAGAGCTTTTCTCACTTCTACAGAAAAGAACTAACTACCTTGCCATTACTTCTTTCCAACTGGTCCCAAGTTGATTTTATGCCTCGTTTCCACTGAGCGGTACGGTACGGTACAGTTCGGTTCGGTACGCAATTATTTGCGTTTCCACTGTCAAAAGTTGTGAATGGTACCAAAAAGCCGAACCGTACCGTACCACTTTTTGGGTACCCTTCCGTTGTGGTACCTAGCACAGTGGTACGGTACTAAAAGGTGGAGCTAGACTCACTGCAGAACGGTGATTGGTTGACAGAGTATCGTCACTTGCGCGTGCTACAAGGGCATTAGAAGCATACAGTTAAAATATAATACTACTGTTATTGTGTCACGAAATGTAGTTTTAAGAGTTTTTCAGGCGAGAAAGTAGTTTTTTAAAGCTCAAATCTGTGGTTTATTTATAGATTTATGATAATTTGAAGATCCATTCCAAGCAATCACCGGACGCTCGGCGCTCGTGCACCCCGCCTGGAGCAGCCTTTCCCCGGCTAGTCGTTCTGATGTTTGCCGCTGACTCTGACGTCTCTGTAGTGGTTAAACATGAGATATAATTCCTCTTGTACAGACCTAACAGGCGATCTTTGGTCTCGTGAATCTATAATTCGTTCCCTGACCAATAGTTTTGGCAGAAGGCTAAGTGAAGTTTCATATATTTGAGCGCTGAATTTGTATATTTGACTGAATTGTTTGCTTTGTTATTAAAGCTTTACTGTATATATTTTTGTACCTTTTACTTATACTTTTATAATGGCTATTATTGATAAAACTGAAATTCAACAAAAACAGATAGTTTTGTCATTTATTTTATTTTATTACAAGATCATCTGTAATGTTGTTTATTGCAACATTTGTACCAATGCAATATGCAATACATTGCCTGGAATATGTTTAATATTTTTAAATTTAAACGAAAAGAGGCAGGATTGTGTTTTATATTTAGTTTTGTTATAAATATAACGTTACATGCAGTGAATATAATCAATATAGGCTATGCGTTGCCTGAACCACATTTGTGTGCTTATAATGTTTAAAATGTATTTAAATAAAATCGAAAAGAAGCAGAGTGGTGTTTTATAACATATTTCGTTTTATTGTTGCCTAAAATGTACATAACCGGAGTAGCAGAGCGAGCTGAGTGGCGCTTTCAAGAACGCGCTGTTCCATCAGCAGAATTACTGGACTCGCGTCCTCGGGATCATTCTCCTGAGTCGGACTTTGCGTGGCTATACTTGGTATTGAGAAACGCCTAATGCCAGCGCTTGTTTCTTGTGACAAACATCCCGAGAAGCAAGAACAAGATCTGCTGTCTGTCATCCATTGTTGTTTACTATGTCGTTTTTGTTCGCGCGAAAATGACGTCGATCGCTTCTCTCCGGCAAACACCACGCCTATCAAGTGACGTTATCACTACTTTCCGGCATACACCACGCCTATCAAGTAGGGTACTGTTGGCAGTGGAAACGCGAGCCCCGATCATGGTTTAGCGACCCGACCCGAACCGTACCGTACTGAACCGTACCGTACCACTCAGTGGAAACGAGGCATTAGTGAATGCATCAAGCAATTTCCCCTCAAGTTCACACAGGTGTGTTAGCAGTAACCACAAGTGCAGTTCATTGCATTAACTATAGACGTTCCACTGGTTAATGTTGTTCAATGAATTTTCGTAGTCGAAATCCAGTCATTTAAATAGGAATCAGGGGCATCACTAGGCCATTTTTAGGTGCACCTAAATTTCTACCCAGCCCCCCGAAATAGATGTGATTAGCTCCGTAATGTACACAAATTTGTGATCGCCTCAGTCCCCTTTAAATTTCACCTGAAAACGGTGGCAGGTTTCAGCTCCTCCCCGTCTTTTAGTCTGTGTTGTTCAGCGTGTTTTCCTCCAGCGAAGAAGACATACTTATATTCATTCTAAAATTGTATTTATTTTAAATTTAATGGATAATTGTGGATGTGGCATTAGATTAACATGCAGTCATGCACAGAAATGATTAAAGACACAATCAGTGACAGACAGCACTCAGTCAATGCACTCATTTAAACTGCCTATCAGAGTGAATGACCGAAAAACATCACTTGGAGTTATAAATAATGACCCAACAGTTGATTGTGACACATTTATTAGGTTTATAGAGTAAAAGGGATTTAAAAAAAATAGAAAACAGAAAAGGAATGGTTTAACATAGGGCAAATAAACCATATTGCTAATCTAGGCAATTACAGTAATATAAGGTTTTGTCTATATACTAAATTAATATGAAAGAATATGATCTGGTTAGTTAAAATGATCGATAAAAATGAAGTAGCATAGAACCAACTGTATGTATTGGTCCTGCCTACCCTAGTATGCCAACAATATATTAAATATTTTATCATGCCCTCATTGGCTGAGCCCCCATAATATTGAAATCCTAGAATTGCCCCTGATAGGAATCCATGCGATCATGTAGAATTTAAAAAAAAGTTCATCAATGGCTGTGGCCAAAAGCTGAAAAATGTTGCATATGAAGGTAACAAGGCACGTCCGAATCCAATGTTCGTGCCATCCAGTCTACTGAGCTATCGTTTATCTGGTCAATTGTTTAAGGCAGCGTAGATGTGACCTTCACTGGCTTTGATATCCCAGAATCCTGTCCATTCCTTTCCATGACAGTTGAGCTAAAAATAAATATAGCTTCTGAAAGTTGTGTTAGGTGGTCAGTTTGTGTTTAAATGTACATTTTGGACCAACTTTTTCCAATTTTGATGTAATTGTAGTTATTAAATATTTGCTTAGTTATCACCAAAGCTCTCTCTATTTTGCTGTAGAGCTGCCTCAGAAATGGACACAGCCAATGTTTGTGAACAAATCGATTGAGTGAATGATTCAACGACCTAAAAAGACAGCCACTTGTTTCTTTCACAAATGATTCAGCATTGAAACAAATTGGTTGAATGAATTATTCCAATGAATCACTCATAAAGACAGTCACTTGTCACCATATACTGGTGTAACCTACTGAGTCACTAAACCATCACCACCAATAATGGACAGACTCACAAAAACGCACAAAGGCGGAGTAATACTGTCACGTTTCAGTCCAAAGACGATTCAGTTAGATTCAGTTAGAAGTGTTTTTATTTTAAAAAAGTCAAACAAAGTTATTACAAATGCGAGATAGTGTACAAGCATAAACACACACACACACACAAAAAACAGACAATGAATGTGAACTAAAGAGGAACTTAAATGCACAGATACAATGAACTGATTACAGACAGGTGTACTCCATCCATGAAAACAGATTAGTGGTGGGAAACTAGAACACACAAAACCGGTAACTGAAGAGAAACAAATGAAAAGTTAATGAAAATGAAACTAAAGCTAAACTGAAAATAATGGTGACAAATACAAATTGGGAAAAGTCCCAGTGCTGTTGAAAGATGAGTCATACAATCAAGGAATGAAACATATTCATAGGCATCTGGTTCGGCAGTCTTTGTTGATGCTATTTCTGGTGACTGAGGGTAGAATGTCCATGTGGGGTCAGACAAACTGGGCAGAGTGTCAAGCTCAAACTCACGCTTGAGTTTCTAACATCAGCAGTATAATGATAAAAATACATTTTGTCTAAAGGCCGTAGGGAGATATATGACTGACTCGCAGCTAAACGGGAGAGACTTGAGGAGGAAAAGAAGAAAAATGAAGAGGCTATGAGGCCACCAGGGTGTAATTTCAACCAAAGTGCTGATTTAAGGAGCTTCACTTGCAGCTTAATAAGTAAAACTGACATTAGCTTACAAAATACATTAAATTCGCCACATTATTCCAGAGAAAATAATGCATCCCTGGCTTAAATTCATTTTTAAGTGTGTCTCTGTGAATCAGTCTCACTCTATTCTCTTTTTCTTTCTTTTTATCTCTTCCTGTTTGTCTCTCTCTTGCTCGCTCTTTCTGTCTATCTCTTTCTACAAATCAAATGGTGCAGTTTTGGCGATACTCTGTCTGCAGTGTGTGAAAGTAAGAGAGTGAAAGCTGTGCGGCACTGATGTCACTCAGCAAGAGAAATCAGCATTGCTGTGATGTCACAGTATCAAAATGCTGCTTTCGGCCAATCACGACAAAGCATAGTGGCAGAGTGTTTTCAGCACCTTGGACAGGGACACCCCCTCAAAAACTAAACTAACACCTCCGTCTATTCTTATATTCTGTCAATTCTCGTTTTTCCAGCACCCATCCCCCCACACACAGCTGACTTAGAGGTCACTGCGTCCTTGAAGCAGTATTCATTGTGCATTAGTCATTGTGTGTGCTAATTTAAAATTTGGAAATGAGTCATTTATGCTGCTCTTTCAAGCACGTGCACATATTTCGAGTGTAGTGAGAGAGAGATGCTCTTCTGTCCATTCATTGCGCAGATGTTTGTAGTGCTGTTTGCTTAGTGGTGAAAGTGCTAAATTTGTCGCCTGGTTAATTAGGCTACAATCACACTGGTACATGGCATCAATGGGTGCTGTTAGTACACCGCTGTGCCATGAATAATGCAAGAGAGATTTGTTTCCTGTGTAATCTGTCCGCCGGGCCCCCAGGAGCCTTTAAGAGACAGAGCAGGGTGCAAGGGTCTGGACCAGGTCTTGTCATTAGAGATTAGGCCACACAGGATTCTACTGATTCTCACATTAGAGAAGTCAAAAGAGATTGAGATTATACGTGTCAGGCTGGAGATTGAGATTAGGGTTTTCCAAAGGGGAAGTGGGTTAGACTAGATCAAGGGACTGCAGATTAGTTGGAGAGGTAAAATAGAGCACTGAGTTTATGATAGCACATTCATGTTTATCTGATGTTGAGATGCTGTCAACATAAAATGTGTTTGCAAGCCATTTTGCCTCTTTACACTGGCTCCTTTCAGAGTAAGTAAGTGTTACACGCATCCAAAAATAAATAATACAGGAAAGGATGTATGATATATATACTAATAATAATTGGTGCATCCATAAATACAGGTGCACAACACTAAAATATATCAATTACCCAACATGATGTCGACACTCTGTTGCTCCCTAAAATGTTGATTCATCTTCTCTCCAAAAAGATGAGACATTTTGAACACAGTTTAGTGTGATAAAGTCTTTTTGGAGAAAATATTAAAAAATACGTTTTGGTAGCAAAAGTGTGACGACATTATTTAGATGTATTATTTTATGCATTTCAGAGTGGAAATAAAAATGTATGGCAAGACTTGATTTTATCCATCATGAATGATAAATAGGGTCAATTTGGATTGATTTTAATGCAAAAATCTTTTAATTGAATCACACTTCAACACATTAAGCAAAATCTGTTGAGTAACTGGCCTGAATTTTTATATGGTTGCTAAAGAGCAGGCTCGTTATTGGACTGTTTTTCAACAGTAGCAAATTGTCTTGTAATGAGAATCATCCTTCAAGTTAAGGGTGATTTACTTAAGTATTTGTAAAATGTGACAATATTTCCTTCAATGGTTGTTAGGTTTTCTAACGATTGCTTTAATCGTTAATATATTAGCATGATATATAAGCATGATATAAGCTCACGTCTGCACTACAGAAAGGAAGATATTCTCCTGTACAGGCTGGTTTACGCTGGTTTCTTCTTGGATGCTATGTCGCCACACTGCTTGCCAGTGAGGGCACATGGGCAATCTCTCAGTTTTTTTTTTTTTTTTTGCTTCAGGGATAGGACTATAAATAAAGAGAGCTTTTCATGCTCCATTCATGTGCAGCGGAATATGGCTGTTTTTGCTCTCAAACACACACACATTCAGCACACTCATTCAGCTCTCATTTTACTTAAACACTCTACCTTAAAACCGTCATTCATTTTAACGTGCTCATCAGTTTGCATAGCTCTGTTGAATGGACTTGGCGAAATTGTTATTTCAGTAAAAACAAGTAGCTAGTTGCATAGGATCTTTGGACAAAGAGAATGTTGGTAAAGATATGCAAAAATATTAAAACTGGTCTAAATCAACAAGATAAATACACCATTAAGGTTATTTAAAGGCTAGCACATAAGGATATTATCACTTGTTATGAAAGGCAAGGTGGAGAGAGTACTGCAATTTAGCATGCTAAGATTAGCATGACATTTCTAGCTGGCCACATCATTGTACAGGTTTACAATGGGACTCTAAACAACTGTAACATGATATTTCATTGATAATATATATTACAAAAGCATTCTGTGACATCCGATAATTTCTCAAATAATATATGTTTTTGTGATATCACAAAATAATACAGAGAAAAATAGCTTTTTGGACTAGAGAATTCAACAATGGTAACTCACATGATCCACAAATGCAATATTACTCACAATTTTGGTTCTATAACTAACAAAGAATGCACTTAAGTTCGTTTAACTTAATTTTACATTCTCTGCAAGTAAATGGACTCAAACCTGGTCAGGACTCACCAAGTCACAGTCAGAGCTTGCTGTGTAACACTACACATTGTAACACTCCAATACTAGGGGCTGTAGTGTGACTGTTTGTAGTATCAGATTGTGCATTTAATTATTAGAATGTGAATTTTCTGATTATTAATATGCCTTTTTTGAGTCTTTATTGTGTTCTCATGTCCTAGTCTTTTATTTTGAAATTTTGTGGGCTGTGAATGATTGGTTCCTGTTCAGTTGTCTTGTTATCAGGTTTGCTCTTGTGTATTGTTAGCCTAGCTATATCTTTACATTGCCCTGTGTCTAGCATCGTTCAGTGTAACCAGGTATTGATTGGTGAATTCTTGTTTATAATTAAAAGTACTTAAAGATACACATGGGAACAATCAAGTGAGTGCAGGGCTCGACAATAAAGATGGCCCTGGGCCAGCGTGAACAACGCTCGGGACAGTTCACGGACATTGGGCCAGTGCTGCATCGTCATGAAAGTTTTTCATTTGCACGCGTTGCTTAAATATTCAAGTGCAAGAAGACGTGGAAGAGAATTATATTTGGTACTCGCACGTTGTGTGAGAAGTTTGTGTGCGCGCACATCCGAGGCATGAGCTCAGAAAGCCACTTCTCAGGGTGTGTTCACACTTTTAGTTTGGTTCGTTTGGGCCGGACCAAAAAAAAACGATTAGTCCTGGTCCTCTTAGTGTTCACATGGGCATTTTAACAATGAGCCTAAAGATACCAAACCTAAAGCCATAGGGATATGTTCACAACCTGAATGGTCGGCTTTTTATTACGTATTTTTCACGACAGAACTTAACGAACATCCAAAACAATGCTGTGTGCTGGGCTAAATGCACTTGTTGTATGTGTGTAGCCAACATATGATGGTATTTTGACCAACTGAGAACTCGTGAAAAGCTTATAAAATGTGTAAAGAAGTCAAAACAATGTCAGGAATCCCTCAGTCACACACACAAATGAAGATCTGCTGCGAGGAGACGAATTTTGATAGGGCAACATTGCAACTATGATGAGAAAAAAACAGTTATGCTTGAGCATTCTGTCCTTTTTAGGGTCGCATCTTGTGGCATGTCGTTTACATGTCTTTGGTCCGTGTTGCATTCATATTTCATTCGAACCGCACCAGAGTTAATTTGGTACTCTTAATGTCTTAAGTGAACGTAAACGGTTCAGAAATAAAACGCATGTGAAAGAGAATATTGCATTAGGTCTTAAAGTGACAGCAGACTAACAAACCTGAAATGTGCTGTTAATGTTAATCAAACAACAAAGGACAAAGAAAAAAAATCACTCATGGTTCTTGACTGAATAACTTTTGTAACTTTAATAAGGATCAATATATATTTAATTTATACAGTGAAGACTATGCAGTGTTATTTTACATTGAATTACTTCATTCAATTTCTGTACCTGAAAACTACTTTTTATATCATTTGAATCTTTGCTCTGTTGTATTTATTTTTGCTATTGCTGTTATTTGTTCTTATTTTATAACTGGCTGTTTAATTGTCTTTAATGATATTTGAGATTTAGCTACATTATATAGGCTAGTAGTTTTTGCTGTGGTATCAAAATTGGAATCGAAATTGTGAAATTATCTAAAATTTGGTGTCATAAGCTTATTTTTTAAGGTTGCATGGGTCAAACACAATGAAAACAATTAAGTATTTTAATTATTTTTTGTATTACTTTTGTGGTGGGGTAAGTGAAAATTTCCACATAAATGTAATGTAAACGACTAAATCTTTTTGTCAATAATATATAGGCCTAATCTACATATATATATAATTTGCATTAAAAAAGTTTAAGGTGTATTTTAATAGCTTGTCCTTATTTAAATAAAATATATGTGTGTGGGTGTGTTAGTATCAATATATTGGTCATTTTCATGTTATAATCTTGTATTTTGCTACTTGCTATTAATAATAGGCTAGTTTTTATTTAAAATAACCTTAAATTAAACATTTTACAGTCAGATAACACATTTTGATAGGTAATGAACTTATTGAACGGTTCTTAAAATTCTATCGCCAAACAATGTATAATATTAATATCTTGTTTATGATCTTTTTATGATTAAATGTCAACCACCCATTGAATGGTCTGCCCTTCAAACTAAAGTGTCTTCATTAAGTTCAAGAGTATTTTGCGCATAATGTCACATTGTGTTGAGTCACAACCCGAATCAGAGCTGCTGTTTGAAGCTGTCTGTGTACCCATGCTGTTAGATCAAGTGGATTTTCTTGTACACTCTTTAGCTGTTCTATTAGGAGGATACTCAGTGTTAACTGCTTTTTAACTGCCTCTTGCCTCGCTCCATGTACATTGTACATTACTTAATTAAATGTTTCCGTGTCTTAATATTCAACAAAGGAGACCTGGTTTCCTGACACCAGACTAAGTGCTGCAGTTGCCAGGGAAACAGGCGGTTTAAGCATGTCTGTCTCCCCTCCTACTCGTGTCTTTAGAGGAGTGAAATCCGTTCGGTGCATTTTAACACATGGCATGATACAGAAATACTGTGCCTTGTTTGTAGAAGCGATCTCAGCGTGCATAAATGCATGATGCAATTACTCCACAATGGCATTTACAGTCTGGGTGAAAATGCTTTTGTAATGGCACCTCAGAAGGTTAATTGAATGTGTAAAGTGCATGTTCTAGGGCTTTCTCTGCCGCTAATGGTCACTTTATGCGCAACTGAAGCTGTTCAGTGCATGTATAGGGTGTGAATTGTGGGATTTTATTTGCTTTAAGTGCTGAGTTGGCTGATTAAAATGTGAACTATTCATCTGTAATTTACAAAACAGTGAAAAATTAATAAACAAAAAATCTATACTGTTTTGATATGTGTATACTGAGAGTTATTGACTACTTGTTCTCAGCAGCTTCCTTTTTGTAAGTTTCTGGTACAAGTGAATAAATAATGTTTAATATGTGTGTGGGGGTCAGGTTTGCCCTACATTATAGGAACTAAACTTTAAAGGGGGCCACATAATGTTTTAAAGGTATTTAAAATAAATTAATGCATTTAAATGATTAAAAATGAACATGCATAATCAGTTAAAAATATATGCAATGTATTTCTCACTTTGCAGAAAAGTCCATGTTTCCTGTAAAGGCTGAGTTGCAGTTGCAAAGAATCTTTTATGGCATCAAGAAAAAAAAATACATATATATCATTTATTATTATTATTATTTTTTAACAATTGTTTCTTTCAAAATGAACTATGCATTACAAAAAATCTTAAGATAAATATAATTATTTTATAAATAATTTAATATAAATAAGATGTTATTCAAAGGTTGTTTAAAAACAAGCTTGTCTTTTTGTTATAATTTTAGCAGAAGTACAAAAGCAAAAATCATAGCCTGTGTAGGATAGACTTTGAATATTGACTTCGACTTTGACATCAGTTACAAAGGTCGTAGGAAGCACTGGTTTAGGGGTAGGGGATAGAAAATACCGTTAGCTCAATAATAAAAAAAAACAATAGAAGTCAATGAAAAGTCGCGCCAGGATAGAAAAACCAAAGTGTGTGTGTGGCCCGTGGATGTGTGTGGCTACCGATACTGTAATTTGGTCCTGTTATTGAACAGGGAAAGTGGCCTGTGGGTCAAGTTGGTGGTCAATAGTTGGGGAGCACAGCAGAGGCCATGAGGCTGCAGGGTATTTTTCTAGCCTGCTAAATGAGCTGGCAGTGCAGCTGCCTCTCACTGCGTTTACTGTTTGACTGCTGTGCTCTGATACCATTTGTGTATTGTGTAGAGCGCTTCGTCTTAGCAGGGTGTTTATTTGTTTGATTATTCTGGATTTTGGGTAAGCATTCCTGCCGTGTAGTGAGAACAACTCCACTCACAGCCTTTTATTACTCTCCATAAATAATTTAGGAAGCGAAGGCTAAGTCAGAGATACTGTGTCCTCTGAAATCCTACTGCACAAAACTCAAAACTTTTATTACAGTATGACTCATATGTGTTTATAGTTTGTTTTAAGCACAGCCTTGCTTTATAATCCCCTGTGAATGCCCCAATAAGTACCAAAAAATGCCCGGTACATCAGTAGATGTTCTGCCTCATGCATCGATCCTGCAACTCAGACGAGACAAACTTCATGTCTTACAAAGTTTATGAGACTGTACAAACCTGCTTTATTACCAAACTCTTTAAGAAGCCATTTGGTTTATTGTATACTAACAGAGGCATTGAGCACTACTGAAAATGATGTGAAGGAACACATCCCTTATACACTATCGTTCAAAAGTGTGGGCTTGGTAAGACTTTTAAAATGTTAAAAAATGTAAGTCTCTTGTTACGCCCACCAATGCTGGTTTATTTGAACAAAAATACAGTAAAAAGGTAATATTTCATTTAAAAAAATGTAAGTTTTCTATTTGATTATATTTTATAAAGTAATTTATTCCTTTGATGGCAAAGCTTAATTTTCAGCAACCATACAGTATCACATGATTCTTCAGAAATCATTCCAATATCCTGATTGGGTGCTTTCAAATAATTTCAAAGTTGAAACCAGTTGTGCTGCTTAATGTTTTTGTGGAAACCACAATATATATATATATATATATATATATATAGTTTCAGGATTCTGGTGAACGTTACAAAAAATGAATACAATGACCTGAAGTATTAATGTAATATTATGATAACAATTTTTTTAAATTTAGTTCAGGTGAGGTTCAATCATATCAAGGAGGTTTGAACCTCCAATTTCATCCCATAAGGCTTTGGTGAAATGCTTTAAGGTGCCAAACTAGGACTTTTAAGCCTTTTAGAGGGAGGGCTATTATTGTGTGGACTCTGTGGTTATGTAACTTATGTAATCTAATCTGTGGTCATCTTGTACTGTACATGAATGTGTGTGTACCCTTCCTCTTTCAGTCAAGGTGACTGCATCCCATAGCCTGGTGTATTTCCACCCTATAGACCTTATTCGCAAACACCGGAAGTAGCTAACCGCGGCCATATTGTTGACATGACAACTGTCCTGCCCCTAACTAGCCGCGCGCAGATTTGAGTTGAGGGGAGCAGTAACGTTAACCTAATGGCTTCGTCTCGTCGGTATGAAGAGAAGATTGATTGGTGTGGAGTGGACCCATATCAAATAGACCCAATAGCCTTAAGTAAAGATCCGTCCTTATTGCCAGCCGTAACGTATCCGGATATTTATAACTATCTCGTTCATACAGTATCCGCATACACTTCGCAGGATCTGAAGGCACTGTAACAAAATAACACATCATACAAGCACTAATTCAGTATCAATGCCAGCCCTATATGTTCAACTATCTGCATGTATCTCTCTAACTATTTGTCTGTCTGTCTGTCTATCAGCCTACCAATCCAACTCTCTGTCTGTCTGTCTGTATATTTGTCTAACTATCTAATAGCTTATCTTTCTGTTCTTCTGTCCATCTTACTTCTCCAACTCTCTGTCCGTCTGTCAATCTTACTATCTAACTATCATCTGTCTTTTTGTCTGTTTATCTATGTATTCTTTTTCACGTTCTACCTCTCTCTCATGTCTCTTTATTGCTTTCTTTTAGTATATTTTGCTGCATTGTCAGATGTCACGCTGAATGACAAGAGCCGTTTTGTCATGCACTGGTGCACCACAGAGTTCCCATCACACTGCATTATTCAAAGTTATGACAGCGCTGTAATATTAATCACCTGTTCTTTTCCCTTTCATATCTGCATTATTGAGTTTAGGCTGTTCTTTGTGGATACTATATGTCCATAACCATTGCTATAATGAGAATTCTAATTACAATCGATTCAAGAGATTTGTGAACTCTCTCAACATTTTGCCTTCTGAACCTAAATGTCTTTTAAGAGAGATTGTTTGATATGCTAGCAAGATTGTGTGTTACTCTTACCCTGATGTCCTGATCTGTGTTGTGCCCACTTCAGGAGCTGTTATGAGTTCAAGCCAAGTCTTTTATTTGCATTTCATATTCCCTCACAGACTTGATCCAGGCAACCCAGGAGTCCAATGTTAATGTTCCCCAGATGGCTGATACGCTGTTTGAGAGAGCAGGGAATGCTAGCTGGATTGTGGTCTTCAAGGCTTTGGTCACCACTCACCACCTGATGGTCCATGGCAATGAGGTGAGAAGCAAGCATCTGATTACTGCAGTACTGACTACTTGCATTGTTGAGAGATCTCAATGCAGGGTCTGCATTATATTGAACCTACATAAACAGTAAAACCTTGAATTTTAACAATTTTCTGAGGAGCTCATTCCCACAGCTGACCACCTATTGCACTCAAAGTCCTCCTGCTTCCACTTATCACCATTATCACACCCATCAGGCTCACAATAGGAGCAGAGACAGACAGGCGGGCAGATGCTCTGGCCCTCTCTCTCACTCTCTTTCTGAAAGAGCAGTTTACTCTTTCATTCGAGGCTTGCGCTGTGAAAGAGACATCAGAGAGTGAAAAGGCAGATGGCGGTGGAAAGCAGAATGAGATAAAGAGAAAGAAGAATGAATGATAATGGAAGGAGGGTGGAGGGCCTTAGAGCTTGAGAGGAACTGATAGAAATTCAGAGAAGTACAGCTACAAAGGATAATTGAATAAATATGAAGCCACATATATGCTGGCGACATATGAATAGGTGTCACTAACTCACTATATTATAAAAAGTGGCGGGACAGTTATGGAGGTGTGCATATGGACATGTTGTGACGTCATGGAATGGCAAAGGCGTAGCTACTAGTGAATATTAATTATTGCGCAAATAATTAAGCAATCTCATATATTTATATACACTGTGTCTCATAACTGTGTCTATAAATTCGGTGGCCTTATTAACATGGGGGGAAAAGAACCGGACAAATTTACACACACACACACACACACACACACACACACACACACACACACACACACACACACACACACACACACACACACACACACACACACACACACACACACACACACACACACACACACGAGGGCCATAGCCCACAATTCTTTTTGCATCAAACTTTATATCAAACCGCTTTTTTTTTTTTACTTCTGCAACTGTCCAAATCTCTGGTGAAACCACATTAACGGTTTTCGTTACCACATCCCTGTGGACACACTTTTGAACAGCACACCTTTCCTGGCTTCCACCTCCAACAGCAAAACATCCTGTTCATTATCCGTTGAGGTCTTTGTTCTTTTCTTTTTTTTTTGCTCTTTTGCTCCAGTGACATACTTCTCTATAAGATTCTCTGGATAGGCGAAAAACTCTTATATGGAGCTGGTTTGGGCGTGTATTATGTAAATGACTAATCTCGGGCACAGGGTCGCTCATTTACAATACTTGGAATTCATCAACATTAGAACAAGGTTTAGAACAATTAATGTGCGCATGCACGTGTTGTGAATTGGGCGAAAAGGTTTTGTGAGAAGTTCAAATGTGCTTATAAATACGAATAATGTATGCAATAATAGTGAATGAGACCCACTGTCAAAAAGTTTAAGGTCAGTAAGATATTTTAATATTTTAAGTTTTTTTTTTTTTTTTTTTTTTTAAAGATTCCTCTTATGCTCACCAAGGCAGCATTTATTTTTATCAAAAATATAGTAAAAACAGTCATAAAAAAATGTTTTCTATTTGAATATATTTTAAAATGTAATTTATGTCTTTAATGGCAATGCTGAATTTTCAGCAGTCATTACTCCAGTCTTCAGTGTAATGATACTTCAGGAATCATTCTAATATGCTTTTTGCAAGATTTTTGATAAATGGATAATTCAAAAGAACTACATTTATTTGAAATAGAAATCTTTTGTAACCATGTAAAAGTCTTTACTATCACTTTTGATCCTTTCCGAATAAATGTATTAATTGCTTTAAAAAAAAATAATCTTACTGACCCCAAACTTTTGAACAGTTTTTTGTTCGTCTTGTAGTAACACTTTCGTTTTAAATAAGAGAGGTAAAAAAAATCATCTTGGGTTAAAAGTGATGGTCTTCTCATGTGCATGTTATTATGTAATGTCATTTACATTTACATTTATTCATTTAGCAGACGCTTTTATCCAAAGCGACTTACAAATGAGAAACAATAGAAGCAGTTAAACTAACAGTAGGACAACAATACGCAAGTGCTATAACCCCTCTCAGTTTAATTTTAGTGCAGTTATGCAGAGTGTTGATTACTTCTACAAGCATTGCCTTTCATTCTGCTGAATAAGCAATGAGGAAAAATATTGTATGCCATAACAATAATATATAGTAGATGAGCTCACTTTCCATTATTTTAATTAAAGAGAGCTATTCAATTATGAATGTGAGCTGCCAGACTGCTTTGTCTGAGGGGACAGATACTGCTTCATAATCCTCCCCCTAATGTTTCATTTGTTATTGTGGGTATCAACTCAAGGAGAGATAGGGGTGCAGCTGGATAGTCAGAGAGCATAGTCACACTCTGGAAGAAAAAATGAAACAGGGTATGTGTTCTAATACATCAGGCTATGTGCTTCTACAGGTCACATATACAAGGGAAGTATTTACCTTGACACATGGATATTTGAACTGGTTAGTAATCGGACCTAACTGATTAAAATTGCTAGGTACTTTATGGCCCTGTCCCAAATGGCTCACTTCATATGCACTTACGGTCTTGTGGACCTGTCAAAGCGACTTTACGTCATGAAAGTGCGGAAACGTAGGAAGACCGCAAGTGTTTAGGGTGCCATTTGGGACAGGGCCATATAGCTTGATCTCCCCAAAAGTTCTGTATTGATCAGCTGACACTTCAGTTAAACTCTGACTGGCAGAACTGAAAAGGCACAGCCCACAGAGATGATGGATTGCTGGGATAGGTTTGATTTGTGTTTTAGTTAAAATCTTAATATTTGAACCCTCCAAAACTCACTTTGAAAAGGTCATCCATAAATAAAAATAAAAAATACCTTTACCTTCATAGTATACTAGAATTCATGAACCCAACATGGAATAAATCAGTTTCTTTCATCAGTGTTTTTGTCTTGTTTTCTAGTAAAAATATCTAATTGAGATTGATAAATATTAAGGCTTTTCTGTAGAGAAGATATATATCTTAAACTAAGCATATGTTTCTTACCTTTTGGGCAAATAGGGTTTTTTTCATAAACTTAAAAGTCATAAACTTAATTCAAGATATGTTTTAGTAATAATCATATTTTTTACTTATTGTTGCTAGAAAACAAGACAAAAAAAAAACATTTATTTCCAGTTAAGTATTCATACTGTGCATGGAACCATACAGTATCTTTTTCTAATGATTTTGATTAGTGAATATTTTCCATTTCATTTCATATTTGTGGCTCATTACTGTTTTCCATGGCCTTGTTTGCCTACTGTTTTTCATTAAATGTGTCAAGCTGCATAAATTTGTTTGTAAGTGAAGGCTGTATACCCTGCTCATATGCAGCGAGTGTGCTGTTCTTTCTTGATAAAGCCTCTGCTATTATTTCCATTTTTCCATTCGCTCCCACTCGAAGCTTAAATGTGAGTTCTGAGTGATTAATCATGTGATGATTATATCGGTTTGGTAGCATTGAATTCTGTTTCTTCACTGAAACGCAGTTCTGCATTTCTTATGCATCTCTCTGTATCTCTGTCAATTGGACCTTTTTTATTGAAATTGTAATCTTCTGTGTTCCGAAAAGCAGTCTTATATCTGAATTATAATTCCACGTGTGCTAAAGAAATTATAATAATCAATGCACATGATTGCATTTTTTCTTTTTCTTTTTCTCCAGAGGTTCATCCAGTACCTGGCCTCCAGGAACACCCTATTCAATCTTAGCAATTTTTTGGACAAAACTGGCTCTCATGGTAAGTAATATTTCATGCAGTGACAGCAGCTGCCAGTCAAAATCTTCTTGTGTGATATTAAATCACTATAAAAAGTTATGTGAGCTATAATTAATTGCAGTACTCTTAAACTAACACATTTTGACAGTTCTTATTTAATCAACATTGCTGTCATGCCCACTGCATACATTTGAATTTGCCTATGAAATAAAAATGATCAGCCCATTGTATTTATAAAGGCTTGTACTTTCAGGTTATGACATGTCAACGTTTATAAGACGTTACAGCAGGTATCTGAACGAGAAGGCGTTTGCATACAGACAGATGGCTTTCGACTTTGGCAGAGTGAAGAAAGGGTAAATAAATCTTCTGCTACATTGCTGTACACTCAGTTGACATTGGAACACTACTGCGCAGTAACAGATTTGAGTGGGATGTTGTGAAATCAAGGACAACCTCGAGACCCAGAAAAGAGCTTTGTGATGCTTCTGTAGAAAAGTAGTTATTGCGGTTATTCACAAAGTTCATTGTTCTCTTGGAAATATTGTGTGTGTGTGTGTGTGTTTGTGTATGTTACTGTATGTGATCAAGGTCTCATTGCAGACACGTCACACGACACAATGAAGAAGCTACAAACACATTGGCAGCACACATCTGATTATTAGAGACTAAAATTGCATTTTTAATGAACTCTCTAAGAAATTTGTATTAATGTTCCCTGAAAATGAACATATCTATTAGACCATTTGACTTTTCTATATTATTATATTAGACTTATTATATAACTATACCTATTCATGACTTTTTCATCAAACTTTTATTTTAGGGTAAAATCTATACCCTAATTGCGCTGTAGTCACCATTTCTAAAAAATGTAATCACTACCTCATTTTCATATGGTATGACAAATACATTTTTACAGATTCATTCCATGAGATGTCAAATTTACAAATGTATTTCATGTCAACTATCCATGTTTTTTTTGTTTTTTTTTTCGTTTTCAAGAAAGCATACAAAAAACATTACAAAAACGTATCTGAAAAATTCCAATGTTGAACTAATATCTTCTTTGTAACATTCATGGCAGCTAGCCAAAATTTCCAGTCTCACTCAGAGGAAGTTGAAAGTTATCATTCAACAATAAAAGGACAGGATGCTTGGGAAAAAGTATTCTAGTGACATTGTACAAAACATCTAGCATTTTGTCCCACAAATCTCGTACATCTGGACAGTCCCAAAGCATGTACACCAATGTGCCTATGTTCCATGGCCTACAAAAATTCCAGTAAGGGTGGGGCTGATCTTAACATTTAACCCAAGAATTAGTGTTATACCTGATTCTGGATTATGTTCAGTTACAAATGACATGTTCTTTACTACCAAATCCATGTGAATGTGTGTGTGTTTCTCAGTGCTGATGGTGTGATGAGAACAATGTCTCCAGACAAGCTCTTGAAAGGCATGCCCACTCTGCAGGGTCAGATCGATGCTCTGCTGGAGTTTGAAGTGAGTCTGCTTACTGTCATCATCACAGGCTGTATTAACACCTGATGCTGTTACACAGGGTTCAAACTTGACTAGCATCACGCCTAGTTAGGAAAAACTTTTGCAAGATACAAATCTGTGACATACTGTCATTTCTCTTGCTTTATTGTTTCAGGTTCATCCAAAAGATCTTGTAAACGGGGTGATCAATGCCACCTTCCTGTTGCTCTTCAAGGATCTGATCAAGTTGTATGCCTGCTACAATGATGGCATCATTAATCTTTTAGGCAAGTCTTTGTTTTTAAAGTTTAGTGATATTGTCTGCAAGATTTGACACATCTATATGACTTAATATGATTTCCTTGGTCATTTTTAGAGAAATTTTTCCAGATGAAGAAAGGACAATGCAAAGAAGCATTGGAAATCTATAAAAGATTCTTGACACGAATGACCAGAGTCTCAGAGTTTCTCAAAATTGCTGAGGTAAACCATGTATTTTTTGTAATTATAAAATGTTTAGTGAAACTTGCATTAGTGGTTCATAGGTTATGACATATAATCTCTTTTTGTCCAACAGCAAGTGGGAATTGACAAAAACGATATTCCTGAACTGACCCAGGTAAGGCTCTGTTTAAGTGGCATTTTCCTCCTTTTCGTCCCATTCCTCATGATGCCAACACTCTCCACGTCAGTACTAACAATGCACGTCAGTGTTGTGGACTTGTGGTGTTGTTTTAACATGTGTTGCATGTATCGTAGCCTTCAAATCCGACAAGTTTTAGACAATTGAGAGGTTGTTACCCTTTCCTGACCATTGGGCCAGTCATAAACATCCATGCGCTACATATAAGTGGTCATTCTTCTCTCATGATGGGGCATTTGTCAGAAGGGTGCGTGTTCCATGGATCCATCCTGTCCTGTGCCCCCTGGCTGATTGACAGATTCTGTACCTGTCTTCTTATTTCAGCGGTGCAGATTGATCACACAGGCTGAGAGAGTGAGTAGTGTGTGGTGCTTTCCACTTTGGGAAATCCTGCAGCTTAGGAGAGAGCAAAAAACAATCCTCATTAGCGCTCATTAAATAAACTGCACACAAAATCTCATTTCAGAGTGAACTTGGATGTGATTGAAGGATCATGAGCGGAGTAGCAGCAATGCTTGCTGTGTGAGACAAGAACATAAGCTACAGCCACATTTGCATCCCAGTAAAGCTGAAGAATCGCCAAGAATAGAGTTTCCACAATCATTAAGACCCATTTAATATGTTGAACAAAACAATTTGCCTAAAAACTATTTAAAGACGTCTGAAATTTTTGGGAATTTCAGTGAATTTCTTTCCAACGGATTATTGCCTCCCTTTTAGATGAGCAAAATATGAAAATAACTGGCGCTTTCCATGAATATGGAGCCCTTTGGTGTCCCCAGACTTAAAAAAACAAAACATTTAAAGCACAAATAGATTGTTTTTCTGTTGTAAAGGCTATTATAATTTTGGTGATTTTTGCCTTTTGTGCGCAAACTTGTTAACGTGATTTTCCTTGTATTAAAAAAAAACATTTATTTAACATTTATTGCTCAATGTTTTATATATAGATATATATTCCTAATGTACTATATATATATATATATATATATATATATATATATATATATAAATTATATCGAATAAATAAATATTTTAAATTATAAAAATTCTTAGAAAATATCTGCCCATAAAATACCCACCTCCTGTCACCTTTCCATTTATTGAAAATAACAAAAAATTACTTAATTTTTAAAATAGTTTCAGTCACCTGTATTCATGGAAAACCCCAAATTCAAGGTTTTAAAGCTTGCACACAGAAGGTTCTGCCGTTGTGGAAGCTCTGTTATGAAATGATGAGAGTTTTTCATGCGGGCAGAAACAAGGGGGCTTGCTCTGAAAGCATGCTGCGCGTGATGTCAGGGCAGGATGGTTGCCTTCAGATACTCTGGATCAGCGGTGGAGTTCAGGACGTGCTGGAGGGAGATGAGCATGCCTGGGTTCTGGATTTGGCAGTGGTTGTAATTGGGTTTCGGCCTGGGATGCACAGCTGTGTAGCTCAACAAATGTGATTACATTTAACAGGGTGTAGTAATGTTCTCACACAATTTATTTTTAGATATTCCCTTAGGACTCAAGGATTTAAAGGACACAAGTGTACTGAAATCTTTTGATTGCTGCATTTTGCAAGTTTGTTGAATCCTTAAGTGATCAGTTGTGCATGTAATCAACCAAACGGAATTAATAAATTGCTATTTGTTTGTTTTTAAGCTGCTTTTAGTGTGAAGAAATATGAGTTTAAGTTTAAATTCAGAAAAGCCCGTTCCTGTTCATTAAATTCTGTCTTGATGCTACCCTTCCCACTCACACTGCAATTAGAAATTAGAAGAAACATTTTAACACCCATTTTTCAGCTTTGAATTTTTCAGTTAATTTGTGTCAAAAAAAAAAAAAATCTCATGTCTTACAGGAGCTAAACAGACATAACGCACACATTTGTGTTTAACACACTGTTTAAGGATCGCTGTTATCTGCTCGGTATAGAGCACAGGGTAATTAATGGATTAATTGTATGTGAATTAATCTCCATTATTCCTTTGTAAATATTTATGACATTGTGTGTAGCTGTGTTTGTGTGTGTATGACAGAGAGAATGGGAAAAGGAGGTGAGAGATGTTGAGGGTATGCCTGAGGTTAGTGTATGTGGTGTATTGTGCCAACACTTCAGCTCAAACCCCAATTCTCAGGGGTACTTCTCAAGCCTCTAATCTGTCTGCTAGGACCCCAGTGTAATTGTCTGAGATTGCTGCCATGAAGGATTCGTATAGCTGCCACTGCTTGAATTGTTGTAGGAATTTCCATACACTATTTTGATGAACAGCAATAGGTCATGTATATTAATTACACTTTGGAATTCTCTATTCTGGTTGGTCAAATGGCATCTAGCTGTCAAATTTGGTGCTGTAAAAGAGGTTAATTTACTTCAAGAAATAATATGTTTAGATAAGTTGTCCGAGTGCTATTGGTTCATTATGATTAGCCGTGTTTCCATCCAAAAAACGGTGGATGGAAATGCCAAGATGCGCATAATTTCTCAAATTGTGCATAAAAAACTTGTGCGCTCAATTGAGGCGGATATTTTTTTTATCCAATAAGAAGACTCGCACATAAACTACGATGGAAACATGTTTTCTGAAACTCAACAAAAAACTCACTCGATTTTGCGTCCAGATTGAGATTGAATAACTGGACTAACCAGTGGACCAATTTCATTGCACAGCATCTCAAATGTTGGTTTGGTCATTCTGAAATGCCTTAGCCAAAGTCTGTCATCAAAATGATTTGGTATTTGTATAATGACCTCCCAGAACTGTCTCACAGGATTGCATTTCCAAACACCAGGCATCCTCCTCTGAACGCAAAATAACATGACAGAGTTTATTACGTTTTGTCTGTGCTCTCTGAAAGTCGCAAATCATTTATGATGTATGAAAAAAGAGCCTCGGGGAAGCCTCCGACTGCAGAAACTTCCATTTTAAGTTCCCAGGAAGTGACGATTTTGTTCTCCTGATCACTTGGGATGGAAACTTGCTTTATTCGCAATGCTTTACGTGATCCAATTTTGAGTCCAGTTTGATGAAGTTAAATTTGCTACTTTGGATGGAAATATAGCTATTGTAATATTTGTCTGTGTGTTTTACCATTCTGATTGGTGTTTATGCATCAAATACAGTAATAAATGTGTTGTTAATTTGCATTATTATTATTTTGTACAGATATTACAAAATGAGGTATTATGTGAATAGCTACAGACATACAGCAGGGTCACCAGATCTGACAAGGCACCCCACTCTATCTGTACATGATAAGTAGTTGAATTTATGTTAATGATGATGATGGTATTTTTCCAGGCCTGATCAAACAACATTTAATTCTCAAGATTTGAGAATTGTAAAGGTTTTCTGGCATTATATGTCATGTATGTAGGTTAGATGTGTGTATTTTGACTAGACCTAGACAATCGATAGATGCTCTAAGGTATTATGGCCCATATCATATTACCCTAGACCCAAGGCATTTTATTTAGCTCTTATTCATGAATTAACCACAAAAATGGATCAGATTATATATTATTTTAATATATATGATTTGTTTGGCCTATTTAGCTGTAACTGTATGACATTGTTACCCATGAGATACACCCACCTGCGATTATGTGGCATGTCTAACCAATAATGTGCTCTGAATGTCTCTGTTGTGCCTGAATGCATGAGTGAGCATGCTGCAATGCATTGTGGGCCCCACTGGGACCATGAAATAAAGCATTGTGTTCTGCATCCAAACCAGCGGGGAGAATTCTTTACTTAAGTCTATTAACTTATATAAATGTATACATTTATTGTGTTACAATATAAACTATAATTATATAAGTTATAGTCATTTTCTAGTAATATTTGTCCTCTGCTTGTCTTCATTCACTGTTAGCAGCTTGACTTTGCATTTTTGTGTTTTGTAGTCTGAATGATTGTGTCCTTGGTGGTACAGTAGGTCACTTTAACAATGCGTTGTTTTGTGGCTTTGTAGGCCCCTGAGAGTCTTCTGGAATCTCTGGAGACACATCTCAACACACTGGAGGGGAAGAAAGTGTAAGTGCTTAAAGTCTTCTGAATAATATGAAGCAATGAAACAAAAGAAGTCGATCTTCTTTATCTCGAATGCATGAATCTTTTCTACTGCTGATAAAATCGATACTTTTATTACAAACAGTAATACTGTCCCTCCTTTCCTTGTGTTAACAGTGATGAGTGAGTATTTCTACAGAATGTTTGGCAGAATTCACTTGTACCGTAAACATAATTATATTTTTGTACTGTAATGGTGATGTTGTCGTCATTGTGGTGTTCACAGTTCTATAGACTGATGGTTGAACTTTAGTTTTAAGTTTCAGCATTTTAAAATGCTAAAGTTCCCTCTCTCTATAGAATGAATTATTTTTTTGTCCAGCTGAGCTTTATAATTAAGTTCACTCTGTACAAGCTGAACCAGACTGAACTTAACACACTAACAGTGCCAGCCTAGAATTGATCGATTTTGTATTTGGTAGTCTTCATTTCAGTGTCATGCAATCGTATCGTAACTGAATACCCCGTATTCCCCAGTGCATGCCAGCTATTGATATTATATGAATTTAAAAGAAATATTATATATTTTTTTAGGATTGTATAACTTGGATTCATTTTGGCTTATGTTTCCTACAAAAAAATCGAAATGAGTAGTAGGACAATAAGACTATTAGTCATTAATGCATAATGCCTGCTTGCTGTTTGAAATGATTCCTCATATCATGAATTATAATTCCATCATTTAACTTTTTGAGTAGAATGTTGTCTAAGTTATTTCAAAAGCCATTCTTACATTATTTACGTTTCCTACCACTAGGTCACCTACTAAGGTGAGTAATGTGAAACTTTTTTACAGTTGAATTATGCAGTATTACACTATCGTTCAAAAGTTTAGGGTCAGTCTCTTATGCTAGCCAAGGCTGCATTTAATTGATTAAATACACTAAAACAGTAATATTGTGAAATATTATTACAATTTAAATGAATCAAAACAATCTGTTTTCTATTTCTGTGATTTATTTCTGAGATTGAAAAGCTGAATTTTCAGCAGTCTTTACTCCAGTCTTCAGTTTCACTAATTATTCTTATTATTATCAATGTAGAAAATGGTTTTGCTGCCTAATATTGTTGTTTAATCTGTTTAATACATGTTCTTTCAGGATTCTGTGATTTTGGTATCAATGTAAAAGTCTTTACAGTCATTTTTGATCAATTAAATCCATCGCTGCTGAGTAAAAAAATATTTGTATCTTTAAAAAAAATCGTACTGACCCCAAACTTTTGAACAGAACCGTATATAATTCTGTATTATACTATAAAGTATTATAAGACATAATTCATATTACTGTCTATTTATTCAAATAAATGGTAAATCCAACATGCCGCACATAGAAAGGATCTCCAACAAATAATGGAACGCCTGCTGGTACCCCTGCCAAAACTGCTGGTACCGCTGATCCCACTTCTGCAGCAGCCGCAGTAACTGACACCATTGCAGCAGCACCAGCTACAACCACCATCAAGTAAGTTGTCTTATTATAATAAAACACAACTATCTGTGACATGTCCTTACTGTATATACATTACTCTCTCTTGTCTTTTTCTCTCTATAGTAGCGGCTTTAATGATCTTGTGGATTTTGATCTGTTGGCTCCAACCGCAGGGGCTTCGGCGGCTCCCACAGCATCATGGGGAGGTGAGCTGATGTCATTTCATTTTGCTGCTATAAACCACAAACACCAGCAATAACCACTGTACTGAAGAGTGTTGTTGTTGTTTTATTACATTCTTTGATATTGTTTTATCAGGGCAGGTCAACTGATCACATTTCTGGTTAAAGTTGTGCAAAAATCTCCAGCATTTATTGTTACAGAGACTAAAAAACTGGAGGTTTAGGTTGTTATCGGTGTGTTCATCATTCATATCACCACTACTAGTTTGTCTATTGAGCTCCACTGCATGAACCATTTTCTACCAAAATTAGGCCAATTAGGGGAATATATATTGAGTGGGCATTCTAATGAGTTCTAATGACAGACTAATTGGAAATGTCTTTCCCTTTCTGCTTTTCTACCCAAGCTTGTCAAGTCCCAGTTGTAAGCCGCAGTTTCTTTAGAAAGAAAAATTTGGGATCAGCTGATTCAAGGAGAGATCAAACATCTGTTTGCATCTAACATAATCTTCTTCTTTTCTTCCTCACTCATTTCCCTGTTTTTTGGCTTTGATGTCAGATCTGCTTGGTGAGGGTGAGTAGAGATGATTTTTAGATTGCATATACACAAGTGTTCTATCCAGGATCTGAGCCTTAAAATGTATCATACAAAAATCAACATGTTATTTTATTTTATTTTCCTATAATAATTTAGCAACCTAATCATATTTTTATTTCGAATTTTATAAAAATAATAGTAATTGAAAATCATTTCAAAATTTGAATGGGCAGGACACCCTTGCGTCTTGTCTACCAGGAACTTTCTGAACAAACTTTTTACTGTCCAAATCTGCATTCTTCTTTTTTGACCCAGCTGTAGCTTTATGAAGTCATTTTGCTAAAATCTCACCACACACAGCTTTATTTCATCCTGCCTACATCCCTTCATTGCCTCTCTCTCCTCCTCTGTCTTTCTGAATGCTGTGGTTTGGTTGTGGCTTGGCTGTGGCGGGGTTCCAGACTCTCTTGCTACCGCTAACTCTGAAGCGCCCCTCGCTGAGGCTGACTCTGCCGCAGCTTCTGCTACTGAACCAGCTGCCGCTGCCTCGCTGCCAGTGCCGGCCACCGTCTCAGACATGGATCTGTTTGGAGGTCAGTCAGGTCATTTCCAGGTTTAACCATCAGGGAAGAATGTTGAGTTCATCGGTTGTTTTTTGAATCACTTGTTGGTAAAAGCTTGGTTTGGGTGCATGAATTGTTACTGGTACTGTTTGAAGTCACTCAGTTGACACATGACTGCTTTTCATGAAGGTACAGTAACTTGTCAATTACTTTATATTTAAGTTCGGTAAATGCATTTTGCCATATTGGCAAACATAATTTGCCGTGTTTTTTATTCCTTTTGCAATATGTGGCCTGAAGTCACTATTGTGTAAGTAGAAGATAATTAGTTCACTGGACCATATTTATTCATTTAACAGATTATTTTATTCAAATGAGAACAATACAAGTAGATAGGATTAATCCAAGGGAGAAAAGAACATAAGTATTGTTAGGCCTACCAGCTGAGTTGATCCATTTGTTTAATGAGGCATACTATATAGCTAAGGATTAGTTCACTTGAGATGAGATCGCTTACAGCAGACATTTCAGTACAGCCCTGATTATAAAAGGTCAACCGCAAATAAGAGACATCAAATCACCTTAAACTGTCAACTTTCATGCCATGCAAATGTTTAATCCCAGGCCAGGTTTAGCTCCACTTTGCCAGCAGAAATGTGATATTAGTGTTTTTAAATTTGGAGTAAACAAACCAATAACACATTGAGTATGGAATAAAAATTTTAGATTTTAGTTTTATTTTAATACAATTTTATACATAAATGTTTCTAATAAATAGGGTTGCCGACTTTTGTATATAAAAAAGAATTAAGTACTAAAATGCATTTCACTTGTTGTAAAAAAAACATGTAATGTCTAATGTATGTTTTTATGGTTTCAGTTTGTTATGATAAACTATAATAATGCTATTAATGTCTATTAAAGTTTCATACAATATTACAGACATGTTGTACATGTTGTTAATTAATATGAATCAGTACTTAAATGTATAATTACATTGTGACAAGGACACCTTAAAATAAAGTGTAACCCAAAAGTCTTGTGCGGAATGAATGCAGTTCCTTCAACTGCAGGATGATTCTGTATTATATGGAAGTTGGCAACCCTACCAGTAACTGACACCTTGTTCCATACAAAGCTGTGCAGACTGTTGATTTGATAATCCTCAAATTAAATTAACAGTCGGTTTAAAAAAACAAAAACAAAAAAAGTTTTTTTTTTTCTTGGTTAATAAATGAATTCATTCTTACCTGGTCATCACAATGAGTCGTGCAGGTTTTGATGGGGTTTGAAATATCAAATGCCACAATGCTCATCACCGCCTTGGCTTTAGTTAACTGAAGCAATGCTGTCAAACCCAACACGTTTTACTCACTTGTTGGTCCTGACGGCATTGACTGGATGTTTCACGCAGGCTGACTCATTTCCCTCAGTGTGTTTGTGTGTGGACACACTGAATTAAACTGTATACAGCCCACACTGGTCTATTTTACTGCCATTTGGGTTGTATAGAGTGTTTCTGTTCACTTATAGAAGTCTCTCTCTATAGCCTCTTCATCCCCGTTTCTTTTTCTCTGTTGGGTTTTGTTGGTTTGGTTCGGCCCAGATGCGTTTGCGCCCTCCCCAGGTGATGGTCCGAGCGAGGGTGTGGCCCCAGCAGCTGCTGCCGATGCATGTGCCGGATCTGGTGGGTGTTCGTCCGTACACAAGATCCTTTAGCACCCTGCTCTTTATTTGTGTGTGTGTGTGTGTGTGTGTGTGTGTGTGTGGAGGTTTGTGTGTAATATGGTCGCGTGCTTGAATGGAAACCTGAAGTTCAACAACCGCTAATGGTCAGCAGTCTGTGTGTGCGAGAGAGAGTGCATGCAATGTGATTTTTGTTTGCATTGTTTCGGTTTTTAACCCTGCTTTTCCCCACGCGATACAGCAAAATAATTTTGTCCATGACCTGCCTGAGCACATACACCATTCTCTGCAGGCACAATTAATAATATCTCTCCTTACATTACAAAAAAAAATCATTTTTAATCATTATTTTGTTCTTGTTTTACAGTAAAAAATGTACATATCCTTAAAACATTAAAAGCTAAATTAATTTTGTTTTAAGGATGTTTAGATGTTTTGAAAACAAAACAAAATCCTTAAGTTGATGATTGAAAATTATTTTTGCCTCAACTTTCTGCGGGAAAGACTCAAAAAAAATTAAGACTTTTTTCAAGATTTACGCATTTCAATTAATAGTAAAATAGTAAAATTCCATCAAATTGAATTGAATAATCCTTACATATTTTTACATAAGGATTATTCAATACAATTTGATGGAATTTTACTATTAATTGAAATGCATAAATCTTTAAAAAAAAAGAGAAAAAGGCTTAACATTTTTGAGTGCTATGTTACCTTTACTAATAATTTCCCTTCCAGCTTATATTTTCAGTAGCAGTGATTCATTTAAACAACCTAAACTTTAATTTCATGAAATTTGGAGAGCAAAACCTTGCAGCTGCGGTGTCATAGAACATGAACAGAGTTACTCTATATTTACCTTACTTTATATTTGCTTTTATTGTAACTTAGGGTTACACTTTATTTCGATAGACCACTTTAGACATTCTACTACTTTGCAACTACATGTCAACTAATTTTCATTAGAGTATTAGAAGACGGTTAGGTTAGGGTTAATAAGTTGACATGTACATGCAAAGTTACTTATAGTCAGTAGAATGTCTGAAGTGAACTATCAAATAAGTAATAACTAATAAATAACTTGGCTCTTCCATATTGCTGCCAATCTGCAACTTTTGACATCCAGACTGTACTTCCTAGTTTTTGACCACCTCAAATATGTATAATACAAAACATACTAAAACATAACATTGTTTATTGTGTTTTTGTAACATAAGTCCACTGAAGGCAAGTTGAATGCGAACCCATATGCAGTATATTGAAACAGAATAAAAAAAACGAAATAAAAAAAAACATGACATGACATGACATGAACTAGAGACTTGGCTAGAACACAAACAAAGCAAACAAACAGACAATAGAAACATGAGGTCTATATGTTCTCAAAGACTAATGACTAGACAAGACACACCTGAAAATAATCAACCAATAAACCAATGACAAACAGAACTGAGAAACACATGACCAAAACAACCAATCAGAACATGACACATGGCAGAATCACATAGCCGTTGAGTGAACATCGGTTGTACACTCGTTATTGTGGTGCATTGTGGGATTGAATGAGTACACTTGATAATGTCCACTATGGTTTTGGACACCACTACAAATGGCTTTCCACTCAAATAGTGCCCTATTTAAGGGTATAGGGGGCGATTTCGGACACAGCCCTTGACTAAGCAAATAAACGTGAACCAAAACAGTTTTGAACTACTTTTTAATCAGTACTTTAATTTTAATTGCAGTACTAAGGTTAATGGTGTCTTAAAGTGTGCTTTTTAAGATAAAATCCATCTCCCCTCTCTCTCTCTCTCTCTCTCTCTCTCTCTCTCTCTCTCTCTCACTCTCTCTCTCTCTCTCTCTCTCTCTCTCTCTCTCTCTCTCCGTGATTTCAGTGCTGCTGAAGTTATGAGCTTTCAGTGTGTTTCTTTTTCATTTGCAGTGTTTGTTATGTAACAAACCTTCCCCACTCCATTTTCACCCCCCACCCCTCCCTAATAAAGACCCCTGGGCCACATCCGAGGGGAGCTCAAGCATTGCCCCAGAGCTGGATCTCTTTGCCATGAAGCCAGTAGAGAGTATCGTTGCCCCAGCGTCCCCTACCAGCGACGAGCCGAGCATCTCACCAACAGCGGCCCCTGCTGTCCCCTCTCCTCCACCCGCTACTGCCACCACCACCGCATCTGCTACAACTGAGCCTGCGGCTCCGCCAACACTAGACCTGTTTAGTGGTAATATTTCTGCTGTAGTTCTGCCTCTGTCTTGCTTTACTCTGCATTATGACAGTATTAACTTGCTACGCTAGTTCCCCAACATTATTAAGATTCTCTTTGTTTGATTTCTCTCATTTAGATTTCTATTTTATTTGTTGGTCATTCTGGTTTGTGAATCATGACTTTAACCACCTTTTCAGTTCTAAGGAATAAACAATAGTTTGAAATATAAATATAAACATACACTTCTGTTACTATTCAGCAAAGATGCATTTAATTGATCAAAAGTCACAATAAAGACATTTATAATGTTACAAAAGATTTCTATTTCAAATAAATGCTGTTCTGTTGAACTTTATATCAAAGAATAAAAAAAGATCTATCACGGTTTCTACAAAAAATATTAAGCAGCACACATTTTTTTTAACATTGATAATAATAAGAAATGTTTCTTGAACACCAAATCAGCATATTAGAATGATTTCTGAATTGACACTGAACACTGGAGTAATGATGCTGAAAATTCAGCTTTGCCATCACAGCAATAAATTACATTTTAAAATATATTAAAATATAAAGCAGTTATTTTAAATTGTAATAATACTTCATAAGATTACTGTTTTTACTATTTTTGATCAAATAAATGCAGCCTTGGTGAGCATAAGAGACTTCTTTTTTAAAAAAACATTTAAAAATCTTACCGAACCCAAACCTTTGAACAGTAGTGTAAATATGAAATATTTCTAAAATATTATACTATTGATATAATTGTACATATCAATTGATATGTATAAAATGTCTGTATAAAAAATATGTGTGTGTATATATATATATATACAGTATATATATATATATATATATATATATAATTGTAAATCAAGAGGGGTGGTCAGTGTCACTGATTCACATTTGGCCTCTAAAATCCCACTGCAATCTTTCAAAATCCAGGATTTGCAGTGACCACATTTGTCCTGCAATCATTTTCTGGCTTTTTGACCATAATCTGAATGCTGCAGTTTGCATTGACATTTGCAGACTTGATTAAATTGTCTTTTGTGCTACTTGTTCAGAGTGATTATGGAAAAAAGCAAGCAAAGCAAAAATGTTTTCTCGTCTAAATGGCGATTCCTCTCTCTCTCTCTCTCTCTCTCTCTCTCTCTCTCTCTCTCTCTCTCTCTCTCTCTCTCTCTCTCTCTCTCTCTCTCTCTCTCTCTCTCTCTCTCTCTCTCTCTTTTACTTGAAGCTGTCATGTTATGCACTGACTAGAAGCGTAATGCAAATGTGTGTCCTTGTTTATAGATATGTTTGATTCTATGCCTGAGCAAAGCTCCTCCACAGAGCCCAAAGCAACCACTCCTAGCGTAGACCTATTTGGTGCAGGTACAGGAGTTGATTCCCATACTTCTATTGAACGTCTCGTCTCGTCTCTTCTAGTCTCACCTTTCTTCTTTCTCATCTGTTTTTTTGCCCACTCCGTCTTGGTTTGTCCTCATAGTGGAATGTGGACTTGTGCATGTTTGCACCCTCAAAAGCACGACTCTGTGTTATTTACGTGCTTCTGCTCCTTATTGATTTCTCTTCTCTTGTATTTCATCCTCCACTTCCTCTTTCTGCTTTGGCTTGGTCTGGAAGATCTTCCCGCTGTGTCACGCGGGCCCTCACCTTTGCCTGAGGCCAGTGTGACTGGTGATCTCTTGTCTGGTGAGTGTCTGAGGCTTGTCTCGCTAAACCTAGCATGTTCCACAAAAGAATGGAAGTCATGCAGGTTTAACATGACAAGAGGGTGAGTAAATGATGACAGAATCTTCATTTTTGGGTGAATTATCCCTTTAATTTAATGCTGTATTTGGTTAATGTTCTTCAATGCACTTCTATTTTCACTATACCTCACAGTAACACTTTAAACTGCTAGTATTATTTTCAAAGGTGTCTCTCTCTTTCTCATATAGACTCATTTGTTGCTCCAGCTGTTGCTCCAGTGGCTCCTACACGTGCTGCTCACGCGGCTCCTGTCTCTCCTCCTAAAGCCGAGCCTGGACCTGTGCTGGATCTCCTTGGTGTGTCCCCTAAACTCTCTCATAAAAAACACCTAGAAGACCAGAGGAAGTGCTTAAATATTGAGATATTCATATTCAAAGACTTCCACTGCAGTGTAACCCAGAGAATTATGATCAGGTTTTTACATCTGACTACACAACGTTGGTGCTGAGCTTGTTCAAGTTCATTTTATAGCATAGACATTTAAATTTATGAACTGGTAAGTATACACCAGCTGTTTCATAACCCAGTTTTTCAGTTACAGAGGGTACTCTTATCAGTGTCTGTTAAGTGAGCAGATGATGATGTTGAGAAGAGAGACGTTTATTTGGTATGTGTTTGAGTATAGTGTATTTGCATGCTGTGCCGTATACATTTTAAGTGTGGAAAGATACAGGGAATGCACATCCATGTGTCAGTGTTTGTTACGGTGTGATTCTGTGTGGGCCTGTTGTATGATCTCGGCTCACTCTCTCCATCTGCCCCTCTCTCGGTGTGTATGCAGCTTTAAGGCTGACTAATGCTTCTCCTCCTTCATGCTGCGCTGTGGGACGTCTGTCTCTGGAACAGACACATTTGGAGACACTACTGGAGACTCCCAGTCCGCTGCTCCCGGAGCACCATCCTGTGACCTGCTTGGAGGTATGGTCACAAATCTCATTTTTGATTGATGATGAAACAGAAGCTAGAACAAGCACTGCCGAAGTGCTGTTCTATTTATGTTATGCAGTTAATGCCTAATAAATAATTAAGTGAAAACAAATAAATAAATGATAGTAATTAATAATTGAATTACAATCATAATAATAATAGTTATTATCATTGCTTTTTTGTTAAATGTATAATTTTATCCAATAATATTAATAATAATAATATATTATATATATATATAATGCTAAGATTAAATACTTTTCTATAAATTAATGCTAGCAGATTACTTTTTCAGTAAAACTTTAAGTGTAAATTGTTATGCTGATAATATAATTTGTAATTAAATTTTGTATTAAATTAGGATAATAAAAAAATTAAATAAATTCTCATCTCAGCAGTGTTGTTATTGTTAACTAAACTATTAAATTTTTTTTTGCTAATTGAAATAAAGCTAATTATATAAATAAAAAGCTTTATTTAAAATGTTAGATTTTTAAAAATAATTATATATATATATATATATATATATATATTTTTTTTTTTGCTCTATTAATTTATATTTAGCTTTATATAGTTTTTATTAATATTTTGAATTAGCCTTTATTTGTAGATTTTCAGTTTAATTTTATGTTATGCTTTAGTAATTTTTTTGTGCTTTTGGAATTTGTATTAGTGTATATATATATAATTTTTTTTATTTTTTTTATTTTTTGCTTTATGCATATATATACACAGTGTATGTGTGTGTGTATATATATATATATATATATATATATATATATATATATATATATATATTAGGGCTGTCAGTTAAACACGTTATTAACGGCGTTAATGCAAACCCATTTTACGGTCTTTTTGGCCTAGCAAACGTTGTAGTTTTTTTCACATGCTTTTGCAACAGGACGCGGCATGCGCGGCGCTGCACTATGAAACCCATTCATTTCAATGGCTTGCGCCCGCTTGCGCCGCGGTAGGACGTTTTGTTGCTTCGTCGACCAAAGCGCAAGCGGATCTAGCTAGACCGGAAACAAAACAGGCACGCCGCCGCACACACTTGTTTGGGCTTGCGCGCCGGCCAAATAGTTGGTTAACGTTACGTTTTGAGTGGATGACGAGCGCGAGACGCCGAAATGGATGCCAATAAGATTCTGAATGGAAAGTTTACTTTTAAAAAGTTGCCAAATGGTTCCATTGACAAGACCAAAGTGATGTGTGTTTTGTCGTTGTGAACTGAGCTATCATCATCGCAGCACGTCCAGTCTGAAATACCATTTGATAATGGCCAAGCAAGCACACACACAGCTGATGCAAATTCTCCGCCCCCTCCTCCAATATCAGAACCTCGTCAGTATTTCTTTCACCCTTTTATTGATGGACAGTGTTACATTGTGTGAGAGATTATTTGCTCCAAGTGAGAATGTTAGTGTGAAATTGAACACAGTATATGCCAATGTTGTTTTAAAAAAAAAACATTTGCACAAAGCAAGCCGATCCACTTTTCCATGTTGATAAGAGCATTAAAATTAGAAAAAATAATGGGACAAAAAGAAATCAAGAGACATTTAGAATAGATAAAAATGTGCGATTAATTGCGATTAATCGCGAGTTAACTATGACATTTAATATTGTAATTGTTTGACAGCACTAATATATATACATATATATATATATATATATATATATATATATAAAAACTTAAAACAAATTCCAAAACCTTTTTAAAATAAAATCTAAAAGTGTATTGTGGATTTGGCGTCTCACCCGCTGATGTCTGTAGGGTTGATTTCACCGGTCACCCCGACGGTTACACCAACCCCAGCAGTAGTGCCAGTCTCAGCCCCAGCTGACCTGCTGGAGTCGGGTTTTGATGCCTTCGGCAGTTCGCCGGTGTCCTCCACACCAGCAGTGGCAGACAGCGGCCTCGCCACCGCAGCAGGATCTGGTGGCTTCGATACGTCAGGTGAAAAATCATATTATATGTGTTCCCCAGGTGTTTTGAACAGATTACTATACTCTCACATTAAACATTGATAATTACCTTTTTGCCAAAACTGTTTTTATTTTCTCTTGAACACAGCGTGCCGTTTTTCAAGCTTGCTTGCTTCTCAGCACACTTTCGTCTTGCATGAGCACTTCTGTATCTGCTGACCTTCTTAAATAATACAGAGAGGATGTGGCAGTGCTTATAAAATGCGTTCTCCCTGTGCTTTTTCTCCTTTTTCATTTCTTCTTGTGTTCTGTCTATTCTTGCTCTCTTACTATAATACTGCTTTTCTCAACTTTATCATCTGTCCCATTATTCTGTCATCTCTCTCTCTCTCTCTCTCTCTCTCTCTCTCTCTCTCTCTCTCTCTCTCTCTCTCTCTCTCTCTCTCTCTCTCTCTCTCTCTCTCTCTCTCTGCACTTCGTTTCTGATAACTCTCTCCTTGCATACTGATCTGGCTCATTGCTTGCTCCTGCTGTGCGATTGGTGAGTTGGTGAGAGAACTCAGGGCTTTGCGGCATGTATCGCTGTAGCCGATCACGCTAAAGGGATTGGGAGGTTTGAATGTTCTTGCGCTGTTTGTTCATCCACTGCACATGCACACCCTTTACCCTTTGAACTCTGTGCAGTTTTTCCCTGCTCGCCTATTTTACAGATCTTGAGCATTACTGCATTAGAATGAATTGCCTGCCTTAGTGTTGTTGGTACTGTACCGGAATACTTTTTCATAAAAGGTGCACTAAAATAATCCTTTCAGCATATATTATTAGCTACTTTATAAATGTGTTGTGAATTCTTCATGCTTTTCTAGGTTGTACATTAAGTATTTGTAAAATATTTCTTCATTTCTTTAGATGCAAAAATTGCTGCAAGTCATTTTAAGCTATAAAAAATAAATTAACAAAAATACTTGGTGCACCTTTAAAAAATTTTAAGACCCAAAACCTTTCCTTTAAGGTTTAAAGTTTTGGGTCATTGACTGGGAGGTGTATGATCTCAGCCCATCTCCCCATCCGGTACAATTAATTCTGCAGTGAGGATATTTTCTTTGGTGCCTGACATGATGCGTCCAACCATGTTGTAATGTAATGAAAATCCTGTTTATAAAGATGTTCTGATGTGTGTTGCCAGTTTTTGGTTTCCCAATGCATGTAGTTAACACCCCTGGATGCAATTTTTGAATACCACATGAATGTTATTATAAATGTGTGGATTTCAATTTTTTTTTTTTTTTTTTTTAATACATGTGCACTTTCGTTCAAAGGTTTGGGGTCAGACAGATTTTTATTTTTAAGAAATTCATACTTTTATTACACATTAAATTATCCAAAAGTTACAGACATTGATAATGATACAAAAGATTTCTGTTTCAAATAAATGCTGTTCTTTTGAACTTTCTATTCATCAAAGAATCCCCCCAAAATATGTATGGTTCCCTTTCAGTCGCTCACGTTCGACGTAGTCGACGTGTCGACTGATTGGGATCATGCTTAGAGAGCCTGTCATCTTCGAGTACTATTAAAACGAGCCAATGTAATTGGCGTGCGTGAAATGCATTACACACTCCGCCCCCGCGGCGCGGGTATAAATACGGAAGTGGATGCACGCACTAGTTGTCTTTCACTTCGGACCCGATCGTTTGATGTCTCTGAAGAGTGCTGTTGTTTACAACGAGCGAGTGTGTCGGTGTTCTTCTGGAAAACTCTCCCAGTGCTGGTGGTTTCTACAGCGCGAGTGCAGCGGTGATCGCGAGCTTGAGCTCTTAACTACTGTTCTAACAGCAACAAATTTCTAAAGGTTTGTGTGTGTTGACGGCTGGTTAGAGGGCGGAAAAGTGAGTGCTTCACTGTTTTAGTTCACTGTTCAGTGTTGCCGCGGTCATTCCCATGTGTGCTCCGGCACTGGTGATGGGTCCTATTTCCTGAAAGAGCAACACGGGTGCGTTTGCATCTTTAAAAAAAAAAGAGAAAAAAAAAAGATGTCATTCCACCTGTGCGTTTCTGGATGCGGTCGTTCCCTTTTCATCTCTGACGGTCACAATTGTTGCATCACGTGTTTGGGCTTACAGCACGCTGAAGCAGCTTTTGCGGACAAGGTTCGGTTCCTGGTCTCCCCAATTTCCCAGGTTGGGCTGGTCGGCGACGGGGCGGAGAACTATGTTCTCTGCCGCCCAAGCGCAGACGGAGGCCATCCGGCACATCCTGCCTCGGCGGCCCGCTGCTGCCTCCACCCCGCCGCCGGTGGCAGTTCCTCCGCCTGCTCGTCGCCGAGGGCATTCCCCTGCCGCCGCTCCCACTAGGCCTCCGCAGCAGCCTTAAGCCAGGCCTCAGCATGGAGGTGGCAAGCCACAGCGAAAGCATTCCGGAACGGGCCGCTCAGGGATGGAGGAGGATGCTCTGGGAGTTGGTCACCGATCCACTCCCTCCCCCCAGGTCACAGCCAGGTGGAGTCTTTGTTTGTGTGTGTGTCTGTTCCTCCGCTGCTCCCAAAAGAAGCGGAGCAAGTGGTACCCACACTCCAAAGAAAGAGCAAATTCCTCTGTTCCTGGGTCCCAAGAGGGCGAGTCTGGCGGTGTGCGACCCTGTAAGCCTTGCACCCCTCAGCCCCCTCTTGTTCGCCAGCACGGCAGCTAGGTGTCCCTAAACCGTCTTTGTGGAGACAGGTAAGTGTCGTACACCACACTCAGACCCTGCTTCGGGCCGCCTCCGGGCCTTCCGATCCGGGTCCCTGTCCTCCACCTCGCTGCCCTACCTCGGGTACGTCTGTGGTTCCCTGGCCTCTGGCACGGTGTGTGTAAGCCTGAAGATGCTTCCTACCGCTCCAGCTGGCCCCGAAACTACCAGCAGACTCGGCTTGCTATTAATTTCGCTGGGCTTCGCCCTGGCTCAGTGATATTCATCATACCTACGTGTTGAGCTGAGATGCTCCAAAGATTAGTGATATTTATCACACCTACGTGTTGAGCGCTGCTCCTGTCCTGTGTGTGGACGTCGCAGTCCTACTGGCGAAGGACGCGATGTAGCCTCTCCTCCAGCCGATATGAAGACCGGTTTCTATAAACCCGTACTTCATTGTACCCTAGATATGTGGTGGGTTATGGCCATCTTGGACCTGTGTCAATTGAAACGGGCCCTTTTCGAAAGCCTCTGTTCAATTACTACACAGAAATGCATTTTCAAATGCTCCGTGCCCAAGTTTGGCCTGCAGCGTTCGACCTGAAGGACAGTACTTCAGATCTCTATCCTTCCGCTCCACAGACCATTCTCTGTTCTGGCGTCGAGGGTACGAAGTATCAGTACAAGTCCTACCCTTCGAGTGCTCCATAGCCAGTTGGGTCTTCAGGTCAACTGGGAGAGAGTAATCTTGCCCACGGGCTGAGTATCTCTTTTTCAGTTCAGGAGAAGGACTCGGTCCAACACGTCTCTTCAGGAAGAGTGTGTTAGGCTAGTGCTAGAATGAGAAAGAGTCCCACGGAAAATTTCAGAGGCTCCTGGGGCATATGGCAGACGCAGCCGCTTGGCTTCCTCCATATGAAGACCGCTTCAGCACTAGTTTTATGATCGAGTCCCAAGGTGACCGTGGCAGAGCGGCACGCCCTGTGTGATAAAAGATCACCCCGGCCTGCCGCCAAACTCTTTTAGCCCGTGTTCAGACCTTCAGGTCCACTAACACCGATTAAGGGACCATGTACAAAGGACATGCTTTAATGGAGGCCTGGGCGATCTCCGACTGCATTGGTATTCGTTACCTCGAGTTGTCAGTTCACCTCGCTTTGAGCCACCACTGCTCAGCGAGCTGGTACTGGTCTGAAAAGACAACATCGTGACCGTTGCGCTAAGCTTCCCTCGCATGTCACAACTCACCCGTCACCCTTCTCCTTGGAGTCAGAAGCTTCTGAGGTTGCTTCATTCCACTATAAAAATTTTCCGGCCTGCTCAATCGTGCCGCCAACGAGCCTCACGACAGCTATGGCCAGGGAGAGTGGAGACTCCAATCCCCTGACGGTCCAGCTGGGCAGGGACCACTTCGGGGCCCCACAGTTACATCTGTTGCCTCTCTGGACTCGTCCCTCTGCCAGTTGTGTTTCTGTCTGAGCGGACATCCCTTGGATAGACGCTGGCTCTCAGCTGACCCCGGGGCCCCGCAGAAATGCGTTCCCCAGTGAGCCTTCTAAGAAAGCGGCTATGCGATTCATTATCGCTTGGCGCTGCTCAAGTTCAGTGATGTTCATCACACTCAGGTGTTGAGCAGAAATGGTCCTGAAGCTCAGTGAATTATCACATCTAGTGTTGAGCAGTGCTCCTGTCTTGTGCGTGCATGTCGCTTGCACCTACTGTGCTAAGTCAGGAGTAGAACAGGTCTTGATAGTTGCCCCTTTTTGGCCCAACCAGGTCTAGTTCCCTCGACAGCCTTCCTGACTTCCCCTGAATACATTTCAGGGACGGGGCATGATGGCACCCGCGTTCAAAGAACTGGACGGGGAGGTTCAGGTCGCTATCACAAGGATAGGTGGTAGTGACCATCACTTCTGCAAGCACCCCCTTAAGATAAGGCAGTTGTGCTTCGCTAGTTAGGAGTGGAACCTATTCGTTGAATGAGTCTTCTCTCCGTGAGGAGATCCTGAGAGCGTTCGGTCATTTCAGTGCTCTCTTTCCTGCAAGTTGGGTTGGAGTAGGCTGTTCCTTCACACTCAATATGATACAAACATCATATGCAGAAGTATGGGAAGCACGTCCTAATCGTCAGGTTCCTGAGGGAGCAAGGGTCATCCCTGCGCCCCTCTTTATCCTCTTGGGCCTATCTCTGGAGCCTGCTCTGTCGTCACTGTTCGGTTGAGTCTCCCCCCGTTTAGGCTGGAGCCACCCCAGTGACATTCCATATGTTGTACTGCCCGGTCATCCGCCCAGTTCATATGTGTATTCTCCAGATGTTACCTCCCTTCGGGCAGGATGTGGCTTCCGCAGCGTCCTTTCCTTCCTGTCCCTTCCCTGCCTTAATTGCGGGGGGATCTGGAGGCTTTTGTCTAGGCACTGGAAGGTGGCAGCACTAGATGGAGTTTTAAAATACCAATCAGTCGACACGTCGTGAGAACGTCAGAACGCTCACGTCAGAACGTGAGCGACTGAAAGGTAACGTCTCGGTTACGTATGTAACCCTCGTTCCCTGAAGGAGGGAACGGAGACGTAATCCCGTCGCCACTATTGCTGGACCACCGCTGACTCCAGGTTACGCTCGGCTCCTCAGCGAAAAACAACTAGTGCGTGCATCCACTTCCGTATTTATACCCGCGCCGCGGGGGCGGAGCGTGTAATGTATTTCACGCACGCCAATTACATTGGCTCGTTTTAATAGTACTCGAAGATGACAGGCTCTCTAAGCGTGATCCCAATCAGTCGACTACATCTCCGTTCCCTCCTTCAACCGAGACGTTCCCATAAAAATGCTAAGCAGCACAACTGATTTCAACATTGATAATAATAATAAATGTTTTTTGAGCGCCAAATCAGCATAATAATTTTTATAATTGATTTCTGAAGGATCATGTGACACTGAAGACTGGAGTAATGATGCTGAAAATTCAGTTTTGCCATCACAGGAATAAAATACATTTTAAAATATATTAAAATAGAAAACAGTTATTTTAAAGTGTAATAATATTTCACATTATAACTGCTTTTACTGTATTCTTTATCAAATAAATCCATTCTTGGTGAGCATAAGAGACTAATGAAACATTTTAAAAAATCTTACTGACCTTTTGAACGGTTGTGTATATTTTATTTTAATATTGCTGTCTTTTGTTTTGCTCCTGTTCTGTTACAGTAAATCAGCCTTGGTATTATATGGGATTGCTGACAAGTTGCATATCCAAATCAATTCTAGGCTAAAATAGTCTCTCTCAATCCATGCTGGCTATATTAACCCACTCTTCTCTGTCAACGGCAGTGTTTGGCGGATTAGGAGACCTTCTGATGCCAGCCATAACCCCTCAGAGCACAGGCGGGACCCCCATGGCTGCAACGAGCATACCGTTGACACCTGGAATTGTGCCCACCGCTGGGCCGGCAATGGCTCCGGCCATGGCGCCCGCAATGGTACCGACAATGGCACCCGTAGCAGCTGCCCAACCAATTAAACCTATTGGAGGAGACTTGGACACTTCACTCGCCAATCTGGTCGGAAGTATGTATGGAACAATTATGGACTGATTATGTAGGGGTCATTGTCCCCATGATGCCGACTCAAACTTATCTTGTTTCTTCCTCTCTTGTAGACTTGGGAGTGGGAATCCAAAAGAAGTAAGTTCAGTGTCTGTTGCAGCGAGTCTCTATGTCCATGTTGTTTCAGAAACACCTATTAATCTTGTCACTTATCTGTAATGTCTATTCACGAGCATGATTTACTCAACCTGACCCGTATTGATAATTCATTTGGACTGTTATGGCAACTTGATTGATTCACTATCCATTGGAGCACAATTTAATCATGTTCACTTTGTGTGACCCTAGAGCTGTTTATGAATGATTTGCACATTATGTTTGCTGACAGCTATTTGTTTTGCACAGGGACAACCAGTGGAGTGAGAAGAAACTGACAGGAGGAGCAAACTGGACCCCTCAGGTCGCCCCAAGTAGCTGGGGCACACCTGGCGCTCAGATGGTAGCGGCTGCTTCTTTCTTAAACACATTAAAATGTTTCTTGTATATCTTATCATATTTCTGTTCCGATTGTGTTTAGTCTGGCTCTGCCCCTGGAGCCACAGGAGCTGCCGCCCCACCTGGAGCAATGGCACCACCCATGGGAGCACAGCCTGGCTTTGGCATGGTAAGAAACCACTTTTAAAAATGTTTTAAAAAAATCTCTATTTTTCACTTACTGTATGCACTTATGGATGGTTATTTTACTTGTCATTTTTTACTCAGCCCCCAGCAGCTGGAGCTCCCATGATGCCCCAGTCTGTGATGATGGGTCAGCCCATGATGAGACCACCATTTACAGGGCCAGCAGCAACAGGAACACCCGGAGCACCAGTAATCAACATACACAAAAATGCACATGCAAACATTGTTAAAGTCGACATGAAATGGAAGTTGCAGTAGACATTTCTTCCCTATATATGCGAGTGAAACAACTTATCGAACAAGAAAGAAATGTAGGGGGCACTGAGTTTGTCCATCGGGAATTGATTGGGTCGTGGTTTGAGCTCATGTGAGTGGCATGTTGTCCTGCACCAGTAAACACGTCATCAGAGAAGAGAAGAGGGAGAGGATGTTATTTTGATAAAAGATTAAAAGGGCACATACTGCAATATTCCATAAAAAAAAAAAAAAAGAATTGTCCATTTTGATTTAATGGTGACTCTTCTCATCAACGAAATGTTGGAAATATTTGTAAGAAAAGTTTTTTTAGCGCGTTAACGATAATGATGAAAAATGTGCATCATGACAATTACTATTTTAGGAGATCAGGGTTTCAAAGAACAGTTCTCACATGTTAGTTTTATTTATATTTAAATTCATATATAATTGTTGGAACATTTGGTTTAGTTTTGCACTTTGCATGTTATTTTTACTAACTAAAATGAATGATAGACTGAAAAATATTCAGAAAACAAATTTAAAAAAAAAATGTTTTTGAAACGAGTCTTTTGTGCTCACCAAGGATGCATTTATTTGATCCAAAAAAAAAAAAAACAGTAAAAACAGCAAAAGATATTGAAAAAACAATTACATTTACATTTGAAATGACTGACTGAATGAATGAAATTTTCATCAGCCATTACTCTTCCTCAAGCACCCTTTATTTCATCAGTTGTCTCCAGGACCAGCTGCTCAGAGCCCAAAAAAACCTCCCACCAAGGACCCACTTGCAGATCTCAACATCAAGGACTTCTTATAATTTTCCAGGTATCATTATCTTACAAATGACTTCTTTAAATGAGGCTTTGGTGCCTCACGTAGTAACATGACATTTTCTCCATGTTCTACCTGCAGTAAATGTTTTCTCAAAGACTGAGCTCCAGTGAGAGAGGTCTGCTGTCTGTTTACACCTCCAGATGCCAGAGGAGCCTGCAGCTAGATATCCACTGACCCCGCCCCCGCCCAAACCCCGCCCACTCGGCCCCACCCAGCATTCCTGTGTCATGTTGTAGCACAAACTGTGAAGTAACTTGTAGAGAAAAGAGAAAAATTAAGATGTGCTTATCTCAACGTTATCTTTGTTTTGAACGAAACAGAAAAAAATATCTTTAAAAAAAAAATGCACACAAATGAAAATTAAAGATTAAAAAAGATTCTTATGTATGTCAACTTTTTCCAGTGTTTAAGTCTGAATGATGTGTGTGTGTTGATCCCCTCAACTTTAATTCTGGTTCCTCTGGGACTTCCCTTTTGGGGTCAGAGGTCCTAAACAGGTTGTTCAAGTGCTTTCTGTTGTCTGTTAGTTTTGGAGCAGTGTGCAATGTATCATTTGCAGACGGTACTGTGTATATTATCCTCATTGATGAAAAGGTCTCTCCTCTGCTCAAATTTTTATCTGTGGACAACTTATTGATGTGTACCTGGTAATCGGATTAAAAGAAATGCTATTGTCATCTCCCATCATCGACTGACATGTTTGTTTACAAAATATAAATATATGAAATATAAATATACATGAGTTATGTATAAATTAATAGCATATCTGGGCTCCTCTATAACCTCTTGGTGATTACATGTCATTTTTGTATTTTAACTCATATTATTTTTCATATATATATTTTTTGATTCTTTAGTTTGAATTGTTTTAATTTAATAGTCAATGCGTTGTCAGTTCACTGTTTACATACTCTTTATGGATATCGCAAGAACCCTGAGGTTAATCTTTACGGATAACCTCAGCAAATTTGGATTTTAATTCCACTTAATCTCAGTGCTACAAATCTCAGATGATCTCTGAGAGAGGCCTTTTGCAGTATCTTAAAATAACAAATATGTACAGCAACTTGTTCAACTGGTGATGTTTCCCAAAAAACAAAACAAAAAAAAAGCCCCCAAGATTTCACAGTTGTAGTCAGTGGAATGCTGTGTTTGAGTCTCATAGTTACTTGTGCTTGTATGAAATCCAAACTGAAGCTGGTACATGTAGTGTTATTTTGTATAATTGTATAAGAACCCGTTCACATGTTTGGTTCTCAGTCTTACCCTCTCATACAACATTATGAACCCTGACCTTTGTTTGTTATACGTTATCCGGTTGATTCATGCTCCCTCTGTTGGTGAGTGGTGATACTGTAGTTTGCACAACAAAATGGACTGTGGAGGAGATCTCTTATAAGAGAATAACATGGATAATAGGGTGTAGGTTCATTAGCAATGATAGACTCTTAGATCTTTGTCAAAGTTTTCAGGAGGTCACTGTTAAACAGTGTTACAGAAAGGTTTGACTGACAGCCCTGTATCACTTTCCCTGTTAGATCTCTCATGGAAATGACAAAGACAGATTTTTGGATCTCTCCTTTGCAATTCTCTGTTCCCTTGAAATAAATTTTATTTTGATTTATTGATTCATATTTGACACCCCCTACATAGTGCATGTAAGCCCTTTGAGATGCAATAAACTGATGGGAAGAATTGCCCACCTGTGTCCCCCTGTGTCTGTTTTCACAAGGAGAGCTCACTATATAACATATATATATACACAAGTTATATTATGTTCCTGGTATGTAAAAAAAAAAAAACATTTTAATATAATACACCATTTATATATATATGTTTGATGTATATAAAATTAAATTTAAATGTTATATATACCATTTTCTTATAAATATGGGCTATGTTTAAAAAAAAAAAAAAGTGGAATGTGCAAACTTGGAAAAAATAGATGTTAGATTATGTAAGTTTGATGGAAAAAAAATTAACACACACAATATTTTGTCCTCTTAGACCAATACATAAATCTCAGTTTATTTGGTCCTTAATAAAAAAGATTTAGGAAAAAGTTGTACAAAATGAAAATTGATGCAATCCGATTTTGATAAATCAATTTTATATTAAGATTTTTGATTTATATTTCCTATGAAGCTGCATTGCTTTTCTCTTTATCATAATTACAATGCTATTTATTATCAATCATATCTAAATTTAAATAACCCTGTGTTTTTGTAAAGAACAACATGATCATATGTAACTCATAATACAAGCCTTACATTAAATACCTACTTACAGTTCTACAGTAGGCTGTTACTTCGACAGGTCCTTAAATGTTTTATATTTTAAAATTAAATTAGCACCAAAAGTCAACAAGGGACTCTGAAAACTAAGCCTAAACCTTCAACTAACTGCTTGCATTGTTATACAAAAGGCAGAAACAAAATGATAGCCCATGAAGACAGGTTACAGTTTATGCTGTCAAAGACAATCATAACATTTGTGACCCTGGACCACAAAACCAGTCAATGTTGGGTCCACATGGGTCATTTTTTTTAAAATTGAGATTTATACATCATCTGAAAGCTGAATAAATAAGCTTTCCATTGATGTATGGTTTGTTAGGATAGGACAAAAAAATCAAAACATTGAGAAAATCGCCTTTAAAGTTGTCCATTTATGTTCGCGATTGTGCTGCATTCACTCAAAAAAAAAAATGTGTTATATATTTACGGTAGGAGATTTACAAAATATCTTCATATAACATGATCTTTATTATATGAATAATTTTATACGATAATTTTGACCCATGTATTGTTGGCTATTGCCACAAATAGACCTACCCCTGCGACTTGTGACTGGTTTTGTGATCCAGGGTCACATCTAATAATAACAATAACAATGATAACAAGAATAAAGAATTTCAAAGAACACCAGCATATTGATACTTATGTGTTCTTCGAAAAGAAAAAAGGAAAATAACAAACATCAAAGCTTCTTCTCTCAGAAAAAAAAAGTTTTTTTTTTTTCTTGTGTCAACTAGTCAGATCTAGCTTTCAAGGTATCCAGACAAAACAAATGCCTCCCATAGCAAACAACACTGATTGAAGTACATTTTCTAATTCAAAACAACAGTTTAGGACAGAATTAGTTCTCGTTAGGACTGAATCTAGAAGTACATTCGTTCCAACTGATTCATAACAAAAGTTGTCTAATAAAATAAATTAAGGTATCAAAATAGCTTGGAAAAGTTCAATGGTGTGTTATAGTCTCTAGTGTTGATGAATGCAGCAGTTTGTGTAGTGCACAAATGGGAGGCACAAGGGTTGGTGAGAGCCGGGACCGAGGCAGTCAGACAGGCCACTGATGGAGTCTCTCTCAGGTGCCCCGACATTGGTTAGAGTCCCCGTGGACCCAGCGGCAGATCTGTGCGTACTTCAGGGGTGTGATTCGTACGGCCACATTGTAATCCTGCTGCACCCCGTTAACATCCACCCACTGGTGACCCGAGAACACGCCAATGATTTTCCGCTTCCACTTCTTCTTGCCAGGTTCTTTAAGGCGAATGTAGACACCTGAGCCGCTGGAGCCGGGTTTGGCATCGCAATACTGGTACAACAGATCGTTGGACTCCTCGGATACAGAGCAGAAGCGGTACACCAGGTTGCCCGGTCGGTCATCGTCGAATCCCGAGAAATGGATACGTCCAGCGGGCAGCTTCTTGACGGAGGGGATGACGCCTAAATCCATGTACTTGGTCTTCTGCGCCCTCTTAAGCTCCAGGATGGCGTAGTCATAATCGGCCACAATGTCCTCTGAGATGCCTTTAAACCAGCCCTTCGGCACCTGCATCTGTTTCACCCGCGTCCACCGGAACGAGGGCTGTTCAGAGACGGTGCTGCGGCGACTACGGTTCCTTCTTCCTTTGCCTTTGCCCTTACCCTTACCCTTACGTTCATGCTTATCTCCAATCTCTCCATTTTCGTCGATTTCTTCCTCGTCTTCTTCATGTTTCCTCTGGCCTTTCCTTCCTTTCCCTTTCCGGCCTTTCTTCCGGCGGGAACGCTCTTTCAGCACGCCGACGCTGAGTTTCTGTACCCCGTCTAGGTAGTCCGTACCGTTGTGGATGCAATGAGCGGCCGTCAGGACGTGTTTGGGGGACACCAGTACTCCAGAACAACCCGTGGAGATCTTCACAGATGTGGAGAAAGGATACTTCATGGAGTACTGCTTGTCAGCGATGGTAAACCTCGTATCCGTGCCGTAGACCTCTCGTCTTCGGCGAGCGCGCAACCGAGAGCCTCCCGTCCAGTCGTCGCTCGCGTTTAGCTCCTGCACGGTGACGGTGGTGAGCGTGCGTGTTCCGTTGTCGTACATGGTCTCGTAGGACAGTAGCTGCTCCAGATCATCCAGACTGGGCTTTGGAAGACCCCGCTGGCACTCAATGCCACATATCCCATGGAGCTCACTCTGCGGCTTGGCCAAAAACTCTGAACTGCCCAGATGCACCGTTTGCTTTTCTTGTAGCAGTGGTACTTTCCTCTGTGGCCAGGTGTAATCATCGTCACCTGTGGGATCGTCCACTGCTGCAGACACCAGCACAGCCAGCGCTGAGATGGAAAGCAGGAGCATTAAGGGTACCGGGCCCATTGCAGAGAGACCCCTAGACCAGACACAAAGAGAAAAAGAGAATCAATAATATCACATCAAATATTGTTCAGTACCTCTTTCTATACAGGAAAACAAAAGCATTTTTCTAACTGAGAAACCCAGGAAAGAAGATAAACATCAATCTATCTGAAATCTGTGAACAATTTAATTTTCTTTAGTATAATGTAGCCTATACAACATATTCAGCTTTGCTTACAGAAGCACAGTCATAGGCAAAAATATGAGGTTTTAAATTGTTGGTATCGTTCGATATTGGATATTTATTTGCGCATAGGCATACTATTTCTATTTTATTTCTAATACGATACATTTTTTAAAGCCTGGAGTAGCCTATAGGCCAACTGAATTTGTAATGCGCACTTTAGGGTATTAGTACAAGTGACATACATTTTGTCAGCAGCATAGTATGTGCGTATTGCATATGTGCAGCAGATTTTTTTTTTATTTTTTTTATATATATATATAATTTTGCCCTGAATATAAATGCAATATGCATGCAGTATCTGATACTAACTCCCAAAACCCTTGCATACACCTGGCTTACTGACCGTCCTACAAATTAGTGGACCTCATTCCTGGTCCTAGGCTAGCACTACACATTTTGGATGTCTTGATTATTTAGCACACCTGATTTATTGGATCAGCTCTTAAGTAGAGGCTCCAAGATCTGAAATATGTGTCAGATAAGGTAGACATCTAAAAAATAATATTAAGGGGGCCTCAAGGAGGAACAGGGCTTGAAAGTAGTGATGGGCAATCCGGCTCTTTTTCGTGAGCCGGCTCGTTTGACTCAGCTCACTGAAAAGAGCCGGCTCTTTTGGCTCACAAACAGCTCTTTAAAAAAAAATCACGTGAAAACATTTCTAATTAAATTATTAAAGGAAATCATACTCACAATGTCTTTAAAAGTGCATTGATTTATGAAAAAATAATACTATTAAACATTTGCATTTAAATTACAACTTTTTGATGTATAGAAACAACATTCAAAACAAATACAATCTGAATCTGAACAACATAATAGAACCCATATTAAAGAAAAATAAATAACTGAAAGGATTAAACTGGTCCCTCTTTTTCTCTCTTCTTTATTGGCATGTTATAACCAGCATGAACTATCTCACTAGTAATGTTTTGTATAACTAGCATGAACACACACACACACACACACACACAATGGCTCGGCCCCTCCCTCATGCCGTATAATTGGTTGACACCTCGTGTATGATTGACAGGAACAGAATGTGAGGCTGATCAGAAACGAATGTGTGCGCCTTTCTAAAGGCCTATATTTTTTTTGTTCTTTGAATTAGTCAATCATTTTAAATTAAATAAAATTCATTCATTATTTCATTATTACATAATGATTTTATTTCTATAGGCTATATTTTTAAAAATAGAGTCGGCTCTTCAGATATGCGAGTCAGCTCCCGTCGTTCACCTACAAGAGCCGGCTCTTAGAGCCGACTCATTCGCGAACGACCCATCACTACTTGAAAGCACTGATGGGAACAGATGATTATATTAATACAGTCATGACCACTAGGGGGAGACAAATAATAAGATTTTGAAGCACTATTCCAAAACTCCTGAGAGTATGTTGAGTGTATACAGTACACCTCATTCTCCATCATCACATTCCACAGATATTTAGATCCAATCCTAATGTTCCGGTTAAGTCAACAATAGTATTCCCACAGATTCCAAAACAAAAAATTTGAATCTGCTTTTAAGACAAAAAAATGTATTACGAAAGAAATAGTTTAAATACAGTAATTATTGAATGCCAATTTTGCTGCATTAGCTTTAGAGACTAAACAAATGAGTAAAATAGCGCAAAAGTATGCTCACATTTAAAAATTATTCCTTAAATGGCACCCGGCTGACAGAATATATCTGCCATTAGAGGAGAACTGGAGACTGGAGGTTTGTGGTGGGGACTGTAAGAATATTGACCCTGTGGGTCAGAGCTTTTTGAGTCAGTGGTTTGGAAACGTTTCCAACTGTCTTGCTAAATGTCAGTAATAAGTATATACTTGGGTTCTGTGGATGGTACCGCAGTTGGTTCTGTTACCAATGAATATAGGAGTATAAAATAATATATGATAAACTAAACAAACGTGCACCCACACACATACAGATACACAAAGGAAGCTATCAGATCAGAAGCCTACTTCTGTATTCATTTATGTATCTGGTAACATCTCTAACTGATAAAGTTTAAGATTTGAGTGCATTTTATTTTTCCACCATCACTTTGCAGTGATGAAAAGCTGCTTGACTCTTGACTCATGCAAGTCATATGAATTATGGCGTACCAAATAAATCATGCACATAAATATTAGGAACAAAGCAGTGATTTTAAATGGATACTAAGGTTCCCAAAGCTTTTGAACAATGCACTTCCATGATTTTCAAAACAACATTATATAGATGAATATAATAATAACATAGGATAAGATAATAACATAATTTTTATTTATTGTATACATTTCCATAATGTTTTAAGGCCTGTAAATCACAATTTTATCCAAGTATCCTGATATTTTCAGGTTTTCCATGTCAATGAGATCCCCCGTTTGCAGAATAAGATAAGTAAGGGATCTTCGTCAGCAAAGGTCCTGATCAAGGTGACGTGGTTATTGTGCAATAATAACCAGCTGACTTTACATTATCCAGCTTAATACTAACCAAATCAATAAAAAGGTGAGAAACCGATTTGGGTTTCCATTGGGTTTTCATTACACTGTACAAAACAAATGGCTTTGCAACAAGGTCAGTTTCACTACAGTCAATAACTAAGACACAATATGCCAGTATCATTCATTTGAAGAGATCGCAATACGAGATGAGTGTGTAATACAAGAGAGGCTTGAAAATAATGCCGGTTTCCGGATACGCAGACTCATACAGCCTTGCCATGGACAACAGTGACTATTCAGCAATATGAGACCGCTGAAGGCCACGATTTACATTAATTTATTAAGCAGATACCAAAGCAACTGAAGAGGAAAAAAACACAAGCAATTAATCTTAGGGGGTGAACAATTCACTAAAAAATGCTGGGTTGTTTTAACCCAATTTTTGGTCAAATATAGACAAACTCAAATGTTGGGTCATTTTATTAAAAAATGTAACCCAACAGCTGGGTTCGTCCATATTTGACCCAAAGTTGGCTTGAAACAACCCATCATTGTTTTTGTTTTTTTGATGATGTATGTTATAGAAGTTCACCAATATGTTAGCAATCAGCATTGCTACGTTTCAAAATTATACCAGCATAACCATTACAAAGCAAAGGTGGAGTATGTGCAGCATGACTCACAGAGAGAAAAAAAATCAGCAAAGCACAAAGCCATGCATTTAACAGCCACCACTCTCACACATTCATCATATAATAGATTGCTGAGCACTGACCAAGAAAAACACAGACTGCAGCAACATTTTATAATCAGTAGCCAGGTTAGGGATGGAGAGTGTGGGTTGGAATATAGATTGCTTCTCCATTCTTGGTTCAGTAAATTTTCCCCTGCAGAGCTGGAATCCCTCTCCTCCCACCTCACACTTCACTATGACATGGCGTCGGTGTGGATTATCTGCATCAGCCGTGCTGTCTATGAGAATCAATCTGTACAGACAATACTGTTGTAGCCTCAGCGGACGTGTGAGGGGAAATATGTGCGCGTGAATGTGTGGTAGGAAAGTTATGGATTCAGGCAATGACAAATCAGATGTGTCCCTACTGGAGATTGCCGTAAGAAGGGAAGCAAGGGAAGCACTTACAGAGGTCCAAACAAATTCCAGTAAGTCTATGATGTAAATTATGCAGACAGCTCGGGCCTTATAAAGTCGGCAAAACCGACAGACTCAGGCAAACCTGTTCTGACACGTGGTCTGATATCTCTATCAACAGTTTTGTTTTTTGGGGGGTTTTTTTGTGATAAAATTGAGCAACTGCAATCTGACATTCTTCCATCACTGCTGAAATATCACTATGACATTTCCAATGACATTTTCTCTGTATCTAGAGATGCTTAGTGGGATTTTTAAAAACTGGCTTTAGTGGAAAAAGCAGCACATTTCCCGTCCATGTCAGCATCAACCCATTTTCCAAAAATCTCAATCTTGCACATTTGTAAACGTTTTTAACCGACTTGATCAAACAAACGGTGGCGCTATTGGTCCCTTTTCAAATTAAGTTTGAAAACTGGTTGATTCATTCAAAGTTGACGGATCTTTAAGTGCATGTCTTTCTCTCATTCATGGATTCATGAATATTTTACACCAACAATGTTAACAGCGGGGTAATCATCTCCCTTGTATAAACAATTTGGTAAACACTTCCACCAAAGGAGACCACTGTTTTTTTTTTTTTTTTTTTTTTTTTTTTTTGCAAGGGTTAGTTAGATTAGGGATCATTAAGTAGGCTACCCAACTGTAATTAATTATCATTCCTGATTTACCGTTATATAATTGTATTTACCTTTTTAATATAGGCTATGTATACAAAGTATTCAAAGTATTCTGAACTTTCTGAACTTCCTAAACTCTCATGAAAAAAAAACTTTTTATTATAGTCAATTTTTCACAGAACCTTTGCAATCCATATACACTTCATGATGCTTCAGAATGATCACGACGATGACACTTTATTATTTTCACAGGTTAGAATGATGCAAAAAGTTATACATATTTTAAAATTAAAGAGAATGAATGAATGAATGAATGAATGAATGAATAAATAAATAAATAAACCGTCATACCTGCTATCATTCGATTGATGGAGATGTTCAATCCGCAAACAGATGCTTGTTTTTTAAGCAGGAAGCGTGTAAAAGTTACTTCATCTCAGAGGTTTTCGGTTAGATTGGCTGATAGTCCGTTTCTTCTCATATCTGCTCCACCTTCAAGACAGGGAGAGCTCAGAGACGAAACCCTTGGTAGGAATTACACTTGACGTTCAAGGGAAAGGGAGGAAAAAAAGTCCCAACAAGATTTTCACAAAGAGTTTCGTATAGGGGAGGGACCATCATGCTCTGCAACGATGCGGAGCAGAGAAAGTCAAGTTGAGAAAGCGTTCAGCACTTGATCTTAATGAATCTTTGGATTTGAATAAATCTTTATTTGCCAATTCAAAGAGTCTGTCATGAATTCAAAAGGGCTTTCCACTGATTCGTTCCACTGAGCGCACAATAGCGCAGCAGCGACTTTATTGTGGTTCGGTTCCGTTCCCACATCCCTGGCACTTGTGTCCGTGTACATGATGTGGTAAACACTCGAGCGGGGGGTCTGCGAGTTAAAAGGACGCCTCTACATTTGCGTGCACATCTATGCAGATTATTGTGTGGGTGAATGACGTCAAGCTTCTTTTTTTGTCTTTAGATTACTGAGGGGAAAATTCAAATCATGCAAAAATCAAAATTAATTTGAATAATTTTTGTGAGGCTAAAATCATAAATGTGGTAGCTATAACTATTTGTTGGTTATAAAAAGGGGGAAAGTCTTATAGAAAAGGATGAACTATTTTTACAGTTTTTTATTTCAAATCAATTGGAGTAACCTATATTCATGATTCATGCAAGGAAGGTTTTTGAAGGAGTTCACCCAAAAATGAAAATGTTATCATAATTTACTCACCCTCATGTTGTTCCAAACCTGTATGAGTTTCTTTCTTCTGCTGAACACAAAAGAAGATATTTTGAAGGATGTCGGTAACCAGACAGTTGACCCACCCAACTGAACTGAACTGACTTCCATAAGAAAAATATAATATGGAATAATATGGAAGTTAATGGCTAGGCTACCGACAACTGTCTGGTAACCAACATTCTTTAAAATATCTTCTTTTGTGTTTAACAAAAACAATAACAAAAACTCATACAGGTTTGGAACAACTTGAGGGTGAGTAATGACAAACTTTTCATTTTGGGTGAACTATCCCTTTAAGTAGACTACTTTTACGTGATGGTTACTTGAACTTTTTCAGGTAAATGAATACAAACATTACATTTCTATGAACCTCCCGTTGAAAACTTAATGTAGATAGATTACCAACATACGTTTTAAACTTGATTTTTTAAAGATTTGTCTTTAAATTTATCCTCCTTTGTAATTTATACAAATTCAAGTTTATCTTTAGATGTCCGATCAACACTATCAAAAGTGTTAATTTTTCCACTTAACAATTCACTGGAGCTCTGCGAATTTAAGTTATTTTATTTTAAAGAGTTCACCAAACAATACTGTTGACACGCGTCTTTACACAAAATGGCACAAATTCCTTTCCAGGAATTAAAGTGACTGCTGGAATTAAAGCAGCAGGACTGCATCTTGCAAGAACTTATATTACACTTAATGTACGTTCAGGTATATTGCCTTTCTTTCCTTGTTTCTGGATGTTTCTGTTGTCTAGTTCTCTGTCCAAATCAGAGACTTAGGGAAAGGGTCAGTCTTTCAGTCGTCCACAATGTCCGCTCACATCAGCACCCTTCACAGCACTGTGAGGTTCTCTGTCAAGTTTGAACAGAGAAAGGTGATCTCACCGCTTTAGACTGTGGCCTCCACCCTCCAACTTAGAGAATGTGCCCCTACAATGATCATGAGCTCTTTCTTTGTCAATGCAAGGTGTATTGTTTTTATTAAGTTTTTGCACATGTATTATATTTATTGTTTTTTTAATGATAAGAGTCAGAACACGACTGCAAATGATGGAGGCGGAGTGGGCGGGTACATGACACAGAATCAAACTCTTGTCTCAAACGAGAGCCACTTCTCTGTGTCTTCTCACTTCTCAATGAGTCAGGTGTTTCTTTATGCAGGTCATGGTCATGGCTTTCACCTTTCCATCTCTTATTTTAGCTTCCTCCCAGAAAGAGAGAGACATTCACAGGGTGCCTCTTTCCTAACCAGCCCCCCTCTCCCCTGTAATCTAGCTAGATAGCTTTGGGTTAGCCATACTGAATTTGTTGACAGCAAATATTTAGACACATCCAAATGGGTCAAAGGTCAGGATGCTGTGTCATTATACATCAAACATACAAGCAGCAAAGCAAAGATATAAAACGTTCAAAAGTTTTGGGGTCGGTAAGTTTTTTTAATGTTTTTGAAAAAAGTATTTTATGCTCGCCTAGGCTGCATTTATTTGATCAAAATACAGTAAAAATGTCTGAAATATTGCAATTTAAAATAACCAATTATTTTCATAATTTATCGCAACTTTTTTTCTTTTGTCAAATCAACTTTGATAATTAATGTGGTTCAGATAACATTATTTTAGTTACTATTTATTAAACCAATCTCCATTGCATTAACTCAATTTTTTAATTTCAAGGAACTCAAATTTTTTAAGGCAACCAGGTAACTTACTTTTTTAAGTTAAACCAACAATAGTTTTTTTTACAGTGCACTTTCTATTTGAATATATATTTAAAATATAATTTGTTCTTCTTATGGCAAAGCTGAATCATACTGACCCCAAACTTTTGAATGGTATTATGCATCAAAGATATATCTTGTGTAGACATTTTTTAATGATGAATGTTAAAAGTTTAGTTTTTAATATTTTAATTAAAAATATTATAGCATTTACTTAACTACAAAGATCTTCTAATCTAAGGGATCTGGTTAAATTTTTTTTTTTTTTTTTTATGCCATGCCCAAGTTTTTACACAACCAGAACTGTGGTTCAAACCACATTTTCCCCAGAGGAACTTTTTATTACTTTCAAAGTAGAATACCTGTTTAAGAATTTAGATGAGGTTATAAGGATGTCCACATCTTGATAGAAGTAGCCCATCAAGACTGCTGCTGAAGTGAGACACTTGGACAGACTTCTCTAAGAGACATGACCTCCTGTGCTCAAGGCGAAGTTGCCAACATACACAAGAGAGGAGTAGAGCACTTCAAGCATGCAAACAGCTAATACAAACTAAACAGAAATGGTTCCTAAGCAAACACACTGATATGGCACAGTGAGTCATTCTGCTCCGATATTGGCCTGGACTTGGCCTACAAGATGACATATAGGAGTTGTCAAGTTAGTGGCTTGAAACAAGTTCAACATTTTACAATGAAAGGATAAATAGATGTTGACTTCCATTTTTGGTTGTGAATTTTGATGGTTAGTGCCTTCCGCGTTTCAGTGTCAGTTTGAAAACAGCCAGGGTCCTGTTGGATTAGCTTACAGGTTATTTAGTTGTTCTGCTAAATCTTAAGTGTAATACAAGATTTTCACACAAAACACTCATAGTCAGACTCTGGAGACTTGCATTTGGGTGTCTTCAGAAAACTTCTGGGTCAGAAGTACCTAAAAAACCCACATAGAAACACACATCCTTTGCTTGAGATCAAAACACCTATTCAAACACCAAACTTTGCAAATACACTATGCTAATACAGAAGTCAATATACCAAAACAGAAATTTGAAGTTAAGATTGCATTATGACATCAACATAACTGCCAAATAAGCTTCTGGTCTGGCAGAAAGTCAAGTATTTACATATAGCAGTACATTGCTAATTCACATTGGCCTCCCTATTTGTGCAAGATCACTTCAAAGAGCCAAGATCAAAAGCAACTCTTATTCCCCTTTGTATGACCTTTGACCTGTCTTGTATTTTTCAAACCAGTCACTTTACACTGTATGGCTGTTTGTCCTTCTCCTTATCTCTCAGTCTGTCTCATTCTTTGTTTTGTATTATTTTTTGCATTGCCCAAGCATGCTTGATTAGTCCCCATTAAACACGTGCAAACACTTTGTACGATCACGTCAGAAGATGAATCATAGCAGCATCACAGTAAATGAAGGAAAATGTATTATGAGCACTATGAAGAACAAGTCGATGAGTTCGCCAAGGTTTGCCAGGTTAATGGCATCAAAATATACTTGGTTTTATACTTGGGTACTAAGTACCAAGTAATCCAGATGTTTACAAGCAGAACTGTATATTATGCTTTGTTTTCTGGCTGTGAAATAATCTGTTCTTATCTTAATTTTAGGTAGAGTGACAGAAAAAAAAAAAAAGGAAAAAGCTATATATATATATATATATACACTCACCGGCCACTTTATTAGGTACACCTGTCCAACTGCTTGTTAACACTTAATTTCTAAGCAGCCAATCACATGGCGGCAACTCAGTGCATTTAGGCATGTAGACATGGTCAAGACAATCTCCTGCAGTTCAAACCGAGCATCAGTATGGGGAAGAAAGGTGATTTGAGTGACTTTGAACGTGGCATGATTGTTGGTGCCAGAAGGGCTGGTCTGAGTATTTCAGAAACTGCTAATCTACTGGGATTTTCACGCACAACCATCTCTAGGGTTTACAGAGAATGGTCCGAAAAAGAAAAAACATCCAGTGAGCGGCAGTTCTGTGGGCGGAAATGCCTTGTTGATGCCAGAGGTCAGAGGAGAATGGCCAGACTGGTTCGAGCTGATAGAAGGGCAACAGTGACTGAAATAACCACTCGTTACAACCGAGGTATGCAGCAAAGCATTTGTGAAGCCACAACACGCACAACCTTGAGGCGGATGGGCTACAACAGCAGAAGACTCCACCGGGTACCACTCATCTCCACTACAAATAGGAAAAAGAGGCTACAATTTGCAAGAGCTCACCAAAATTGAACAGTTGAAGACTGGAAAAATGTTGCCTGGTCTGATGAGTCTCGATTTCTGTTGAGACATTCAGATGTTAGAGTCAGAATTTGGCGTAAACAGAATGAGAACATGGAACCATCATGCCTTGTTACCACTGTGCAGGCTGGTGGTGGTGGTGTAATGGTGTGGGGGATGTTTTCCTGGCACACTTTAGGCCCCTTAGTGCCAATTGGGCATCGTTTAAATGCCACGGCCTACCTGAGCATTGTTTCTGACCATGTCCATCCCTTTATGGCCACCATGTACCCATCCTCTGATGGCTACTTCCACCATGTCACAAAGCTCTAATCATTTCAAATTGGTTTCTTGAACATGACAATGAGTTCACTGTACTAAAATGGCCTCCACAGTCACCAGATCTCAACCCAATAGAGCATCTTTGGGATGTGGTGGAACGGGAGATTCGCATCATGGATGTGCAGCCGACAAATCTGCGGCAACTGTGTGATGCCATCATGTCAATATGGACCAAACTCCCTGAGGAATGCTTCCAGCACCTTGTTGAATCTATGCCACGAAGAATTGAGGCAGTTCTGAAGGCAAAAGGGGGTCCAACCCGTTACTAGCATGGGGTACCTAATAAAGTGGCCGGTGAGTGTATATATAGTACTTTGTATATATACAAATAATAGTGTATATAATAACACTTTGTAATAGTGTTATTTATTATTTTATTGTAAAAATGTATTTATATAATTCATTTTATTGAAACATGTATTGATTAAATGCATTTTAAAGTGTTTTTAAAGTCATATTTATGTTTTTTTTTTTTTTACATAAATTGTAAACAAATTCCTTATTTTAAAAATACACTCTTAAAAATAAAGGTTCTTTTATTGGCATAGATGGTTCCATGAAGAACCTTTATCTAAATTGTTCAATTTACAATAGCTTCTTTATTGTCAGGTTGCTGTAGGCTGCTGAAGACGAGGACACGGGATCTGCGATATAGGTACTTTATTTACAAACTTCACTTCTATAAACATACGGGAACAAAGGAAAGGGAACTCCAGGACTTCAAAACACACAACCATACATCGACGATGACCAACCAACACTGAGAGAAAACACAGGGCTTAAATGAACTGGGACTAATGGGATAATTAACAGAGCAGGTGACACAGATGATAATGACGAGAAACAGGTGGCTAATGAGGAAGTGAGTTCAGGTGAGGAGACAAGCGGGATCCTGGGAAGTGTAGTGATGACAAAGACAGACTGGTGCAGACTAACATTGTGACATTTATTTTATTTATTTTTATTTTATTTTATTATGTGTTAAAGGTGGCCTGCGTTATCATCTATTTCAGATAAATCTACCAAATCATGTGAAAAGAAATCAAGCTGTGGTTGGTCACTTTACATCTTTTCCTATTTCCCCGTATCTTATTCCTTAAAGGGATAGTTCACTTTGAAATTAATTTTTGGTATGTTTTAGCTTACCTCAAGGGCATCCAAGATGTAGGTGTCTTTGTTTCCGCAGTAGTTTCAATTTTGATATTTTTAGGTCGAACCGTTCTTGTCTGTCAGTCATATAATGCAGGTCTATGGTCACCACCTCAAAGAGCATGCACAGAGAAGTCCAAATTAAACATGATTTAATGACTCGTAAATGTAAGTACACACTGATGGCCTAAGACACGAAACGAGCGGTTTGTGTGAGAAAACGAACAGTATTTATATCGTTTTTACCTCGTGTAAACACAGCCACGTCCAAGTGATCTGAGGGCGCGGGCGCTTCGGTCTGCACAAGCGCCGGAAGTGATCTCTCGCGCGTGTACGTCACTCATTGTTTACACAGAGATTTCGGAAGTGTTACCTTTCACTGTGAAGATCTAAACATATTTAGATATACAGGAAATCGCAATGGAAGACGATTTTACAAAGACGAATCTCTGTGTAAACAATGAGTGACGTACACGCGCGAGAGATCACTTCCGGCGCTTGTGCAGACCGAAGCGCCCTTGCCCTCAGATCACTTGGACGTGGCTGTGGTTACAAGAGGTAAAAACGATATAAATACTGTTCGTTTTCTCACACAAACCGCTCGTTTCGTGTCTTAGGCCAACACAGTCTCATCCCAAGGCGTCATCTAACTGACGCTTCTGACCATGCGTCAACATGCCGACGCACACACCACCCCCCAAACGTCAACATGAGACCCTCATCCTCGGGCGTCATCAAATGCCGCGCACCCTTTAGCGTCAGTTAGATGACGCTTCTGTTATGGGTAGGTTTAGGTCTGGGCGTATGTATGACACGCCAATTCGTATTTCCATTTTTGGCGTGCTATCAACACGCATAATCGCTTTTCAGCGTGTTTATCAACGCCTTTGACTTAACGTTATATTACTGTATTATGCATATATAAATATATGACCTACCCCAACCCCGTCCCTAAACCTACCCGTCACTGGGGTTAATACCATTTATGAGTCTTCTCCTACCATCCTAGGAAAAGAAATATCGCTCCACAGATGTAGATATAGATTTTGCTTCGTTTCGCTCGGACATTTAACGGCGTAGACATACACGCGGAATCACTCGGACATTTAATGGCGTAGACATACACGCAAAAGATTTCGGCGTGGACATACACGCGGATATTTCAAAATGCGTATAGATAACACGCCACTTGAATTGAAAGTGGCGTGTATGTTTACGCAAAGTCATGATGTCATGTTGCTGGGGTAGGGTTAGGATTAGACCACTAGGAGGCGCGTCTCATATTGGCGCTCAAGGGGTACCCTGTGTGTCGGCATATTGACGCATGGCCAAACATGGTCTAAAGCGTCAGTTAGTTGACGCCTTGGGTGTGAGACTGGGCTGCTTAGGCCATCAATGTGTACTTACATTTACGAGTCATTAAATCATGTTTAATTTGGACTTCTCTGTGCATGCTCTTTGAGGTGGTGACCATAGACCTGCATTATATGACTGCCAGACAAGCACGGTTCGACCTAAAAATATCAAAATTGAAACTACTGCGGAAACAAAGACACCTACATCGTGGATGCCCTTGAGGTAAGCTAAAACATACCAAAAATTAATTTCCCTTTAACTTACAACTTTTGGTCAAGAATCATGAAACTTGGGCTTTTGAATTCATATTCAGAACTGCTGTTTATTGCTCCATCTTAACTCACCTGCTCAATAAGGGCCCTTTTATCAGTTAAGATTATAAAGAACAGATTATACAATTGATGCCACAGTCTGTCTTGAACTCTCTGTTGTTCTCTCTGTCACAGACATCTGTTGAGCTCACGAGTCTGTGTGTGTTCCCTCGGTTCACTAAAAACTCACTAAGATTTGAGATGTGTGGTTCCCTCGGCTCACCCCTGCTGAGGTTTTTAATGGGATATAAGAATGGTGCTGGTTAAAATCAGCAAAAATCCCTCTTAGTGGAACTAATGTGTTTGAGCGTTTCCCTCATTTGATGGAGCTCAGTGGAATCTTCTTCTAGGAACACCACACCATACAATGTGTTTCATTGAGACACTGTGTTGACGTATTTGCCTAAAGCAGAAATAAACGACTGTGCATCGTTTCATTCCTATCCTAAGTGAACAGCGAGGCAAAAATGGCAAGACAGATTTATAGCATTTTAAAGCCTTGTTCTTTCCATTTCCCACCTCTTCTGATTCAATTACTCTCTCGCTGCTCCCTAAACCACCAACTGCTAAATCTTTTCACTTTGTTCCTAAATAAAAATATTACTTTCTAGCACATAAGCCGTGTCACATTCGCACTTCTAGCCTATCCCAAATTATCCGTGCAATTTCCGGTATCAGCGCAGAGGGATCCCCTTACTCTCACAGCGGCTTCTCATTGAGAAACTCTCCACTGATACAGTTTGCATTGGCAGGTATATATCACTGCACAGGGAGTATAATTTCCTCATTCCTGGAAATCTAGGTGTTTCGCTGCACACTATGTCAGTATGCAAGTGTGTTAATATCATGCATCACAGCTGCAGCAACACCAGGTGTTGGTTTTCAAGGGTTAGGGAGGAAGTTCAGCAATCCTCTCTTATCAAGAACATCATTCACTGTCTTTTCTGGGGCTATAGATATTTCCGTCATCCTGTTGATCTCTGGCCAGTGTTGTGGCTTTGATTCAGATTGAAGAGCTCAGTGTTGTATTTAAGGGCCTGTAGGGCTCAAACAGCCTAAATCTGGGAATAGAGTGTGTCATATAGGAGGCTATTCCTGTATGAAATCACAAAACCTTATCGTTGAATTGAACACCTTTGCAAATATAATTATACACAGCCGGAAGCAAGTCCTGTTATTATGAACCAGATAACATAGAGTGTGCAGATAATTGCATGTTTACCCCTGATGTTAAATACTATCTATATTGTTCTGAAAGCGCAAATAATAGCAATACTAGCTTGACAACTGGAATTTGGGGAAAACCATTCCTTATGCATGAAGAAGTAAGAAACAAAGAAAAATAGGAAACTGAGGCTTTTTTCTTTTTGCTGACAATCGGCTTGTGGTGTAAGGCTGTTGTCTTGTTTCGCAAGAATGTCTTAGTTAAGCTGTCCAGTATTATAGTAAGGCGATCTGCATGATTAAGGTAGAATTCATTACATTTACATTTATTCATTTAGCATATGCTTTTATCCAGTGACTTACAACAAGCGATTCATCTCAAAGAGGTAATAAACAAAAGAAGTGCAATACAAAGTTTCAGACATCATTTAGAAGAATTCTAGAACAGAGACAGAGTAAGGAATAGAGAAAGCATGGGCATTTTTTTTCTCTCAGCAAAGTGCAGTGCTGATGGAAGAGATGAGTTTTCAGCTGATTCTTGAATATTGTCAGGGATTCGGCGTATATTGGTTGGGAAGATCATTCCACTAGCAAGGAACAGTGAACGAAAACCTTCTAGAAAGTGAAATTCAGCAAAAGCAGAGCTCACTAATAAAAGAACCTTTTATATTTTATAGAACGTTTTAATATTGTGTATATTTTACACACTGCCTTTTGTTTCAGTAGCATTCAACATAATTCAATTATATATTGTTAATTTTATTTCTCAGCTTAGAATTTAGAATTTTGTAACTCATTCTGCAAAAATGAGTAAAAATATTTTTTTAGATGTTTTTATTTCAAAATATTCAAAAATGGCTAAAATATATTGCTATATAAATGTTAAAATATATTTACAATATGTTTAACTTATTTTCCTCATATTTTTTGGCCATTTATATATTATCAGTAAATATCATGTGCTATTTCCAAAGTAGATTTGGCAAATATTTGTAATATATTTTGGCCAGAATTTTTATTTTTATAGGATTGCAAATATTTTTGGCTAATAATAAATTGCATTTGCAAGTCACTTACAAGTGATAACAAGTGTCTGTTAAATGGCTATAAACTTCCTTTATTTACTGAATTCATTTTTTTTTATTTCCGTAAAACTGCAGATGTATTAAGATATTATTCATTTTCTACAGTCATCAGCTTCATCATCTTGCCCTGTTGATGTGTGTAATGAAAAATGAACTGAATGTACCCCTATCTGAGCCTCATTGTGCTCTTATCTGAGCCTCAGTATCACAGTCTTGCCCAATGTATCGCTCCATTTATAACTCTCTGCAACATAGTGTTTGGACAGCTAGTGTTTATCTTTCTGTCATCTGATTTATAAGGGCTGTGCTTCTCTAAAAAATCAGCCAATTACAATATTTTTAGTAGAATAAATATTTGATTTATTTTGCAAGCTGGGATTATTTAGTGACATAATCTCAAACCTGGCACTGTCAGGAGTCGGGTTTGCTCCCTGTTCTTGTAAATCATTTTCAGTTTATTTTCTGACATGTTTAATCACCTCATACCAGTCACTAATAGGGAGAAGAGTCTCCTGATATCACATTTATCCTATTTAAACATTATTCTATATATTCTATTTTATTCTATTCTCTAATACTTGCATTATATAATAAAATAATTATATTTAAATAAAATAAATAAAATAAAAATATTCTAGTAATATTTGTTAATATATTATTTTTAAAATATGACATTTTTGACCAAGGTAAAGGTAAAATGGGTTAAAGTTAGCTTTTTTCAGGGTTAAAAAACAGATATTGTAAAGAAGGACATGAAGTCTGAATGAAACTGCTGTGCATTTAATGCATCAAGAAGAAAGATAGTGAGTTAAAATGCATTGTGATATAACTGTGTCTCTGTTGTCGTTTTTTTTTCTTCTGAATGCTCTTAGCTCCACTATCTCCCACATTTAAAGCCAAGATAAAGTGACATAGGCCTTGGGGCTAAAAGGAATGCACTTGAACAAGCTGCCCTTGAGTCACACTTCATACATACAGGGAAATGTCTGAAGGTCACAGCATATCCGTCAGCTTCTTTAATGAGCCAGTTCCTTAAAGCTGCGCCATCTTTCTTTACTTTCTCTTGTGCTCTATGTGTATATAGAAAAGAGCTCAAATTCACTGCTAATTAACACTGTAGACACATTCCTCATATATACATATTTGTTCATATGGGAACAGTAATGGTATGCACAAGCAATTTAAACATTTTTGCCCCTGGCATGTAGAGTTGGATCAGGGCCAAATGCCCTGGGCATTTCTAAGCAGTCACAGTGACCAAGCATCTCTGTAAGAGGACCCTAACTACTAAGTCTGTAAGAATGCATACCAGCATACTGTACGAACCAGATATCTTGCACACTTGCACACACGCACGCACGCACGCACGCACGCGCACACACGCGCACACACACACACACACACACACACACACACACACACACACACACACACACACACACACACACACACACACACACACACACACACACACACACACACACACACACACACACACACACACACACACACACAGGGCAGGGTTCAGCCAGAACACTGCTCTCAGACATGCTCATATGTGAAACATGATCCTTCTTATCATTATGAGACAGTTCAACTAATTCAATGGCCTTGTGCGATGTAAGGTGAGTGAGGTAATGCTCACAGTGGCACAAAGACACACACACATGCGCTATCTTAATCTATAGTTCTAAGGTCCATATGGGAACAATAAGCTTTGTATTAAAAATTCTGATGAGAGGATAATTCAGGTAAAGCTACAATAAAGTTTTGTGTGCAATATGCATCAGCCTTTTAGTCGTACTATTGCAGTGTCTTACTCAGCCATTTTTCATTGTCCAAAGCCATATTACCTCACTCAGAGCAACTTGAAATGAAATCTGGGTTGTGAATTTGCAACCTTGCTAGCCATCACCTGACACCACACCACACACCAGTTTGTTGGTATTTTTTCTTTAAGATAAAAAAAAAAAAATCAATACTACAAATTGTTTAAGATTACATTTATATGAAATATCAGAAATAAGTGGTAAGGTATAGTATAAACCAGGGCTAGTTTTTTTCTCAGGTTGGGTTTTAGCTTAATTTCTGCATATAGTCTCACATACGTTAAAAACTTGGCAACTTTTGTTATTGTCAAAGAAATTGTTAATATAATGTATGTCAACGTTTTGTGGGCCTCGGGAGCATTGTCACAATTAAACCTGTCTTGTACAGGCTTTTCTGTAAAGTAATCAATTATGAACTATATTCTATAGTTTTATTTTGTTACCCAAAATCTATAGCAAAATATGAGATTAAAATTCTCAGTTTGGATGCCAGAATTCTTTTTGTTCTTATTATTATACTTTTTTAAACTAGGCACTTTAAACAACATATAAAACCACTGTTAGAGAAAATACACATTTGTATAAGTAGCCTACTGAGTCAAATCTGCAATACAAACACTGTGACAACTAGCCCCGGTCTCATTTTTCCTTTTTCCAACCATGGGAAAGTTACTTTGAAACAAAGCGTGAAAATATTACGTAAATCCTATAATGTTCTGCCCCAGATAAGATTTGCCAGACTATGATCGACTTTTACAACTAATAGCTTGGCGATAACGACAAACACGCCACCGCTGTGTGACACTCTCGCTGAGTAACGTCTTCCTGTCTGTGATGCTGCGCGTGCACTTGTTGAGTTCAGCGCTATTTAAAGGGGAAGCAACATGGCACACGCTTTAGTCAAACAGGAATCTGTCGAGTGGGAGATGCAGAAGTCAGCAGACCAAACCAAGACCTTTGTTTACACCAAGAAGAGGGGGTATGATGTTACACGCAACCCCCACCTGAATAAGGTAAAAAAATAGTTGTTTTAATAACTTTTTGACGTTTATTTTTTTTTAAATAACATTTTGTGTTGACTGTTTGCTAATAGGACAGCAGGGCAGTAGATATCAGTTTCGAGAGGAACTATAATTAGACTTAAAGGGCCACACGCTTGTTTTGTTTGCGGTTGCTGCTTGTTTTTAAAGCAAGTCCGTTAGTTTACAGGTGCTCTTGAACTGACGTGGGCCGTGACGTACAACCTTCAGGATCAGCGGACGAAGTTTTCTTTTAACAGGCTACATTTAACCAGTTTTAATCCGTATACGAATCCTATTAGTAAGCCCCATTTCGCTATAAAACAAGATAAAGAATAAGAATAAGACCCATAACCTTATTTTTATAATCTTTTGTTAAGATCAACAAGCAGCCTCTGTCCAAGGTCCTGACCAGTTGCTGTAGCATCACCTCAAGAACTCGCACTGGGTGCGACCATGATGCTGCAAAATATTTACTTTGTTTGCTTGTGATAGTGATATCTTTTGAGTTAATTAAAAAAAAAAAAAAAAAGTTTATATTAACAGGTCTACAATCTCATTTTCTAATGCAATTTCTTAAATTGTAGTTAAAACATTCACTCTTTGGATCATGAAGTGCGTAGCTCTCCAGTGTTCCAATAATTACAGGTAATTTGGTAAAATAAAGTTTTAGCCCTGCCTTTCCACCTACTAGTTCAGTGGTAACTTAGCCTATGTATATGTTACAGGCTTTTTTTATTAACACTTTCAGGTCACTACAAAAAAATGCTTGAGAAAAAAAATTCTAGTGAGTGAAATAACATTGTACTTTTTTCATTCTGACCTTGAATGTAAACATTACTGACCTTGAGGAATCGATTGGTATGTATGTTTTTGTGGGGTTGATGTTTAGATTCTTCTCTTTACTCAGTGTGATGACGTCCAAACCTCCTAAACCTCCTACCAATTGATTAAGAAAACAGTTAAAGGGGTACATCAATGTATGCCCCTTGGAATTTATTTTCAGAGCATTGTTTTTTTATTCAGGCATAATAACAAAACAAAGTGCATCACCCATTATAGTAAAATACTATAAATCAAATAATTTAAATTAATTAATTAATTGAAAAAGGTTTTGCTGTTTCCTTAAAACAAATTCTTATAAATAATGCACAATATATCATAACACAGTAAGAGTAAAAGCTCCATTAGAATATATGTTTTGTCTGATTATATTATTTAGCTCCCTAGTAGATTGACATTTACGTTTTAATTATTTGAAATGTTTTCTCTACATTCAGAGATGATTTTTCATCTCATTTTAATCCTCTGAGACAGTGAAAAGAGATTTTTCTCAGCTACAGGTCGCTAACTTTTAATCTACACATTTGAAGATTATGAAGTATGGGGGACATTTTTTCACTTTAAAGGTGCCATGTGGAATGTCTGCCAAAAAAAAAAATTCATACTCCACATATTCCATACCAGATGGGGGCAGTATACCTCCAGAAAGTTGGCCTACTCTAGTGTTTTTTAGTTTCGGGTTGTTAATCTTCTAAAACCGTCAAATCGTCCGCTTTGTCCCGCCAAAGCCTATTTTGATCGGTGAGTGATGTAGAATATAATGACTGCTGCGCTTGACAGGGCTTATCACGAGCAGAGAGAGAGAGCGCCCCGGCCGCGCGCGCGCACTCTCACGTCTTCAAACAACACGAGCGCAGTCCTCCTGCTCTCTCTCTCCCTCGCGCATATTAATCAAATCAATTAAATCAATTGACACGATAGTAAGACCGCAGTTCATTTGGAGATTTTTAGAGATTAGAGACTCAATGAACAACATCTCAACACTAAATTATAAAGGCCGGTCTCATATAGACGCGATTGACATCAGGTTCAAGTAGGCCCACAAGCCGTGCGAGTTATTCGTGTACTGCAGTTTGGCTGGTGGTTATGTATGTTGCCCGCATACCGCCTCCCATGGCCGAAACTGGTATTACGTCACCAGTCGGGCCGGCGCTAGTAATTTAGCATGCTAATTTAGGTTTATATCTCGGCAGCACTATAACTTGTCAATTTTTTAATGACATCATTGCACTTATTTCTTCTCATTCTTTTGATGCGTGTAGCTCATTTTTTGGATAATTTTACCTCAATTTTTACATAGGGCACCTTTAAATGGCCTAGTTGTAGAAATCAGAAACCCTTTTTTATTAGCGACACCAGTGGCTGTTAAGTGAACTGCAGCAAATTATTGCTCGTGCTGCTCGCACTCGTGCACACGTGACAAGCCACTGAACGTGTTTCAAGACCCTTTCCTCACGCGAATGTTTTTGTTTGCTGAGATATACAGTTAATGAAGATCCACATGCCGTTGACAGCCACGTTTAGATGAATATGTAAATATGTTCTACGCGCTTTTCTCTCAATAACAAAATAAACTCAACAAAGAATGACAGCAGTGAGAAAGTATCAGTTAAGAAAGCATCTGATCATAGCGACCTGGATGTCAGTTTGCACGAGCTCTGCAATTCACCGGCATCATTTCGACAGAGGAGGTAACGTAATTAAAATTAGACTGTAAGTATATTTGAGAGACTAAATAAATCTGACTATGTGAGATAGTTAATCCCGTTTCTTTGCTTGACAAATTGACTTTACATTATGGCTCTTTTGGCATTTTATAAGCTTTTATTTAATGTGTTATTATTGGATGGAAGAGGCTCTGGTGAGCGCGCGTTAACGTCATATACTTTAGATTTTTCCTCGTGTCCTTTCCTATACGCTGATTTCACGCTGCCGCCATTTTGAAATCGAAAGCGAGGCTCCGGTGGGAAGAACCCCGGAAGTACAGATAGACAACAATGCTTGGACTACCAACCTGAAGCTGCTGCCGCGATTTACACTATTGGATGTTAATATCCAATATAGGGTATGTATATAGTTCGTTCCTGCTTCTTTTTTTTTCCGTTCTGAATTATATATATATAAAAAAATGTTTTATTTATAAATTAATTTCACTGTATATAGTCTAATGTATGAAAGAAATGTTTATACATTTTTAGAATAACTAATTTCTACATTAAACACAACAATACGCCATCGCATTCGCGACTCTCCTATGATTAAAAGCGACACTTCCGGTTTTCTTCCCACCGGAGCGATTTCAAAATGGCGGCTGCGTGAAATCAGCGTACAGGCAGGAAGTCGAGGACGGGCTCGTTTTTTAAGTTTCGTTACAAGCTGTTCACACATTGGCAATAAAAAAGCAATTAATATAGGCTATGAAAATTCGTACATTATACAGCCCATTAAGTAGCATCTTTGCTCTTATCCCTGGTTAATTTTAGAGTACAATTTACTTTTAAAAACTTTACTTTTTTAATCTAATTTGCATAATACTACTTTATATAAATACTTTATTTATTTATTTGCCTTAATATTTAGTAGAGTTAAAGGTTCTCTAAGCGATCCTGGGTGACGTCACTTCTTGTTGACATTCAAACTATTGTCAAACAAAACGGAGGCTAGCTAGACCCTCCCTCCTCCTCATCCGCGCACACTAACCCCCCCAAACCCTTCTTGTCGGTCATTGGCTGGAACAGTTTGTTATGTTTCGGGGAGCCGGTCGCCGCAGTTTGTTTTTGTTGCTGTTTGTGGAGCCTGGGGTGTCTACAGAGATCGCGTTTCTTGACAGTGTGTTCAGGGGGCAGGCAGCCAGCGGATAGTGAGGAGATGTTTGCTGTATGTGACAAAAAATGTTTTGGCCTAAAAAACGCGTGACATCGCTTAGAGCACCTTTAATCTGTCACTGTTTGACCCTCAGTTGTAACTCACTTTCCCTGACCTTTGGTTCATTTCTCTTTGGACTTTTCCAGTCTTCTGCTGCGTGTGCCTGCACTCCGCACTTTTGTTTTCATTAGGGTGGACTTTACGTCCTTTTGAACCCTTTGCATCAGTTTCCCGTCCTGAAATGAAGGACCATAGCCTGATCAAACGTCACGTCTTTTGGCACTCTGCCACAGGTAAGGTAGGCTACTGATGACAACACAGCACGCTGCCTGTCGTTAAGGTTAATGACTTCTAATCTGCACAAGGGACGCCACAGAATGAGGTCATATTTTCAAACCAGGTGCACACTACCAGAAAGTTCTGAAAGGTGTCTTTATGTACATGAATGCATAGGGTTGGTTGAGGTATGAAGATCACAGGTCTGTGTTGTCTTTTTTTTAGTGCACACTCATTTCACAGTCATTTCAGCTATGTTGACCCCAGCTAAAAAATAACATTTTCTTAGACCTATAAATGACGCAAAGGCACTCTTTAATCAGAACTGGTTATTGACATTTTCAGTGACCCACTCATTATATAGGTCATGATGCTGTTTTTCAAGAATATAGGCTGTGTTTTTACACCATGTTAATCTGAAAAGGCGTTTCTGTTACTGCGAGGTGTTAAATATTTATACCTGAGATATTGAGTTCAAAATGCAAAATAAAATAAACTAATGGTTGGCATGTGGGTCAGGGGCATGTTGCGGGCACAGTGTCGATTTTGATGTGCATTTTTGTTCAGCCTGCTTAATTCAATTTAGATAAACTAACTTATGATCGCTTACAGTATGATTTTGAAGTAAAGTGTTTCCCTTTTCCTGGTATCAAAAAAATCTTGTATTAATGGCTCATTTATGTGGCTCCTGTGCCTGTGGTGCTGGAAGTTGCTAGACTGGTGCCACAACTTAAAGCTCATGCGGTGCTTCGGGGTGTGAGAGCAATTCTAACTCTTTCATGTTTTTATGACGTGGCTTTCCAGTTCCACCCACGTCTCTGACTCTAATGAGCTCAATTCAGTGTTTTTGTCTTGTTTTATAGACAGAGACGTAATTTAATGAGATTAATTAAAAGAGAGGCCTTGGATTTTGCTCTATCTTTGCTGAAGGAGTCAGGAAAATTGTGTGAAATGTGAAATCTCTGCTGTCATTATAAGGAAGGAAAGAGGATTACATAAACTTAAGAATGAACCTCCAGCACAAAAGACTGTGTGCAATATATATATATATATTATAATTAGCACAGTGATTAGCAAGCAGCTAAAGTGTTAAAGGACAATAAGTCATTCAGGGTCAAGATCCATTAAGAGCTGAATTGAGAATGGATGCGGGATGCAGAATTACATTTATTTGAATTTGAATATAAGGAAATAAAATTAAAATGAACTGAAATATAAAGATATGCGCATTTTGAGTATTTTTTATTTAGAAAAGTTAATAAAAAATGGACGTTTGCTTGATAAACCATTGATTAGGATAGATGGATAGATAGATAGATAACTTGAATAATAACATTTTGAGGATTGTTACCATCAGAAGAATAGTTAAGAACTCACTGCACCTTAAAATTAGTCCAAATGAGGTGCGTAGACAAAAAGCCCTTTCTACAGCAAAGCATTGATTTTATCTCGCTTCTTTGATGACTTTTTTCTTTGGTGGAGTGCAGTGTACCATCAGACCAATGCAAATGTTTGACCACACAGTACTTTGGACAAGTGCTTACGTCATTGTTTGTGCCCTGTTATTTTTCTGACTATGATGTGTCAGTTGGACATTGCTAAGCTTCATGTTTGTGTAATCAATGGCATATGTCATTCATCTGGTGGGTTTTAGTTTATGCTTAGATAGCGATACTCGCTTGTAAATAAAGTCCAACATCGAGTGAAACATTTGCTCTTTCATGCAGCCTTCTGAAAAACCATCCTTCACAACTCATGAACCAAAACAAGGAAATTAAGTGAGAAGGTAGGAAATGACCCCTGAGAGGAGCTGTGCGAGGCTGTACACTCGGTACTCTGTGGTTCTCCATTGGTGCATTGTTGCCTTCCCACGGGCCTGGTGATCACAGGGCTTGAGTGTTCTCACTTTTCCTCACTCTTAGCTGCAGAGAAGCAGAGAGGACAACATGCTAATTGATGCTGTGGGACTGAAAATGTAAAGGCCTCACGTCCACAAGCTGGAGTTTACGCAGCGCCCCTCCCCGGCATCCCCTCTGACCTCCTCCCTTCTCAACAGCCCTTCCCTGTGTCTGCCTGAGGTGCAGGCAGGATATTATCCCTGTGTTTGTGGGAAGCTTTGCACAGTAAGAGACGAGAGTGAGGAGAAAGAGGTCTCTGTGGAGCAAAGGAGAGAAAGAGGGAGCTGCCCTGCTCTCCACAGACCTCTTCTGTGTCTCTGCTTTATCTTTCATTAATGACCGCCTGTGTGAATCGAGACCAACAGCACTAGCCTCTGGCTTCACGCCATGCCAGAAACCGAAAACGCAAACAACGCAGCACAAAACTCTCCTAGCATCCAAGCGGAGATCCTGTTTCACAAGGGGAAATGTGCTTTTTGGAGCACAGGTGACTAACAGATGCCCATTCAACTTGCTGTGGAAAACAAGAGCTCGGTTGGAAATGTGGCACCTTCTGGGCTGAGCATTGGAGACTTCAAGGCCCCCTTGTGGTTGTTGTTTGTGCCAATTGCCTCAAAGTGGCACTGAGCTATTGTTACAGGGAAAGAGCTATTTTGGGAAATGTATCTGTTAGCTTTCTCTTTCATTTCAATTGCAGTTGCTACATGCTTTATAATGTTCAGGACAACTGATGACCACAGAATAAAAATGTTTTTGGCTGCCATGTACAGTAATGTAGTTCCAGCATCTACCAACAGGGGCTAAGTGAACCGGGCTAACCAGAGCATTGATCCCATTGTTATTGATCTTTCTAGATTGCTTGGCAATCATCAGTTGGCTTTAGCATTCTGATGACAACAACCTTCTTTGCAGTTGTGGAAAGAATGATCTAAATTGGACAATTGTGTCCTATTTTAAACCTACTTTCTTACATCTGCCTCCCTGACGCACATGCTTGTCTTGTTCTGTCACATATGTGGTGTGTTTAATCTCAAAGTGGGTTGAGGTTTTCCATAAGATGTATAGTTTTGCATTTAAATGAAAGCAAATATGGGTGAGGTAAATAAAATAAGCAAAAAGTCAAAGGCTGTCAAGTGTAACCAAGCACTGAGCCTTTTCATTTCTTCACTTTAAAGTAAAGAAAGACCATATTTTGGTAGTGCAGTTGCATGGTTCAAATTGAATGCTCATTTCCCCTTGAATGTTAAGCGTGAAAGGTTTGAATCTTGCTTGATTTTGACATTTTGACTTTTTTTTAATGAACTAGATAAAATAGCATCTGTTTGTCAGTACAAGTATATCACTAATATTTGGTTGCACAATTTATCACGCTTTCATTGTCTGCAAGCATGAATCAATTTAAATTTATAAAATGTAAGTCTACTTAGCCATTGATATTTGAAGAATATGAATTAGTTTTTATTTGCTATTATATCAGGAATTTACATTCAGACAGACAGATACATGTTGGATGTTCAAGTGTTATATTTTCATCCACCCATGGTTATGTAATTTAGCCCTATACTAAAATAAAAAAATACTTAATTTGCTTTTGTATACCAGAAAATTATCAGCCAACTGCCAGCCAATGTAGTAATATTTTGAATAGTTAGTCAAAGAAATATAGACTGTCATGATTCTGCCATCTTGTCTTTGATTTCACTGGTCTTGTGGCAGGATCATGGCAGACCCATGTTTCATGTGCAGCACATGGCCATTTGTTTGGGCCATGTGCTTGCGTTGTCTCGTCTCGTTGCCCCCTTGTTATCCTCGTCGTGATTATTGTCTAGTCAGTTTCACCTGTCCTCGTCATTAGTGTTCCCTATTTAATCCTCTTGTATCTGCTGTCTTTTGTCGGTTCATTGTGATTGTTACCTGAGTGTTAATCCTTGGTCAGAGTTTGTGAGTATCTTGTCAAGAGTTTTAGTCCTGTTGCGCTATTGCCTGTAAAGGTTATTTGTGTTCTTAAAGTTATCTGTCTCAGTCTAGTTAGTCTTCATAGTCCTGTCTTGTTTTGCCCCCTCGTGGGTTTTGTTTTCCTGTTTTTTGTATCAATAAATCCTGTGTTCATTGCATCTGCTGTCTGCGCTTGGGTTCACCTTCCCCCACATAACATAGACAGCGATATTATGTTACACTTTAATCCAAGTTTTCATTGCATTCAATTTAATTCCACCGAGTTGGAATAGTTGGCAGAAACCATTACATTTTAATCTCCCCCTTGCCAGATGCTTTCTTCCAATATGACAAAAGAAAATGCAGGTGCTTCATTTGAGTGCTAATGTTTTTTCTTCAGATGCAGAAGGGTGCATAAAGTAAATGTTAATGGAAGAAATACCTACTTTATGCTGAACCACCATGAGACCTGATTTTAAAATGTTTCATGCCAGAAACGAATGGGTTTGTTTCTGGCATTAAAACTAACAGATGTTTGGTTGGCATCTCAGACATTTTAATTAGTTTCACTTCTACCCTGTAAGCTCTAGAAATATTTGCAGGGCGTTGAGGATCCAAGATAACATGAGCTTCTGTCATGTTATATTTCCACTTTTTAAATGAATTGTGCTGTAACTCACAGAATACTGTATCTGTATCTCTGAAACATGATTTTTTGAACAGCATCATGCCATATGGAAGACCGTTTAATGAAGCATCAGGGGCGGATCTAGAAAAATATTTATGGGGTGGCAAGAGGGGGGCAGGAATTTTTGAGGGGTGGCAACATGGCAGACGTATATATATACTAAATTTAATCAGTCAACACAGTTTGATGAGAAATCGTATGTATACACACTACAAAAGGGCATTATTTGTATCTTTTTTTGTGGGGGGGTTTGGGGTCACCTGTGAGTACAGGGCTGGACTGGGACAAAAAATCGGCCGGGGCATTTTGGCCCAGACTGGCCCACTACATATGATCATAAACACAACTGAACTTTGCACTCCCTTGAATATGTATACCAACTCCTATAAAAACCACTAATGTCATAAGTGAATAGGAGTGAGTAAGAGTTAACAGATGAAATAACTACTAAGTTGATTTATAGGCCCACTCCACAGTGATGAATGCTAAAACAAGCTATAAGCTGCATTGGTATAGCAATAGCGTTTTTTCCCACAGGATTTTGGGAAATCTGCGGTGAGTGCACCTCTGTCCCTCTAGGGGGATTCGGGGGCATGCTCCCCCGTAAGACAATTTTGTGCTTTTTAATGTTAAATTCATCAATCTGGTGGACTTTGAGAGTTCAAAATAAAGAGCTCCAACCCATATTCAGTGTGCAAATTGAACAAAGAAAAACTCAAAACTCTTTTAGTTGTGATATAGTGTTTGTCTACATTACACTACTATATAATAATAGTTATAATATTATGGCCAGTCCAGCCCTGTGTGAGTATAAAGGCAGGGGTGCGTTTAACTGTTGGAGCCAAGGTGTGCGGACCTTTTTTCCCTTTTTTATATATATTATTTTGTTGAGCACCCAACTTGAGCGTTTTACTGTGGAATACTGTAGGCTACCGCTTATAAACACCAGACAGATAATGATATATGAAACAGATGTGCTTTACTCATCTCACTTGCACAAAATAAATGCAGTAATATAAAGCATAGAAACGCACAGGTGAAATACACTGAAAATGATATGCATTTAAAAATTTGGTCGGGTTGAAAACTTATCTCTCTGGTAATGGAAATCGGTCGCTGTTGTCTCTTGCTCTCGCTGTCTCCCGCTCTCGCGGTCAGATCACTGGAAGTTTTCGCCGGAAGTATTTGCTCACACACTAAAGTACGAACGTCAACGGTCGTCATATTGTGCACGTAGCGAATTCACTGCAGTCGGACATGGGAGATTCGCACTCGTAAATTGTCAAATTGGCCATAACTTTTAATTCATTGCTGCCAACTGGGGTGGCAGCAGGGGTGGCAAGGCTTTCTTTTAGGGTGGCATTTGCCACCCTATGCCACCCCGGTAGATCCGCCCCTGTGAAGCATCATGTTTACTTTTCCTGTCAGGAAAAAGCTCTTGCAAAGTGTAGCCAACGGTTTCTTAACATTGTCACTGCCCTGCTTTGTCAGTTTGCTTAGACCAGCTTCTGCAGGATGTCTGTTTGGCTTTATTTATTACTGTCATTGGTGTCTGGTACATTGAGGTTTCATTATTGGATGTGAGGTGAAGTGTCCTTGTCATGGCACAGCTTGTGTAGCAAGTGGAAAACAACAACAGATACTCTTTAACAATGTTGAATGTTTCTAAACAGTCTTCTCTTGGTTCATAATTTTCTGATGTTTGTCAAAATGGCAAAATCATTTGAGATCAATTAAGGTACAATATGTAAGCATTTTGTAATAAAATATCCAAAAATCACTTGCACAGTGTGATATATTTCCTGCAGTTGTGTACTTACAATATCCCAAAAGTTCCCAAAGATTTTTGATTTCAGAGAAATTCCAATTTTAAATAATTGTCTGTCCCGGAATTTTCACTTGTCGCCTGTCACTGTCGTAATATCCACGTTATCCCTGGTTTCCGCTCATGCAGTACAAGCATAGTAACCATGGCGACAGACGCGGACAACAGCGTTACTTCTAGCTGCATGTTCACGCTATTGTTGTTGTTTCGTTTAAACATTATGGACCATGGCAAGCAGACTGGGGAAAAAAGGAGAACTAAAACGAGGATCAATATCAGCGTGGCGTTTTCGAGGTGCCGAGAGCTCCACGTCTGCGACTAACTTCGACTTGACAGAGCTCTTACATGTACTTTATTAGACAGTTGAGCAAATGTACATAAAACGAATTAATTTTATATAGTTTATCATGATGAAATGTTAGAATATGATCTGTATGTTATTCAAATGTTGATCTAGCTTACTGCTAATCTCATACAGCCAACAAACATAATAACAGTATAACTTTCAACACACTCAAATGTAGTTTAGTGTGATAGTGTAGACCAAGTGAAACAGCGCTGCGTTCCCTCACAAGCTTCATTCGTCAAATAAACTGACCTGTGTGAGTAATTCAGCACTTGCGTGTAGTTCGGTAGAATTAAATGTCCTCACTCCTTTATATCCACGGGACTTGCGTGTGGCGCTGATATCTGTCTCTCATTAGCAATCGCGCCCTGCTTCATACCACACTATGCATACCACAGTCATGTTAAAAACATCAATGTATTCACTCATCCATAAGCATTTTTAGATCCATAAGCTTGGTGACAAGTTCCATAATTCAACTGGAATTTTGCGACATCAACCTACGCCTTTGTTATTGTAAGAGGTTAGCGACCCCTAGCGGCGAAAAAAAGTACATATTGTATCTTTAAAGGTGCTCTATGTAACTTTTAGCGGCCTCTAGTGGTGATGTTTCAGATTGCAACCAAATTTTACAAGAGCGCTCGTGCTCGAACTCATAGATAATACCGTCTATTACGCAAATATCTTGGCGAATACTTGACGGATTCGGCGAGCACCGAGCTCGTTGGGACCATCTAGTCGAGCTGAAAAGAACCATATAAGTTCCATAGTTTTTGGTGGTGTTTTCGCTGAGATATTAGCAGAAAACCATCGGGCGCGCTGCAAAATTGCGAACGCCGGTGACGTCACGATCTCAGAAGAAAATCGCTCGTATCTCTGGAACGCAAAGACCCAGAGAGCTCAAATTCGGGGAGGAGGTCCCAGGGGAATCCTTGCCCGAACGCTAGAGTGGCGGGCCTCGGGGATGCCCCCTACCGGATCGCCGTTCGCTGGGACCCCCGAATTCGAACGGCTATAACTCGGGCAGCCGGGCGAGTTGGACCTTGGGGGTGGGCTCGTTCGAAAGGCCCCGTCCAGCACTACGAACGATTAGAGTCTTGGGAATATTGATCAAAGATTGACTGAGATATAAGCCGAAAAACTTGCGCCTTTAACCGGACGTAACTCCCTGACCGTCTAGGAGAGAGGCTCGGGAGCGCGCATGCACGTCACATCCGTTGGATTTCGCGGTAAATCCGACCCGGAGACTTCACATAGGAATAGGAATACTGGCCTTCAGAGGTAATAGCAAAACTCGACAAGTGGATCATTTTAATGTGTGATTACAACCTCTTCACACACAGGCAATAAAAAAAGGATTCATTTTAGTAGAAAAGTTACATAGAGCACCTTTAAGATAATTGACATCTTCTGTCTAAACAAAATCAAAAGGCAAACACATCAGTCTCCCATGATTCAGACAAATGGACCTATTTGAATGGACAGTTTATGGAGGAATTTACCTGACAGGCAGATAGCAATTTAGCCTTTATATTGAGGAAGTGAGGCATTTGAAAGATGCTGGTAACCTAAGGAACTGTGGACATTACAGAAGGTAAGGACAGTGTCTATACATGCAGCTGAGATTCTTATAAATGTGTGTGTTGAGTCAGTATGCTAATGAAAGGTTGATGGAACAGACTTCGTTTTGTCTGGACGGAGAGCATCTAAGCTCTCAGGGAGGGTCAGGTGCGGATGTCGGTCACCTCTTTCTAGGTGGGCTCCAGTAGTGTGTGTATGTATGACAACCCAGGTGTGCCCAGGTGCATATAGGAGAGGAGACTGACCACCCACAGTGTAGCAGTAAAGCATTCCAGCACTAGATGTGAGCGAAGTGGTTAAATTAGGAAAGTGCTCTACTGTTCACAGAGAGATTAAGTGCCAGTCACCCTTATCCAACTCCTCTACACACATACACACACAAGCATGCATGCACAAAACAGCCTTCTGATCGCAATCTCCCTGCTCATTTGTCCTTCACATTTTTCTCTTTGACAAATTATAAGGTTCCAGACAGTGTTTCAGCAGAACAGTATTTCTAACTGAGACATGATGTAATTCATTAGTGTAATTTAGCTTGGAAACTTAAGGTGATGATACACAGGGCAACTTTTTGAGCAATGTTGCTGGGCAATGTCGGCGTCAACAGGCAACCAGATGAGACACAGGGCCCACGACCGATCTAAATGATGCCCAGCACACTGCTCAAAGAGTTGCCCTGTGTATCATCACCTTTAGTCTGTGATATTAGAATACATTTTTACCATCATAATTATGTACAGGAGGTAAATTTAATCATGTTTATACTATGCGTTTGAACATAAACACATTTTGACTATTTTTTGGCAAATAAACATCGGATATCAATCATTGTTTTGGCGACCACAATAGCAAATAGTTTGTCATATCTGGGCTTTTTCATGTGCAAATGTTCAGCTAAAAATAGGTAAAAATGTTTACTAGACTTTATCTTAATCTTATTTATTGATTTTGAACAAGGTTTTTCCTTTTGTTGTCAAATTAGATTTTAAATCCAAATCGTTTGACATTGTATCTATCTGTCATGATTTAAATAATAAGGCTAAATAAATTATGCCAGACCTAATGCGATAAAGTGATGGACAGCTCTAATGATAGCATATATGCTCTGGAATATTTTGACAATTGAAGGTCAACCAACTTATTACACTTATCAAGGCTTTACAGAACAGTCATATTAATGCCAGTAGCTTTGACATAATCAATCTTTTAGGCCTACATATTCTCATGCACTAAAGCAGTTAAAATTAAAGGAGAACTGTGATGGTAATGATCCAATATGTAAAACAACATAAACAGCAACTTACAGTAAATGAATCCAGTTCTTACCAGATTACATTTATTACCTACCGAATGTTTTGTGAGGAATTGGTGAGAGTAATCTCTTTTTGAAGGGCTCATGGGATTTTAAATCTGCTCTGAAATTTCTGCTTGCTTGCCTTTAATGCTCTGACTTCCCATGGGGAATGGGGAGAGTGGTCACAGTCTTTGCTCAAAGAGAAGGACTTTTTAGGCTTTTACCTCCTTTTTGTCTTTTGTTTTCTTAAAGATGTGCAGTTTTTCACATGGATGGCCACCCTGGTGGGCAAGTGAATGACTTTACTAGATGTAAGGAGGATGTGAATGAAGGAATGGTGTCAAATTAAGTTCCCGGCACAATATAGCCCCAGAGGAGCGATGCTGATCCTGTGTAGTAATGAGGTTCAACAGTCACTACGTCAGCAATCAAGAGTCAAATTAATGAAGACTAGAACATGTCCCAAAGTCTGGGGCTCTGTGGCACACCCTTTTATATGGTTGTATTTGAGGGGCTCTGTAGCGCACCCCTTTTCACCTACAGTTTTTTTCGTTGTTGTTTTACAATAGTTGTAAAACTATTGTAGTTACAATAGTTGGAATGTTACAATACGACCGAGAAGCACTTTGCTGCATCAGAATACTGCAAACAAACAGTTTTACTGACCTTTTATCCGACTCTCTGTCGTGGCCTGTGGAAATACGGAGGGATGAGGACAGCAACAACAACAATCCTAACAACAATAGCGGCGAGACCCGATGGAGGCGAAAAAGGAAGCACAGAGGTCGTCGAGGGGGTATACGGAACAGGCTACGGTCTCCGGCCCATCGACCACCTTTGCCCAGTATCCTGCTCGCAAACGTCCAATCTTAAGAAAATAAGTTGGACGACTTCAGAGCTAGGATAACGTACCAACGGGACATAAGGGACTGTAACATTCTTTGTCTGTCGGAAACATGGCTATCTTCCCTCGTACCGGACACAGTGGTTACTCCAGCTGAGCACTTTTCTGTCTTCCGCATGGACCGAACAGAAGAGTCCGGTAAAACAAGAGGTGGAGGAGTCTGTTTCATGATAAACAACAACTGGTGTAGCCCAAAGGAGATCAAAATCCTTTCGAGTTCCTGTTCGCCCCACTTGGAACATCTGACGATTATGTGTCGCCCTTTTTTTCTTCCTCGTGAGTTCACCTCAGTTATTTCCACGGCAGTATACATTCCACCACAAGCAGACACCGACAAGGCTTTGTCAGTGTTACACGACGTGACAATTGGACCACAGACCAGACACCCGGAAGCTGCACTTATCGTGGCAGGGGACTTTAATAAGGCAAATCTTAAAAAAGTTCTGCCTAATTTCTTCCAACATATCAACTTTCCCACTAGGAATGACAAGACACTAGATCACTGCTATACACCCTTTAAAAAAGGGTATAAATCCATTCCTATCCCAGCTTTCGGGAAATCGGATCATAACGCCATTTTTTTAATCCCGGATTATAAACAGAGAATGATGCGAGAGCCGGTAGTGACGCGAGAGGTCAGACGCTGGACAGCCGAATCAGAGGAGACGCTACGCGACGCATTGAGTGACGTGGACTGGGAAATGTTCCGGGAGAGCGCAGACAATGATGTCAGTGTGTTTACGGATGTAGTTATGAGCTTTGTGGCCACACTGATGGATGATGTTGTACCCACGGCGATGGTGAAGTCTTTTCCGAATCAAAAACCGTGGGTCGACAGATCCATCCGTGCTGCACTGAAAGAACGCACCATCACTTACAATGCTGGACTGCTGTCGGGTGATATGACGGAATATAAGGCTGCATGTTACAAATTGAGGCGGGACATAGCGGATGCTAAGCGGCGCTACAGGGACAAGATGGAAGCAAAATTCCAGGAAAAGGACACACGAAGCATATGGCAGGGATTACATGAGATCACGGACTATAAAGGGGTCCCCCGCATGGTGAGTGCAGACGTGACGCTGGTGAACGAACTGAACTCCTTTTATGCACGTTTCGAATCTAGCAATACTAACGCTGGCAATGTGAACATGGGCCTGATTAATGCAGATTAGATGGAGTTCTACAAGTGAGGCAGCACTCAGCCCCGTTTTTTCTGAGCACGACGTGAGAAGGGAGCTGAAAAAGGTAAACACCAGGAAGGCGGCAGGTCCGGATAGGATTTCAGGACGAGTCATAAGGACCTGCGCTGACCTTCTGGCTCCAGTGTTCACTTCCATATTCAATCTCTCTCTTGCACAATCCACAGTCCCCACATGCTTCAAGATGTCCACCATCATCCCTGTGCCCAAGAACGCCTCCCCAGCTGGTATGAACGACTACCGTCCAGTAGCACTGACCTCGGTGGTCATGAAGTGCTTTGAGAGGTTGATAAAGAATTACATCTGCTCCTCTCTTCAAAGCACCATAGATCCATTGCAGTTCACCTATCGCTCCAACAGATCCACAGACGACGCCATCTCCCAGGTCATGCACGCCACCCTCTCCCACCTTGACATCGCAGGAGGGGGCTATGTCAGACTGCTGTTTGTAGACTACAGTTCAGCTTTCAATACTGTAGTCCCCAGCAGGCTGGCCACTAAGTTGTATGACCTGGGTTTGAATCAATCAATGTGTGCCTGGATCCTGGACTTCCTAACTGCCAGGCCTCAGGTTGTCAGAGCAGGAGGGCACACATCACACCCCCTCGTCATCAACACTGGTGTCCCTCAGGGCTGCGTGCTGAGTCCTTTGCTGTACTCTCTGTATACCCACGACTGTGCCGCCAGGCATAACTCCAACACCATCGTGAAATTTGCGGACGACACGGTTGTGGTGGGCCCGATCACTAACAACGACGAGCGGGCCTATCTACATGAGGTGTCAGACCTGACAATGTGGTGCAAGGACAACAGCCTACTGCTAAATGCGGAGAAGACCAAGGAGATGGTGGTGGACTTCTGCCCACAACGTCGCAGGACCTACACCCCTCTTCTGATAGATGGGACACCAGTGGAGAGGGTGAGCAGTTTTAAATACCTTGGAGTGCACATTTCCGAAGATTTATCATGGACTGTACACACGGATACTGTGGTGAAGAAGGCAAGACAGTGCCTTTATCACCTCAGACAGCTCAGGAGATTCAGGGTCTCCCAACGGATCCTGATTTCCTTTTACTATGCTGCTGTACAGAGCATACTGACTGGAGCCATATCTGTCTGGTACGGTAACAGCTCCTGTCGGGACCGGCGAGCTCTGCAGAGGGTGGTGAGGACCGCTGAGCGGACCATGGGCATCATACTCCCTCCTCTGCATGACTTATACACCACACGCTGTACTAACAGGGCCAGAAGGATTATCAAGGACCCCCATCACCCTTGCAATAAACTGTTCGTAACCCTCAGGTCAGGTAGACGTCTGCGCTGCCATAAAACACGTACAGAGAGGATGAGGAACAGTTTTTTCCCTGCGGCAATCAGAGCCTTGAACTCTGCACTCTGAACACTTTTTAATTTCGAATACACTTTCAACATTTTTAACCCAGTCACTGAATTTTAACATTTGTACATCTGCCTGTCTAGTTTTAATTTATAGATAAAATGTGAATCTTTATTTCTAACCATTGCACACTGACTGCATTACTATTGCACATGTAAAATAGTCATAAGCATAATTTAATTATCATTTAATAGTGACTTAATTATAACTTCAGCTATAACTTTATTGTATTGTATCTATTGTGTTTTTATAGTATTTTTATTTTCTACTTCAATTGAGCACAGAAGTACAGTACGTCACAAAAACATTTCACTGCACATCTTGTATGAGTATGTGACAAATAAAAACCTTTGAATCTTGAATCTCAGTAATGAAACTTCATACACTTATAGATCTTATCGGGCCAAACAACTTTTGCACTCTTAAGTCATACGCCAGCCCAACAGGAAGTCGGCTATTATGGGTTATTTTAAAAACGTATGTCTGGAAAATGATATATACTCCCCCAAGGGGATTCATCTGATGATCACAAAGCTCGATCAGCATGAAGCCAAGACATTGAAAGTGCCAAATTGCAAGCGGATTTTTGATATCTCGAACAGTTTGGACATTGCGAACCAATGAATTTATGGGTGAAATGGTTGAAAATTAAATATAATACATACTATAAACACAAGGGTTTATAGTTATTCTGCCATTTTTAAATAGTTTGGCCAGAGATAGTTACTTAACTTACTACTATTATTATGGCAACTCGGAAGAATACGCCGTGGTCAAACGAGGAGGTGCAGACATTCCTTTGTTTGGTTGCCGAAGAGAGGATCCAGCGAGAGCTTGATGGGGCAACGAGGAACGAAAGGCGTCGCTATGACGACCGGGTACTGTCAGAGGTGTCTGAAGGAAGGACCCAAGAGCGATGGCAGATTAACAATGTCTTTAATATAACAAAGGAATGCGCCTCGTAGGGCTAGCAACAGAAAGTCTCTCATTAAATGCTGCAAACAATAGAGATGTAACCCTGGACAGGGCTGGCGGGTCCCGGAGTGGCAACACAGGAGAAAAGCAGAGCCACAACAGCAGCGGTAGGGACTCAGGTAAGGAACCCGTCTCTAGTCTTCAGTAGCAGGGTAACTGGGCAGATAATAGCTTTAGCGAACAAACAATCAGGGAAGCCTGCAGAACAGGACTCACCAAACAAGACAGGACAGGGCAGGATAATCAGGTAACAGTCAGACTCGTACGCAATCATAGATAATAATCTGGCAAAGGAGAGGTGGAAAAAGGATCAAGAAGTAGGAAGACTAATCAGAGGTAAAGAGGTAGCAGGTGAAAAGAGGAAGAATGCAATAGCGATAATTGAAGAGGGCTGGCAGAGAATGAAGAGAGTAATAGTAAATGGGTGTGTCTGCACAGAGTGTGTGTGTGTGTGTATGTGTGAGTGAATGAATGAATGAAAGAAAATAGCGTGTGTGACCAGAAGAGGGAGACAGAGAAAGGAAGGAGAATACCAGGATCATGACAGTACCCCTTCCTCAACGAGCGCCACCAGGCGCTCCCGAGGATGGAGCCTGACGGGAGCGGTAGAAGTCATCAATGAGCGAGCGGTCCAGGACGTCCCGGGAGGGAATCCAGCTTCTCTCCTCAGGACCGTATCCCTCCCAATCGACCAGAAATTGATGACCGCGGCCTCGAGGACGGACATCCAATAACCTGCGAACTCTATAGACGGGAGAACCCTCAACGCGAATGGGATGAGGTGCAGGACGGGTCGGGGCGCGTATGACAGGTTTTACGCAAGACACGTGAAAGACTGGATGAATACGTCGGAGATTGGGAGGAAGTTTAAGCCTGATAGTGACAGGGCTCATGACCTTAGAAATACGAAAAGGTCCAATGAATTTGGGGGCCAATTTGCGAGAAACGGACTGTAACGGGAGGTTAAGGGTGGAGAGCCACACCCTCTGACCACAAGTATACCTAGGACTCTTAACGCGGTGTTTATTAGCAGCCCGACGAGTGAGGGAACGAGAATGACATAACGCTGATCTCACCCTTCTCCATGTGCGTCTACAGCGGCAAATAAAAGCCTTGGCCGACGGGACACTAGAATCAGAGTCTTGGGACGGAAAAAGCGGCGGTTGATACCCAAGACAGCAATGGAAAGGAGACAGGCCGGTGGCGGAGGACGGAGCAGAATTGTGCGCGTACTCAGCCCAAGGAAGCTGTTCAGTCCAAGACGCGGGGTTGCGGAACGCAAGACTGCGCAGAATGCGTCCAACAATCTGATTAGCGCGCTCGGCCTGACCATTCGTTTGCGGGTGAAAACCGGAAGAGAGACTAGGGGACGCACCGATTAGTCGACAAAATTCTTTCCAGAATTGAGAAGTGAACTGGGGTCCCCTGTCAGAAACGATATCTGAGGGGAGACCGTGAATCTTGAAGACATGATCGACGACAGTCTGTGCAGTCTCTTTGGCGGAGGGGAGCTTAGGAAGAGGGATAAAATGAGCGGCTTTGGAAAACCTGTCAACGACCGTGAGGATAACAGTATTTCCCCCCGAGGAGGGAAGTCCTGTTATAAAATCGAGCGCGATATGAGACCACGGACGGGACGGAATAGGAAGCGGCCGGAGAAGTCCAGCGGGCGGTGAATTACTGGGTTTGGTCTGAGCACAGACAGAGCAAGACGCAACGAACCGGCGGATATCACGTTCGCGGGTGGGCCACCAAAATCTTTGGCGGATAGCAGCAAGAGTTCCTCTTACTCCGGGATGAGCGAACAGCTTAGAGGAATGCCCCCATTGCAGGACGGCAGAGCGCGCAGCGACAGGAACAAACAACAAATTCCTAGGACACTGACGAGGAACGGTGACAAGGGAAAGAGCTCGTTTGACTAGTCGTTCGATTCCCCAGATGGAAGCACCGAGGACGCATCCCTGAGGAAGGATCTCTTCCTTGACAGGGACCTCCTTGGGGGAAGCGAACTGGCGAGAAAGCGCGTCGGGCTTGAGATTCTTCGAACCGGGGCGATAAGAAATGGTAAAATTGAAACGACCAAAAAATAACGCCCAACGAGCCTGACGAGCGTTAAGACGCTTAGCAGATCGGATGTACTCGAGATTTCTGTGGTCGGTCCAGACTATGAATGGAACGGAGGAGCCCTCTAGCCAGTGACGCCACTCGCCCAACGCTAAACGAATGGCCAACAGTTCGCGGTTACCCACGTCGTAATTGCGTTCAGACGGTGTAAGGCGGTGAGAAAAATAAGCGCACGGATGAACCTTGCCGTCAGTGGAAAGGCGTTGGGAGAGGATGGCCCCGACGCCCACCTCTGACGCGTCCACTTCGACGATGAATTGGTTGGAGGTATCAGGAGTAGTGAGAATGGGAGCGGAAGTAAACAAAGACTTGAGATGATCAAAGGCTGTCTGGGCAGCCCGAGACCACTCAAAACGAGACTTAACGGAGGTGAGTGCGGTTAGAGGCGCGGCTACCTGACTAAAATTGCGGATAAACCGTCTGTAAAAATTCGCAAACCCCAGAAAACGCTGAAGAGCGACGCGAGAGTCAGGCACCGGCCACCCGGTAACAGCCTGCACCTTAGTAGGGTCCATGCTGATCCCCTCCGCCGAAATGACAGAACCGAGAAACGTGACAGACTGGGCGTGAAACATGCACTTCTCTGCTTTTACAAACAGACGATTCTCTAGAAGCCGTTGGAGAACCCGACGAACGTGCTGGACGTGCACCTGGAGAGAAGGGGAGAAAATCAAAATATCATCCAAGTAAACGAAAACAAATATATTGAGCATATCTCTCAAAACATCATTCACCAGAGCTTGGAACACGGCGGGAGCGTTGACCAACCCGAACGGTAAAACCCGATACTCGAAGTGCCCAAGTGGAGTGTTAAACGCAGTTTTCCACTCGTCTCCCTCCTTAACCCTTTCACGCGTACGATCACACCGGTGTGATCAGTCTTGGCTGGTCCCTGGAGCGTACGATCACACCGGTGTGATTAGAACGGTCAGTGCATCACGTGATCAACTGCTAAATTCAAACGTGCTTTCGCGCGTTGGCTGGCGCTGAGCCAGAGACGGACGCACTCAGTGCTGTCATATATCACAACTATTGAGTATTTTAAACCACATAATGTTTATTTTAGGTTTCAGACATTTAAATACACATAAGTACTAGCAAAACAGTGATTTTGAATTAGTAAAATAGACACTGATGTGATGTCTATGGAAACGGCAACAATAATCATTTCCATTATAATAAGACAAAACGTTTTATTCATATCAGATACACATTGTGTAAGTAGCTTTACATTTTACCCTATTCTTCTCCTAGTTCACCGGCCACTTACTTTCATGTATTTCGTGAGAAACAACAGGTCCGATTCTCTGAACTGTGAAACAAACTAACATGGCGCCGCCCATCGTGCATACAGCTCAACTAACGCGATCGTTATAAATATGTTTAAACAACAAAACACATCCACTTGCACATATTTGACAATCGGAATATCAGTGTTTCATGCTGTAGCTAATACATTTGTGAATATTTTGAATAGAAAAGGAAAAAAGACATAAAAGCAGATCATCACTCATTCAGCTCTGTGTTGTGATTGCGCTGTGTCACGTGACAAGAAATGACGCGTCACCATGGAAACATTAAAGTGACAGGTTCTAAATAACGGTCGCCTTGAAAAACTCACGCTGGGGGGTCAGTTAGAATATTTTAAACTTACGTGTGAAAGGGTTAATGCGCACCAAATGGTACGCATTGCGTAAATCCAGCTTTGTGAAAATCTTTGCGCCCTGCAGAACCTCGAAGGCGGATGACATAAGGGGAAGAGGATAGCGATTCTTCACCGTTATGTCATTCAGCCCACGATAGTCAATGCAAGGGCGCAAAGAACCATCTTTCTTTTTCACAAAGAAGAATCCAGCACCGGCGGGAGAGGAGGACGAGACAATGGTACCGGCTTCTAAGGATTCAGAGAGATATTTCTCAAGGGTTTCGCGTTCTGGGGCTGATAAAGAATATAGCCTCCCTCGAGGGGGCGTTGTGCCGGGCAGGAGGTCGATACCGCAGTCATAGGGTCTATGAGGAGGGAGAGAAGTGGCCCGGGAACGGCTGAAGACCGCCCGCAAATCATGGTACTCCTCCGGCACCCCAGACAAATCACCTGGATCCTCCTGAAACACAGAAACAGAGGAAACGGGAGGAACAGCAGACACTAAACATTTAACATGACATGATAATTTCCATGAAAGAATAGAACCCCTGGCCCAATCGATCTGAGGATTGTGTTCCACAAGCCAAGGATGGCCCAACACAACAGGAATATAAGGAGAATGAAAAATTAAAAACGAAATTGTCTCTCGGTGATTACCCGAGACAGTAAGACTCACCGGTATGGTAGCACGGTGAACCTTCTCGAGGACACTGCCATCGAGAGCGAAAACAGAAGTGGGCTGATTTAAATCAATTAAAGGAATACCCTGTTCAAGAGCCCAGGCTTCATCAATAAAACTTCCCTCAGCTCCCGAGTCGATTAGGGCTTGACATGAAACGGAGGAGCCCGGCCAGTGGAGAGCAGTAGAAAAAGTAGTGCGGGTTCTAAGTGGAGGGACAAGGGCAGTAGCGCTCGCCAGTAACCCTCTCTCTACTGGCGAGCGTTGGCTTTTAGTTGACATGTCGACACATAGTGACCAGCCGACCCGCAGTAAAGGCAGAGTCGATTAGTGATTCGGCGTTCGCGTTCAGCGGTGGTAATGCGAATCCCTCCCAGCTGCATAGGCTCCGTCCCAGCACTTGCGGAGGAGGAAATGGTGGTAGCGGGGAGCGGAGAAAGGAGAGCGGACTCCATACTGCGAGATCGACGCCGGAGCTCGAAACGCTTGTCGATGCGAATGGCCAGGTCGATCAAAGCGTCAAGACGAGTAGGAAGTTCCCGGGAGATTACCTCATCCTTAATGTCTGCATTGAGTCCCTCCAAAAAACGAGCGACCTGGGCGGGTTCGTTCCATCCGCAGGAAGTAGCGAGAGTGCGGAATTCAATAGCAAAGTCGGGAACCGAACGTCTACCTTGACGAAGAGATGAGAGAAGACGAGAAGCCTCTGTTCCATGAGCGGAGCGGTCAAAAACTCGGGTCATCTCTTCTCTAAACAGCGAATACCGGTCTAAACAGTCCGACTCGGCGTTCCAAACCGCCGTGCCCCATTCGCGAGCCCTTCCGGTGAGCAAGGAGACAATATAGGCGATCCGGGCTCGATCCTGGGAGTAAGTGACTGGTTGAAGAGAAAACACCACCTCACATTGTGTCAAAAAGGAGCGACATTCTGAAGGCTCACCGGCATAACAGGGCGGATTGTTAACCCTGGGCTCATGAACGTCTTGAGGTCTGGGTGGAGGATCAAGCCGGAGATGGTGAATCTGCTCGGAGAGGTCGGTCATCCGAGCCGCTAAGGACTCCACTGCGTGTCTGGTAGTGGACAGTTCCTCCTCGTGACGGCCCAGCATGGCTCCTTGATGCTCGATCGCCATCTGAATGGAGTTTTCCATCGCTGGATCCATTGTGGCCAGATTATTCTGTCAGAGGTGTCTGAAGGAAGGACCCAAGAGCGATGGCAGATTAACAATGTCTTTAATATAACAAAGGAATGCGCCTCGTAGGGCTAGCAACAGAAAGTCTCTCATTAAATGCTGCAAACAATAGAGATGTAACCCTGGACAGGGCTGGCGGGTCCCGGAGTGGCAACACAGGAGAAAAGCAGAGCCACAACAGCAGCGGTAGGGACTCAGGTAAGGAACCCGTCTCTAGTCTTCAGTAGCAGGGTAACTGGGCAGATAATAGCTTTAGCGAACAAACAATCAGGGAAGCCTGCAGAACAGGACTCACCAAACAAGACAGGACAGGGCAGGATAATCAGGTAACAGTCAGACTCTGACGCAATCATAGATAATAATCTGGCAAAGGAGAGGTGGAAAAAGGATCAAGAAGTAGGAAGACTAATCAGAGGTAAAGAGGTAGCAGGTGAAAAGAGGAAGAATGCAATAGCGATAATTGAAGAGGGCTGGCAGAGAATGAAGAGAGTAATAGTAAATGGGTGTGTCTGCACAGAGTGTGTGTGTGTGTGTATGTGTGAGTGAATGAATGAATGAAAGAAAATAGCGTGTGTGACCAGAAGAGGGAGACAGAGAAAGGAAGGAGAATACCAGGATCATGACAGGTACTATTTGTGGCGGTACTTTCTGCAATGGAAAACGGAGCGAAAAGCGAGCCGAGCTGGTACTGGTAATGGAAAAGCGCCATTACAGTAACTGTGCATGGCGGGAAATATGCATTTAGAGCTTGTAAATTTAAAGGGGAACTTGGCAACTCTAGCCATTTCTTCGCTGATTTTCACTTTTGTTGTCGCATGTTGTCCCAACGAGCTCCCCCTACAGCTGTGGGGCCTATTTTTCACAACACTGTCGTAAAAAAAACTCACTTGCGGCTCGGGCTGGGTATTGACACAAATTTCACTATTCGATTCGATTTCGATTCACAAGCTTGCAATTTGATTCGATTCCGATTCGATTCAATATTGATTATTTTGGATATCAGGTACAATACATGGCAAATTTTCTCAAGGAAAACAAATCTCTTAACTAATGCTGTAAACTATGGGAGTCAGTTGTAGCCTACTAGGCTTCATTAGCCTACTATAATATTGAAGGTAAAAATTAACTGATTTGTAGCTATACAAACACTTAAATTACACTTATTTATTTTTATAATAATAAAGTTATATGAAATATAAAAAATGTTTTGGCTGTCATAAAAACTTGCCAGATTTATTCAAACATGCAATATATCGAAGAACATTAAAAATTATAATGAATATGTAATATGGTGCATATATTTAGCAAAATGCTCCTCTTTAGAGTTAATTTTTCTAGCTGACTAACGAGTTTATGGTCACATATGGTTTTTCTGAGGTAAATGTGCACTCAAAAAAATGATATGTTGGCTTTACTTAACTTTTTTATGTAAACAGGTTCCACCGGTTCCACATAACTATGTTTCGTTAAACAAACATAATATGTTCATGTAACTTCAACATCATGGAATTTGGTCATTTTAAGCGATCCAATTAAACTCTGAGCTAATGAGTTAATTAAGTGAATAACTGAGTGATGATTGAGCATTATTGAAGACACCTAATGTTAACAAGCAGAATCTCTGAAGGAGAAAACCGGAATGTTTAAGTCACCATTATAGAGATAAGTGTTTGTTTTAGTTGGGCTCTTGACCATTAACTTATTAACTTTAGATTTTGTTTGGTTGCTGTACATGAGTTATAACAGCCAGATGAACAATGAACTAAGGAGATCTGATGGTGTTGGTTGAGATTTAACATAAGCATTATTTCACAATCATTTGACCTCAATCACTGAACTTATATTGATCCCAATTTCTGAGTTAAGTTTACCTTACTGTCATTGTAGAGCATACTATTTTTAGGCTTTTCAATGAAATTCAAATGATCAAATCAATAAATAAAAAATAAACTTCTTAAAAAATATGTTGAGTAGGCACACACAGACATCAAGAATCAGCATATGAATCTCAGCAATGGTGACAAACAGATCATAAGCTCATTATTTATTCATGCAGCAATGCATGATGGGAGTCATGAATGAGTTTTGATTGGTGGCACCCAGAATGCACTGCAACATGCTTTATAATTGTCACCATTGTTGAGATTCACAGGCTGATTCTTGATGTCTGTGTGTGCCTACTCAAAATATTTTTTAGGAAGTTTATTTTTTATTTATTGATTTGATCATTTAAATTTCATTGAAAAGTCTAAAAATAGTATGCTCTACAATGACAGTGCTGCTATTATTCGTAAGGTTAACTTCACTCAGAAATTCAGTTTAATATAAGTTCAGTGACTCAGGTCAAATGATTGTGAAATAATGATTATGTTTAAACACAACCAACACCATCAGATGACCTTTGTTTATTGTTCATCCGGCTGTTATAACTCATGTACAGCAACCAAACAAAATCTAAAGTTAATAAGTTAATGGTCAAGAGCCCAACTAAAACAAATACTTATCTCTATAATGGTGACTTAAACATTCCGGTTTTCTCCTTCAGAGATTCTGCTTGTTAACATCAGGTGTCTTCAATAATGCTCAATCATCACTCAGTTATTTACTTAATTAACTCATTAGCTCAGAGTTTAATTGGGTCGCTTAAAATGACCCAATTCCATGATGTTGAAGTTACATGAACATATTATGTTTGTTTAACGAAACATAGTTATGTGGAACCGGTGGAACCTGTTTACATAAAAAAGTTAAGTAAAGCCAACATATCATTTTTTTGAGTGTGACGTTACATGACATTGTTTACAAGTTGTTTCACTGACGTCTTTCCACGGTTGAAACACTGATTGAGCGATTCCATGTGACATGATACAGATTTCGATAAGTTGTACTCTATCTTTTAACACACTTTCAGACGTTCATTCATGTTTATTTCGCGCTGTAACTGGTATTATTAAGGCAGAAGAGGAGATCAGTGCTCCTCGCTGCTGCTTCTCTTGAGCTGAGCTGAGCCAGAGCGATCTCACGCCACAGCGCCAAAACGGATTTTTTTTTTGAATTTCGTAAGAAAATGGACGTACTTAGAAATCTGAGACTTTATTTAGTATCAATAGTAACAAAGCACAAAGATTATTGCGATTTATTGGATGGGATGCGCGCTACAATGTTCCATTCATTCATTAAATGAAAACAGGATGACTAATCGATTCTTGAGATTTAAGAATCGATATCGGTTCGTAAAAATGAGAATCGATAAATATCGAGAAATCGATATTTTTTACCCAGCCCTACTTGCGGCACCCTCCTCCCCCTTTCTACCGCTGCTCATGTGCATTTGTTATTATCGGAGCCGGCGAACTTTATCGTGTGGAGCTATGTCTACCGAGGTGGGTAATACATCATACACAGTATCAAATGGCGTGTGTGTTAATGTCGAATTGCCGTAAAGCAGTTTGTGTTTCTCGCACGGTCTCGCTTCTCACGAGACTTACATTTACATTTTTACATTTATTCATTTAGCTAACTTTTATCCAAAGCGACTTACAATTGCTATATATGTCAGAGGTCGCACGCCTCTGGAGCAACTAGGGGTTAAGTGTCTTGCTCAAGGACAAATTGGTGTCTCACAGTGGATTCGAACCCGGGTCTCTCACACCAAAGGCATGTGTCTTATCCACTGCGCCATCACCACCCCAGACTTCCTATTTTCAACTTACCGGGACGTTAGTCCCCATGTTGCAAGGTTGGTTTTCCGCCTGGGAACGCTGGAGGGAGCGGGGAAAGTCACCATTCTCACCAGAACAGGTTATTTAACCATCCAAATGATTTCTAAACAGTTTTATTAAGTTGAAATAGTTGCCAAGTTCCCCTTTAAAAGGGCTATGTCAAAGTCGCTTGAATATGCCACATTTACTGCAAGCAGCTGGTGCCACTATGACCGCGAACCACAACAGCCACATGAAATCATTTAAGTTTAGATGAATTTCATGTAGGATGTCATAGGTCAATTTCAAATGAGTGTGAAGTTTTCATTTTCAGTTAAAAAGTTTGTGAGTTCAGAAGTATTTTTCTAAAGGTCTTTTTATACCCAATTATTAAACTAATTATATACTGTAAAACTATGTTGTCAGTCCCCTACTAATAAACTACACCTTTAATTTGTTATTTAAACTGATAGAAAAATATAAGACCTAAGAGCTTTCTTATCCTTTAATGCAGGCAAAAGCACAGATCAATGGCTTAAACCATAAACCATCAAGTGTTTACAATAGACTCACACAAGTATAGCTAAACATGCCCACACACACACACACACACACACACACACACACACACAGACAGAAGGAGTGAGATCAAAGGATAAGTTGGAGACTGTTTACCAGTTAGTTGAGCCAGAAGTTTCAGCATTTTAAAGTTTTGTCTGATCAAATGATTGTGAAAGTATTTATCTTAAGGTCTTTTTTATATTTTTAACCTACTTAACTAATTATATCAAACTATGTTGTCAGTGACTACAAATGAACTGGCTCTATGCCTTGATTTTGCCATTAAAACTGATAGATTTTGAACTGAGAGGATATTTCTTATCCTGTACTGCTGGCAAAGGCACGGAGGAATGAAAGGGTATTTGTATGTGTTGTGAAAAGGGTAAAGGGTTATTCTGGATACTCCATCTGGCGCGTGCAATGATGACGCAGTGAATATTGACGATTCTCTCTGACCAATCAGCAGTCGGCATTGTTTTCACGTCACATTTTAGTATCGCTTTAGCTCGCCTCAGCTCGCTTAGAACCTCGCCGGAGGTGGTACGAAAAAAAGTATCCGAAAGCAGGTACAGGTACAACTTTTACACAGTGGAAAACCAAACAAAGGCGAGTCGAGTCGAGCCGAGCCGAGGCGAGCCGGTACTGTGTAGTGGAAAAGCGCCATAAAGCACCAGGCCTTGGGCCCGTCATCGCAAAATTATCAATGTTTCTTTTTTGGCAAAAATCGAGTAAAGATCATGTTCCATGAAGATATTTTTTAAATTTCCTACCGTAAATATACAAAACATTTATTTTTGTGAGTGAATGCAGCACAATCGCAAACATAAATAGACAACTTTAAAGGTGATTTTCTCAATGTTTCGATTTGTTTGTACCCTCAGATTTTCAAATAGTTGTATCTCGGCCTATATTGGCCTAAATATTGTCCTACAAACCATATTTATTCAGCTTTCATATGATGTATAAATCTCAATTTCAAAAAATTGACCCATGTGACTGGTTTTGTGGTCCAGGATCACGATTCCCGATGGACAAAATTAAGTCTGCCCTACATTTTCTCTTGCTTTTGAAGCTGTTTCACTCAGATATATGTCCCAATAAGAAAGAAAAGACAATCCCAACTTCCTCCTTTTCATTCAGTAACACATAAATCTCAAAGTGAAAATATTTCAAAGCTTTCAGAGTAAGAGGTTTGATATTTATCATATATAATTTTTGTGGTAGATTGGAATCTCTGTAAAAATAATAATCGGCCTTGAGTGTGTACGTGTCCACTGAGAAAGGCCTCTGATCATGGTTATCGCATTAAGAGGGCTCCTGCTGTGCCTGTGTATTTGGGTTGTATTTTAAATTACTTTTGACTGATTCTTAGATCAAGACTAGAAATGCAAAGAACCAAATGGCTCAGCCCAGGGTTATTATCTTTAACTAACAGTAGTATTAACATAAATAAAAGAAAATAGAAAACTTAGTTGAAAAACTTATACTAAATGAAAATAAGAAATGTTGCCTTGGTAATAAACTGAAATAAGTTTAATTTGAAGCACTACAATTGTTACCTGGATATAAATAAAAACTAAAACTGAAATAAAAATAAATTAAATAGCAATATTTTTAAAAAATCCTCAGAAATATAATAAAAAAAAAACACAAAAAAATACTAAAAATGTAACTAAAATTAACATATATAAAAATAAAAGATAATTTAAAATATTAATAAAACTAAAATAAAAATAAAAACAACTCTGGACAAGATAAAAGTTGTGAACCCAAATAGTATATTTAGTGAATAATAATGATACAGAAAATTGACAAATAACATGGAAGAACAAAAGAAAAGCATAAAAAATGAAACAACAACACAAAAAATTTCAAGACATGAGCATGAAACCAGAGTCAAAATAAAAGACAGTATATTATTACAATACAAAAGCATGAACAATGTAAAAGAAAAAAAAAGACTTAGTATCAGGAGAGGAACATAAACAAGTGTAATGTTTTACATCTATATCCGTTCTCCTCGAGCCAACCCGTCAGACTTTAACTTATTTCAGGGCTATTTAACTAAATATGACTATTTAGTCCATTTATACATCCCTCAGATGGCATTCATGGGGCTGCTTTTTGTGAAGAAATGAAATGTGTTGAACTCAGTTTCCCCTCAAGTCAAAATGAGAGTGTGGGTTAAAACTATCACTAAGTAATAGTATACAGCCTTCTCTGGATCTGAAACATGATTTTTTGGACAGCATCACGCCATATGGAAGACCGTTTAATGAAGCATCATGTTTACTTTTCCTGTCAGGAAAAAGCCCTTGCAAAGTGTAGCCAACGGTTTCTTAAAGGATTAGTTCACCTCAAAATGAAAATTTCCTGATAATTTACTCACCCCGATGCCATCCAAGATGTTCATGTCTTTCTTTCTTCAGTGGAAAAGAAATTAAGTTTTTTGAGGAAAACATTTCAGGATTTTTCTCCACACAATGGACTTCAATCGCAACCAACATGTTGAAGTCCAAATCAATGCAGTTTCAAAGGGCTATGAAGTGCTTCAAACGGCTCTGCACGTTCCCAGCTGAGGAATAGGGTCTTATCTAGCGAAAGGATCGGTCATTTAAAAAAATAAAATAAACATTTATGTACTTTTTAACCACAATTGTTCGTCTTGTGCTGGTCTGCCACGAGCCAGTGATTACGTCATCACGTTGGAAACGTCACGCGTGATTTGGACTTCAAAATGTTGGTTGCGATTGAAGTCCATTGTGTGGAGAAAAATCCTGAAATGTTTTCCTCAAAAAACTTAATTTCTTTTCCACTGAAGAAAGAAAGACATGAACATCTCGGATGGCATTGGGGTGAGTAAATTATCAGGAAATTTTCATTTTGAGGTGAACTAATCCTTTAACATTGTCACTGCCCTGCTTTGTCAGTTTGCTTAGACCAGCTTCTGCAGGATGTCTGTTTGGGTTTATTTATTACTGTCATTGGTGTCTGCTACATTGAGGTATCATTATTGGATGTGAGGTGAAGTGTCCTTGTCATGGCACAGCTTGTGTAGCAAGTGGAAAACAACAACAGATACTCTTTAACAATGTTGAATGTTTCTAAACGGTCTTCTCTTGGCTCATAATTCTCTGAGGTTTGTCAAAATGGCAAAACCATTTGAGATCAATTAAGATAATTGACATCTTCTGTCTAAACAAAATCAAAAGGTAAACACATCAGTCTTCCATGATTCAGACATATGGACCTATTTGAATGGACAGTTTATGGAGGAATTTACCTGACAGGCAGATAGCAATTTAGCCTTTGTATTAAGGAAGTGAGGCATTTGAAAGATGCTGGTAACCTAAGGAAGGTTATAAAAGCTCTCCAAGGTTAAAAAACTGTGTTGTGACTCTCATGTGAGAAAGAGGGCAATTATTGTACCAAAACATATTGTACCGAAGCAAATTGTAGCGACAGATATGATGTTATGCACATTTGTGGAAATTTGCATTTAAATTGTCTTTATAAAATCTGAAAAACAGTAATTAATTTCACAACTTCACGTGTAGAATCCCTGAGCATGAGATTCAGCATTAGACATAAATTTGTAATTGTAACTATTATAAATAAAAAGGTGTCATGGGAAGAAGCAGCAGCTTATAATCTTGGTAACACTTTACAATAAGGTTTCATTTGTTAACAGTTAACTAGTTACCATGAATTAACAATGAAAAATATAAGTATTTATTAATATTAGTCAATGTTAATTTCAACAATTACTAATACATTTTTGAAAGTCAAAAGGCTGTCTGTTAACATAGTTAATGCACTGTGAAATAACATGAACAAACAGTGAACTATATTTTTACATTAACAAAGATTAATAATGTGTATATTAATATATTAAAAATATATTGCTCATTATTAGGTCTTGATAGCTAATGCATTTACTAATGTTTACAGGTAGGTCCTAATTGTAAAGTGTTACCATAATCTTTTATGAGTTTTAATTGGATCTACTCCACATATGAATTCTGAACTCTTTTATATAACTCGTGCTGAAATTAAATTATTTTTCCAGACAATAAAATTGGTTCCATTTGGGGAAAAAATGTATGTGTGCATTGTTCATTTGACTCTTTGCCCATTAACGTCAAATTCATGAGCTAGCTGTCAGGTTGTGTTGTTCTCGGGACGGTCAAGTGAATGGAGAACTGGTTCTTATTACAGCAAGAAATGGTCATTTTGACAGAATGAATAAAACACAAACTGATTATTGGGTGTAGCCTGATTCCCGGACGATGGACTCTTATTAGACAGTTCTTTTAATGAATCAAAACATACAGTACATCACACAAGTGTAGTCCAGTTCACAAACAAATTAACCATTCAAGCAAATTATTTTAAGTGAATCAGAAACAGACATGACAAACAGTGCAGTTCTATTCTAAGACGAATGTCTCTTTTGAACCAAGGCTGTGTTAGAAATCGCCCCGTACCCTTAAATAGGGCACTATTTGAAGGGAAAGCCATTTGTAGTGGTGTCTGAAACTATAGTAGATGTTATCAAGTGCACTCATTCAAATTCCATAATGCACCGCAATAATGAGTGTACAACAAGTAAATTAAGTAAATTCCAGAAAATTTGTAAATTAGTACAGGTCGACCAGTGTGCAGTCCGAATCCAGGGATTGTTAAGATGTGAAGGACTCAAAATTGTGAAAACCTGATTCCCATTCATACAGTCAACCTAGATTGCCTGTTGAGGTATAAACTCAAATGACCTAACCTTTAATCTGTTTAAATAAAATAATTTATGTTTTATTAACAAAACTCCGAGCTCGGAGTCCTCCCCCCGGACAGCACGCCAAATACGCATCAAACTTTACTCCCTTTAATTGTATGTAAGTGTGAACTCGTGAAATACTAATTTATAGTTCGACAGCAATGAAAAATGTCTTTATTTAGTTCGACACCAGCGCATGCAGCTTGTGAACAACTCACTGCAGGTAACGACATTTTACAACAAATACTAGTGAACGAAAGCACTTGGAGTACCAAACACTTCTTGTATTAAGCTACTATTAACAACAACACTATAATTATTGTACTACAATTAACACTACATCTATTAAAATGTTACGTTTTTTTTCAGTGCTACACAAAGCTAATATTAGTCAAAGCTAATTGCTACATTTGGCACACTGACAAGTGCCAAAGTGGGTTCTGTGATGAAATGGGAGATTCCAGTAACATTCTTGTGACTTTAGCACGTCTAAAGAGCCCAACACATACTTTCTGCAGTTGTTCTGTCTAGTTGTTTTGATCAGAGTGGATTTAATTGTAAGCTTTCTAGTCACTTGAGTACTCGTTCCTGTCCATATTCTGGGTTTCTGAATAGTTGGTAACCAGTCGCATTTTACAAAGTAGTTTTTTTCTTCTATAATACATGGACCACTTTCTTTCAACTAGCCTTGTCACCTAGGCCATTCTCTGTTACTTTTAAACCATCCCCTTTGTGGTTTCCTATTTAGTCTTTTGTCTTGTTCTGATCCTGTTCCTCAGTGCCCTGATGAAAAGATACAGCTGGAGAGACTTGGTTTTTGGTACAAAGAGATGATGACAGACCATTTTGGGAATCATAAAGGAAAAGCGGTGCACATTAAAGGAGAATAAAAAAACACTGTCAGGGTTGATATACTTGAGAACAGGTTATGAGCCTGACCACGGACTGAGTGCCCGGAGGAATTGACTGCATATTTACCCGGCCTTGACTCGCTCTTGGCCATGAGGTCTCGGAATTTTATTTAACATCCATTATACAATTGGTTCTTCAGAGACTATATAATTTAATAAAAGATAGGATGTCTCCTAATTTAAATAAAATAACCCCGGTTAGGGGGGTGTTGACTCATGGGAGCTTAGGTTCAAGTCTGGCCTATGGCATCTTATTTCCACTCTCTTACCTTTATTTCGAGACCCAAGTTTTGTGGCTTTTAGTCTCATGTGTTTGCTTTAAAGTCATCTATAGGTTAGTGCACTACTAAACATTTGCAAAATTGACTTTTAGCAGATAGACAATATAAATTTACAGTTTTTATCTTCTAGGAAAACATTGCAAACATATTAATAAAAATCTCCCTGGGCTACACATTTTTGTCCAATCAAAATCATGGTTTATGGCTGTGAATTAACTAATCTGATTTAAAAAAAAAAGAAGAAAAAACGGGGAATGAGCCCTTATATAACAACAGGCACGACAACTAAAGCTAGAAGCAATAAAAGCAGCAAGTGATAAAAGTTATCTTCAATATGAATAATCTCCTTGTAAATGTCACTTTGACCGTAACACAAATAGCGACAGTCATTTTTATTTCACAGAATTTACACTTTAATTTGATGGATTAGACAGTGCTTTTGTACCATTGTTAGAGGTCGTGACCGAATTCAATGCAGCTTTTTTCAGTGCAAGCCCTACACCTGCAGTCCAGGCCTGTAAAGATTTCGCTTGCTGTTTAGAACGGGACTATTAATGTCCACCAACCATCTGAGACCCCGCTGGACTGAAAGAACATTTTACTACTTTACCAGAAAGCATTGAAAAATGCCCCCTTTTACAACTCTTAAGACATTGTTACCTTTGTGGACAACACGGTGAGCATTTTGAAAATAGAATCGCATGCAGAGGAAGGGGAATTTCACTGGTACGTGATCTGTTTGTGTCCCACAGCTATGGCAACCCTTCTTAACAATCATCTATGGCAGGGTCAAAAGTCAGAGTGTAACTTTTAACAATTAAAGGAAGTAGATGGTTTTGGATTGTTGTTTTTACAAAATGTACTGCTCTGTTGCTCTGCTGGATTGTGGATTTGCAGATATGAATAGTGATTTAGATTAGAAGCATATTGGAAAAATCTTAAACAAGGCTGCATTGTGCAGAGGTGTACTTTAAGATTAACATACCCACATTCAGTCAGCTGCAAAAATGATTCATAAAGATAAATCTTATTTGTACAGGTCTACCCTTTTGTTTTTGTGTGTCAGTGTTGAAAAAAGCTTTATGTTTTTATGTTTAAGTATTTTTGACATTTCAGATAGAAATAAGTAGATATAATAAGTAGATAAAATAAGCGTGATAAAAGATTGACAGCATCTTTTCGGTCTCACCATAATGGCTTGGCCTTGTTGAAAAGACCAGCTTACACCATGGCGGTACAGGCTTGGTGACAATTAATTTGTTGCAATAAAAATTCTACTCTCAGGCAGTGCCAACTTGTCAATCTCTTGGTTGGTCTGCTGAAAATATATTTAAATAAGTGTTTTTGAGTAGAAGGACGATCTTTTTTTTTTTTGTCCAGAAATATGGCTGCATGCTATTTTGGTAAAAAAGAAAGAAAAAAGTCTGCAGCCTCTTTGATTCAGTGCAGATAGGTGGTGATTTCTTCTTTCTCCAGCTTAGAAGATAAAACAATATATATATATATATATCCTTGAACTTTAAGCAGCAGTCAAAAGAAAGATAGTCTGGTGTTCAGGATCAAAGTTTTTGTTCAGTTCAGAGTTTGTTTTTGGAGAAGGACCAGGAGCTCAGGACATCTTTGATTCGGAGCAGATCAAAGAACTGAGAACAAAAGCCATCAATGTCCTTATCTCATCTATTTTTTTTCTTGTTTTCTCCTTCATACATGAACAAACACTTCACAAGTAGTTTCTGATAGTGATATCTCTTAAAATGAGTCTTATCCCTTGTGGAGTTGTTAGCATATACTTAATACGTCTAATTTTGCCTTTCTGCCTTCGACTGGTTTTTTATCCAAATGTAGCAAAAGACTATTATAATATACATATTTCACTGTTGAATTAAATATTTAAGGATGTTTCACATAAGAATCTTTTAATTGGATTCCTTGTGGAGCCGTCTGCATACTTAATGTTGGTTCCTGCTTTTTTGCTTTAAGATAAAACTAAGGAAAAGACTATATTATTGTAATGGTGAGTCAGAGGCGTTTAGATCCATTTGCAGTAATTTATTCACACATGCAATAAAGCAGAGATAAGCAGACATGAACTGAAACAGGCTCAGATAAAGGGACAATCCAGTACTCGAAACGAAACACAGGCGAAGGTCGAGGCAGGCAGCAAAGGTTCACAGAGTCCAGAGTCCAGGCAAAGATCTAAGGAACAGAAAATAACGGGAGATGGCGAGAGACGCTTGGTAATGTCTGCGGGGCAAAACAAGACTTCGCAAACTAACAATGAAAGGGATAGTCCAGATAAAGGGGAGATAATGATGAACAGGTGACGAGAGGAGGATGATCAGATAAACCAGGCAGGGATGGAGATTGATAATAATCAGAGGGACAGATGGGAAGTGCAGTTCTAAAATTCCGGGGAGGTGGAGCGGATGAGACCAGAGGGAGGCGTAATTGCGCGTTCCGTGACAGAGCCCCCCTCCTGCGAGCGGCTCCGGAAGCGAGGACCTGACCGACGACGGGGTCTTCCACGGGGTCTTGGTGCGGGTCGATCTGGGTGGTTTCGGTGGAAAGTGGAGAGTAACGAGGGGTCTAGAATATCCTGAGACCTAACCCAGGAGCGTTCCTCAGGACCGTATCCCTCCCAGTCAATGAGATACTGAAGTGCCCCGCCGCGGCGTCTGGAATCTAGGACCACTCGCACCCGGTACGCCTCTGCGCCGCCGACCTCAATGGGAGGAGCCTGCACTGGAGCGATCTCCTCCTGGACCACCTCTCTCCTGGGGGTAATAGCGGGTCTGAAAAGAGACACATGGAAAGTGGGTGAGATGCGGTAATGAGCGGGTAATGCCAAACGAAACGAGACTGGAGTGATCTGGCGGAGAATCTTGAATGGGCCGATGAACCGAGGAGAAAGTTTCTTGCAGGGAAGTTTAAGACGGAAATCCCTGGTAGAGAGCCACACCCACTGGCCAGGCCTGTATTGCGGTCCCCTGCGCCTTCTACGATCAGCGTGCCGCTGATAGTGGCGGATAGCACGCTGCAAGTGGACGTGGGCGGAGTCCCAGGTAGCCTCGCTGCGCCGTAGCCACGCATCCACTGCAGGGAGATAAGATGGCTCTCCAGCCCACGGGAAAAACGGAGGTTGAAAGCCTAGAACACATTGAAATGGGGTTAGTCCTGTAGCAGGTTTCAACAGAGAATTCTGGGCGTACTCAGCCCAGACCAAAAAGCGACTCCAGTCGTGTTGATTCTGGTGGCAATAGGTGCGCAGAAAACGAATGAGATCCTGGTTAAGCCGTTCCACCTGACCGTTGGCCTGAGGATGATATCCAGATGTGAGGCTTACGTTGATGTTTAGCTTAGTGCAGAGCTCCTTCCAGACTCTAGATGAAAACTGGGGACCGCGGTCAGAAACAATGTCATCTGGGAGTCCGAAGAGTCGGAACACATGATTCAAGAGAACCTCAGCTGTCTGAAGGGCGGTAGGCAATCCGGCCATAGGAATAAAGCGGCATGACTTGGAAAAACGATCAACTACTGACAGGATGGTCGTAAATCCCTGGGACCGAGGCAGATCAGTAACGAAGTCCACGGCAATGTGGGACCAGGGGCGCTGAGGAACAGGTAGAGGTTGTAATAGACCAGCAGGCTTGAGATGAGAGGATTTGACGGTATTGCAAAGGACACATTGATGGATGAAAGTGATGACGTCGGCTTGCAAAGTTGACCACCAGAAACGATTGGAGACGAGCTGAGTGGTAGCAGAAATGCCCGGATGTCCAGCGCTGGGAGTGCAGTGAACCCATTGAAGGACACGATGGCGGAGCTCGAGAGGAACAAAGAGACGATCCGCAGGACATTCAGGCGGAGCAGCATGATCTCGCTGTGAAGCAGTGACTTCAGCTATTATATCCCATTGCACGGGTGCCACGATCAGCGTGGGGGGAAGAATAGACTCTGGTTTGGAGGGTTCATTGGGACTATCGAACAGACGAGAGAGAGCGTCGGCCTTCCCGTTCTTAGACCCCGGTCTGTAAGTGATCTTGAAGTTAAATCGGGAGAAGAACAAAGACCAGCGAGCTTGACGCGCATTCAAACGCTTGGCGGATCTGATGTACTCCAGATTTCTGTGGTCCGTGAGGACAGTAAAAGGCTGACGTGCGCCCTCCAACCAGTGCCTCCACTCTTCAAAAGCTGCCTTCATGGCCAGGAGTTCACGATCGCCCACATCATAATTACGCTCAGCTGAATTGAGCTTGCGAGAATGAAACGCACAGGGGAACATTTTGGCCGGGTTACCATGGCGTTGAGAAAGAATCGCACCCACTCCTGTGTTCGAAGCATCCACCTCGACGATAAACTCCCTCTCTGGATTAGGGTGATGCAGAATGGGAGCTGTGGTGAATTTCTCTTTCAGCCGTTCAAATGCCGAAGTGCACTCGGGGGACCATCTGAACCTCCTCCCCCCCCCCTGGAGAAGGGAGGTGAGAGGAGCCACGATAATGCTGAAGTTTCGTATAAATCTGCGATAAAAATTGGCAAACCCCAGAAAGCGCTGCAACTCCTTCACAGACGAGGGTTGAGGCCAATTGACCACAGCCTGGACCTTGCTGTCATCCATAAAGACCCCTTCGGCGCTGATAATGTAGCCCAGGAAGGAGATTCGGGTCTGATGAAACTCACATTTCTGGATCTTTGCATAAAGTTGATTTTCGATTAGGCGTTTCAGGACGGCTCGCACATCCCTAACGTGCGCCTCGAGGGTCTCAGAATAGATCAGGATGTCATCTATGTAGACTATGACGTTTCGGTTAAGCATGTCCCGGAAGATTTCGTTGACGAAAGCCTGAAACACGGAGGGACTATTGGAAAGTCCGAACGGCATAACCCGATATTCATAGTGACCGGAAGTCGTAGAGAACGCTGTCTTCCACTCGTCACCCTTGCGTATGCGGATAAGATTATACGCATTTCGTAGGTCCAGCTTGGTGAAGTACCGGGCTGTGCGAAGCATCTCCAAGGCAGCAGGAACTAAAGGCAGCGGGTATCGATATTTAACCGTCACTTCATTAAGACCACGAAAGTCAATACACGGCCGGAGACCACCATCCTTCTTCTTCACGAAGAAGAATCCAGCTGAAGCAGGGGATGTAGAGGTAGTAATAAAGCCCTTAGACAGTTGCTCGTCGATGTAGGTTTTCATAGACTCCGTCTCAGGCTGAGATAACGGGTAAACTCTCCCGCGGGGTGGAACTGCTCCAGGAAGAAGTTCAATGGCACAGTCGCCCGCTCGATGTGGGGGTAATTGATCAGCTTCTCTCTCGCTGAATGCCAGGCTTAAATCATGATAAACTGCCGGTAAATCTTGAAGATTCACTTCCTCAGATGATACGAGACATGCCTCAGGACCTTGGACAGCGGGCACGCAGTTCTTCTGACACAGAGGAGACCACTGGGAAATCCTCCTCTCTGACCAGGAAATCTGTGGATTGTGATTCTCCAACCAGGGAAATCCTAGGATTACAGGATGAAGAGGCGAGTTAATGGAAAAAAGTTGTATAGTTTCTGTGTGCTGTGGACCGATGTTAAGCGTGAGGGGTTGTGTGATGTACTGCACTCTCCCTGTCCCCAGGGGACGCCCATCCAGCGCGGCCACTGCCATACGAGGGTCACAAGAGACGAGAGAAAGACAATGATTTTTGGCAAAAGCAAGATCAACAAAGTTCCCTGCCGCTCCAGAGTCAATCAAAGCTGTAGTTTTAACACTCTTTCCATCTGAATATAGGGAAATCTCTAACATGAGTGAATTTAGAGATGAAACATGAGGACTCACCGCAATAGAATCTGTGGATGTGGGTCTCCCAGGGGGTCTCATGGGACAGGAAGCTCGCAGATGACCAGGTTGAGCGCAATACATGCATAGATTATTCCGCCTTCTCCTCTCCCGCTCGGCCGTAGTGATATGTGTGAAGCCGATCTGCATAGGCTCGGGTTCTGTGCTGACAGGGGGATTAAAGAAGAAGTTAGTTTTGTTCGATGAGCGACGAGCCCGGATGAGATGGTCGAGACGAATAGCGAGATCCATGATCTGATTTAAAGTCTTTCCATCATCGCGGCAGGCTAGCTCTCCCTGAAGTTCCGAGATGAGACCCTTTCGGTATAAAAGCTTGAGCGGTTCCTCTGCCCAGCCCGTTTGTGCTGCGAGCGTCCGAAATGTGAGGGTGTAATCAGCCGCTGTGGAACTTCCCTGGCGTAACGAAAGAAGAAGCTCCCCCGGATCCTTTCCATCTGCCGGGTGTTCAAACACCTCTCTGAAGTGAGTAACAAACATATCATAAGAGATAGTAGAAAGCTGACCTCCTGACCACATCGCCGTTGCCCATTCCAGCGCTTTTCCAGTGAGGAGTGAACACACAAAAAAGATACGGCTGTCGTCGGTGGTGTGTTCCCGTGACTGTTTAAAATAAATCTCACACTGCATCAGAAAACCCTTACAAAGGATGGGTGATCCATTGAATTTTTCGGGGAGTGACATCTTGGGATTACTGGAAGAGGTACTCACAACTGGCTGTGAAGGAGCAGGTGCAGCGGGTGCAGGAGCCTGATTAGCGGCCGTGATCGCTGGGGTGAGAGCGTGCATCGATTTCACCAGTTCCTCCGTGAGATTAGTCAGTTTAACCAGCTGCTGGCGATGTGCAGCCAACTCTGATGCTTGCGAAGAAACCTCCTGGGCAAGGCGGAGAAAATCTGCTGGATCTGGTGGTGGCGAAGTCTTCTGTAATGGTGAGTCAGAGGCGTTTAGATCCATTTGCAGTAATTTATTCACACATGCAATAAAGCAGAGATAAGCAGACATGAACTGAAACAGGCTCAGATAAAGGGACAATCCAGTACTCGAAACGAAACACAGGCGAAGGTCGAGGCAGGCAGCAAAGGTTCACAGAGTCCAGAGTCCAGGCAAAGATCTAAGGAACAGAAAATAACGGGAGATGGCGAGAGACGCTTGGTAATGTCTGCGGGGCAAAACAAGACTTCGCAAACTAACAATGAAAGGGATAGTCCAGATAAAGGGGAGATAATGATGAACAGGTGACGAGAGGAGGATGATCAGATAAACCAGGCAGGGATGGAGATTGATAATAATCAGAGGGACAGATGGGAAGTGCAGTTCTAAAATTCCGGGGAGGTGGAGCGGATGAGACCAGAGGGAGGCGTAATTGCGCGTTCCGTGACAATTATGTTTCATTTTGCTTTCTAATTGGTGGGTGGAAAAAATATACAGTGCCAACTTAATAAAAGTAAATATTTTCAGATAATGTTTTACACATATTATAATATTCTTTTATTTATCACAATATAAATGAGTCTTTGTACATGGTAAATATAGCTGATTTTATATTTCTGGGGATCCCCACAAGGGGATTATTGGAGATTTGTGCCTTCCAAAAGTTTGTAAAAACAAACATGGTATAGAAGAAGCAATCAGGTGGAAGAATGTATACCTTTCCACTGGAATATCATCAGACAACATTTATTTTGTATATTTATGGCCCTGATTGAAATATAGTTACTTGTTATAAAAAAAGCCCAACAAGAGAATTACCTGAACTTGATGTATTACTCTTTAAAGATCACAATTTTTCATCACCGTTTAATTTTGGAACATATAGGACAGCCTTAAAATCAAAAATCCATTTTCCTTTCCTCTTAGTTGGTGTTGAGAGATAAGTGGAGAAGTGATTATGTGAGTGTGTGTTAGATCACATATTGATGGTTTTGTCATTGAGCTTTCAGCAGAGTGTTGTGTGTAAACAGACCAATCTCTGTGGAAATTATCAAGCAGGAAAGTCAAGAATCTTAGTCATCATTCTGGTACCATAGTTTGCTTACCACTATAAAAAGTCCACAATTCATAAAACACAGTGCTGACTCATAGCCAGACATTGTATTATTGATGGAGGGGAATTTCTGCACTTTTGCTTTATTTTGCTGATGTTTTGGAGATGTATCACATTGATGTTTGTTGATGCAGTCTTCGCTTTTGTTTGTGCATGTGAGTCACACTCGCCTCCAGATGCTGAAGAACTCTAATTTCAGTACTTTATCTTTATTATTGCTCACTGTTCAAGTACATATTTTTGGCATTTGGAGTCATCTCACAAATTAATGATGCACATGTGGATCTTGCTTATTGCACTTTCCTAAAGGTTCACACGTGTGATTGTCTTTCTGCATTTGAGATTATTTGCTTCTTGCTTTTTGTCTTCTTGCCATTTAAGTGATGCTTTTATAGATTTTTTTACACAAACCAGAGCCGAGTCTCATGCAATGTCATCATAGATCAGAGGCATTAAATGGATTGTTCATCCACATATGACAATTCTGAAAATTATGTCATCCTCAAAACTGCAGTTTCTTTCTTCTGTGGAACAGAAAAATATATTTAGAAAAATGTCATATTTTTTGTCCATTCAATGAAAGTCAATAGGCTCAATGTTGTTTTGAACCTCATTGACCCTTATTGTATGGGCAAAAACAGTTGAAATGTCTTTTGTGTTCTGCAGAAGAAAGTCAGTCATGCAGGTTTGGAACAACATGAGAGAGAGAAAATGATTACAAGATTAAAATTTTTGGCTGAACTATCCCTTTAACTTTTCATAAGCAATATTGATGTCTTATGCTTGCTTCTTGAGGATATCGAACCAGCAAACATTCAGACTTATTAGCTGTACCACTCCACCCAATCTGATATGCTTTAGGTCAATACAACATCCACACTATTTCCACCCGTGGCTTTTTGCTTGTCTACAAGTCACTTTATATGGTCAATTGGTCATCCTCCTTGGCTCTTTTCACTGCTCTGAAATGGCATGCTTATGGACTGAATTAAGAGCGTGGGAAGATGCATGTGGTATTAATACAGCTATTTTAGCAACAAGGGTGTTTATGAGAATAGCATGAGTTCATTTATTCCCTATTTGGTCAGCTGGAAAGGTCTGTGACATGTCTGTACCCTGTGACAGCTTTTGCTGGAACCATGTAAAAAATATATTTCCCCCCCCTTTATTTTGGTTGCACCATCAAGCAGCCAACTGGGTGGCCATGTATGCTTGGTACTCTTGCCTCTGTCTGATCACTAGCATGTCTATTGCATTAGGTCAAAGCATTCTCTTTTTAGTCTTTTCACTTACAGTAGATGAAGGTCGCCACTTGGACATAAGAGAAATGTGAGAAGCACAATCAGAACAAAAACTCGGCCTCTGATCTCTTTCTCAGAAATAGAGCCAGTGTGTATATTAGACTGACATGGACGATTTCCTTTCTCACGTCCCTTTCTCATTTTGAGAATCTGAAATGAGCCAAGTAGTGAACCCTGCTTCACACCATGATTTCCGTTTGGATCAAGATTTGGAGTTATGTTTGGTGTGTGAATATTGGTCTACTGTATATGTGTGTGTGTAGATATGATGCATAGTTGGGCGTTTCTTCAACTATAGGGACTTTTGGCCCTGTGGAATTTTCGAAAATTATCTTAAAACATGCTTTTCACAAGCTTGTTTATCATACACATTATCAGACATTAATATGTCCTCTAACAATATCCAACAGTTTGTTTTTAAGTAATGCAAATTCCCACCACAGTTACATAGTTACATATACAGTATATAATTGCATTTCTGTTACATTTTAATATTTTTTTAATATTTCAATATTTTAATCTGTTTTCATAAAATAGAAACCAACCAAACAAGTAGCCAAAGTTGAAGAAACACCCATTAGCTGTGCTTTGGTCTCACTCCAAGAACATTAAGTCAGTCCTGAATGTACGATAAGAAAAGTCACATTTCGATTGAGGTTATGCAATGGCTCAACTCAAACTTTTCACATCAGTGGGATCACAAAATACAATACTTCATCATTGTAGCGCCACTGACACTTTTGTGCTTCATGGACTCTCATGCATTCTCCATTACAGGATCAAGAAACATCACTCCCACTGTAAAGTTCCATTGAAGAACAGCTTTGCTTTGCTTTTCTGCCTTTTTTTTCTCCTTGGTGCTTTTTTGGCACTCCATGAAGCAGCTGCAACTTTTTTCCACGTACAAGTACTGGGAATTTCAGGATTCAGATTGAGTTGTTTGAATTGGAATCCCCGCGTTCTTCTTCAACGTTGCTTGAAGTCTTGAAGAGCTTTTGAAAGCCGTAGACTGGCTTTTATCAGTCAAAAGCAAGGCTTTAATGTTTGCCACAAAGTACTTAGTGCTGTGTGTTTGGGGTGGTACTTGTCATGGCCAAAATAGAGGGGTGGTGGCATTGATCGTGAGATTACAGGTTGGCATGCACAGCAGCTCTCCTTGCTTGAGCTTGTGTGGGCATAACACACGTTGGCACACAACACATTGGCGTCTTTAATGTGGTTGTTGCGCATGTGGAAGCGTTCACACATTCCTGCCCTGCTTGTCCCTTTATTGCTACAAAAAGCAAACCTGTAACAACCTGAAGCCAATAAACATGGCTGGGGCTCTGATATAGGTTTAGTTCATCATTTACTGATCATCGTGTTGTTCCAAAGTTGAATGATTTTATTTATTCTGTGAAATTCTCTACAAAAGAAGATGGTGTGATATTCCTGTGTTGTTTGGATGCCATTGACTTTTCAAAATATCTTATTTTGTGTTCCACAGAAGAAAAATCATAAAGGTTTATAGGGTTGCACGATTAATCAAAATACAATTAAAATCGCAATATGGCTAGGTGCGATTATCAAATCGCAAAAACTGTGATTTAACTAAATAAATATTTTGCAACCCTTTTTATCTAGATAGCAGAGCGCTATACTGTTGTGTAAGTCTCGCACTTCACTTGGCGTCAAAGCAGAGTCGCTCTTAACCAGCGCCAAGTACCTCACCAGTTCCCACGCCAGCCTCTCCAGGAGCTCCGGGACTCATTGCTCTAATCTTGCCATCCATGCGTGCCATCAAACAGACCACTTTCCCCAGTCCAGCCATCCATGGCCACGATCAGAATGCCAGTCCTGGGGCCTGTGGACGTGCCCTCCAGAGTTCCACCTGCAGCTCCATTGTCAGAAACGTTAATTTGCCGCTTGGGCCCGGTTCCACCGCTGTCTCCATTACACATATGACACAAGGAACCATTCAGTGCTTGTAGAGCTGTTTGAGTAATTATATTTGATTAGGTAGAGCTGTTCTTATTGAGAATCGTTGCTGTTTCTTTCGAGTCATCTCCAGTCTTCTCAAATCGCTAGTTACAAGAATAGCAAGCACTTTTGGCCATTTGCATGTGTCATTAAAGGTCAATGAAATGCTTATTTGCATCAAAGTCGTCTTGGATATGTAATCTTAAGTGTCTAGGGATAGTCTTGCATAAACCAGAATAGAGAAAATAGAATGTCCATTTTTAATCACAAGGGTTGCAATTCAGACCTGGCAAGATGGCGGTGACTTTTCTAGGCTCTTAAATACAGACCATCAGTGGCGCACTGGACAGTTAGCTTCAGAAGATGACGATAGACGATGTAGCGATAGAAGCTACAAAATCCATTGCTTCTGAGTAATAAGTCTGTATTTTTGCCACAGAATCTTTTTAGAAGCCAAAAAGTGCTGTTACATGCTATTGTATGTCTAGCTGTCCTGTCACAAAGGAGTTTTGTCCGAGGAAGTTTGAGGATTTTTACGTTTCAATAAATAGTAAAACAAAACTATTTAATTATATATTAACATACTTTATACGTATATTAATGTTTATATTTATTTAAATATATATTTTTAAATATGCATATTGAAATGTATCTACTTATATACTATATGCATTAATATATTTTCGTCTGTCTGCTTTTATGGTTTAGATCAAACTTTCATAAGTTTCCACATAGACTGATCACACTTATTTAAATTACATTGCAGATAATTCAGTAATATTGCATTTGATTTACATCTCATGAAGCAGCAGCAAAATCCTCAGAATTTTTACATGGCGAGTTCCTCTGGGTCTCAATTGCGTCAATAACACCACATCTTATTGCACGTGCGCAAAGTAGTCTTTGTTTACAAGGTCAAAATCATTTTTACAAACATACCACTTAACATAACCAGATGAAAAAGGGTTGAAAAGCCAAGCTTGCATATACTTGTTTAAAAGGCAGATCTAGCACAGCCTTTCAGGGTTTTTGGCCTTCCTTAGTGGTTCCTCTGAAGGAGCAGCCAGAGGCGCGGCAATGATGATGCAAGTCTGTCATTAAGGAAAAGACAGGCTAGCTTCAAATGCCACAGCTTTTGGTCTTGACAGATATTCATGTAGAGTCTGGTAATATGAACTCAGGGCCCCTTGGCTGTAGCATTTATATTGTAGAGGTCAGGGTAAATGTCGAGGGGTCGCAGCAGCAAAGCAGCAGTCTTGCCCTTTTAGCTGTACATCACACTGAGATGTGATCCAACCGTGACCCCTGTGACCTTTCTTAGGCTTTTCTTGCATTACAGACTCCCCACCATAACAAACAGTGAGACTGGAACTGAGAACTCTTGACAACAGCGTCAAAAGGCCTTTTAAGTCATCTGAGACACACGCAAGGGGAATAGGGGGATTTATTTAAGCTTTTCCAAACAGTCTTTTAATAATACAGCTGCTAAAGCTTAGCTGGGTAAAGATTAATTATTTAAATGAATGCAAAGTACATATGTTTCTTATTACTATAGTAGCCCTTGTAGAGACTTTACATATTTCCATGGCATGTGTAATTAAGACAAGTCTAATTAAGGAAAATCTGAGGACTTTTAATATCTGTTAAATACACTTGTGTGTGTGTGTGTGTGTGTGTGTGTGTGTGTGTGTGTGTGTGTGTGTGTGTGTGTGTGTGTGTGTGCGTGCGTGTGCGTGTGTGTATACACACATATACATACAGTATATACCCTGTTTCACTCCAAAAAAAAGGCACATTATGGAGGTTGCAAATGTCAGTTCTCTTTTATTTTAAACTTAGCAGTTCACATCAGTTCTCAATGCTCAGTAACTCCTGTAATAATTGTTAATAGTTGACTGTTCTGTGTCCTCTCTGCAGGGGATGGCCTTCTCCCTGGAAGAGCGCTTGCAGCTGGGCATTCATGGCCTGTTGCCTCCCTGCTTCCTCAGCCAGGATGTACAAGTTTTGCGGGTCCTCAGAAACTACGAGCTGAAAAAGGATGACTTGGACAGGTGAGGAAATGGTGTAGTGACGTCTATCCTGTTTCTCTCAGTCCTGCTTCATTAGAATTACTCTCTCAAATCAATGAGTTGTTTTCTGTGACTAAATTTCACACCATCAGATCACAGAAATAGTGTTATGTAGAAACATTATAGTGTTGTTGCCGCCATTTGCACAATATAAGTAGATCCTTTGTTACAGCAAGAATTATTATCATTTTCTTCTCTTTTTTGCTTTCCCCATTTTTCTGAACTGCAAAGCAAAGAGACATCAAGAGCTGACAAGACATAAAAAGCATCATCAAAGTGTCATCAAAATAACATCAATAGGTTTTTAAGTATCATGTTAGTTTACATTTTCCCAGAATTCATTAGTCCCTGCAGGGGATCTGTTTTGCAACCCATGTTTTGCATGCCTCACTTTTTTGGAAATGATGTTTCCGTCATATCTCAAGGCTACTAGTCACGTTACAGTCTTTGGTTTGTCCTCGCAGACAGAGGACAAGGTTTATTTCTGGATCGGTCGCTTTCAGACTAATGACCCTGACCTCGGCATGCATATTACTGACTGCTTGAGCAATGAGGGAGTCTTTCCCAGACTATCAAAGTTATTTTGATGTTTTGCTGCCTGAATTTTGTATAGGGACGGGCAGCCTGCCAACATTTTTAACAAAATATTTGAAGAGTGTTTGGTCAAAAAAAAAAAAAAAGTCAAAGTAAAACCAAAAGAGAGTAAAAACATGCATTTGCTTGGATTATGCAGGGAGACTACACAACAATTTTTCACAATCTTCTGACAAAGTGCAGCACAGGCCTCTGAAACAAGTCTCTGCCATAACCAGTGTTTAATGGGTTTAATGCTGGGTTCAGACTGTCAACATGACTGAGGAGCGATAGTGACTAAACATTCCACAACATACAGCAAGATGGAAGGAACAGAGGAACTAATTCATCACATATTGCAAATAGTTTCATTTGTTTGATTATTGTCACACAGTGTGGACAATTTTAAGGCCCTGTCCCAAATGGCACCCTAAACACTCACCAGTGGGGATTTCTTTAAGACTGCAAGGGAAGCTCGGCTTCCCCTATAATGTCAAAAAATTAATGGTCAAATATGTACTATTGTGTTAACATTTTATTGACTAAAAATGCGTTAGAACACGTTCTTCTCGAAGATGAGTTACGTAGTTCAGAATCAGCTACATATAGCAGGTCGGCTATATTTCCTTCTCATAGCTCGATTTCCTTCTCATACATTCCCGTAGCGTCACAGTGCATTTTCCCGTTGAAGCCGAGCATCCATTGACTTCAATGGGGCTGCTTTGAACAGTTTTTTTCAGTGCTTCGAAACTAGACGGTCATTGGATAAATGCTGCGATTATGTCCTGCCCACGGACGCTCAGCGTCTCTGGGGGTGAATGGAGGAGTGGGCTGGCCTGGACTCCGGGCTTCTGCGTGATGATTGGAGGACTGCATCCCCTTTTGATTGACAGCGATTTTGTACAATAAACAGTCGCTGACATTCAGTCAGTCCCATCGCGGATTTTGAAAGTGTAGTCGAAAGACGAACTGCTGCAACCTATTTCTTGGTATTTGCTTGGAGAAATTGCTAGCCAATTTTCATCATACATTTCACACAATTATACACCACATTCCTTGTTTCAGTTTAACAAAAAGGCATGGTAAGTTTTGTGATTACTGTCCTTTACTACAAGCATGGTAAGTTTTGTGATTACTGTCCTTTACTATACACCGTGTAGCGTGTAGTAAAGGACAGTAATCACAAAACTTGGATGCTTTTACCACATTATTGGTAGTTTTAATGTTTCATATGTTGTAAATGCACTGTAACCACAACACTTACCATGCTTTTACTAAGGATGGGCATTTTTAAAAAATATTGCATTCGAATATTCGGGCTCATAAAAATCGAATATTCGAATATTCGTTTATTTAAATGACGTTTAACGAAAAAGACGTTATTTTTTAAGTTGAATTTTTTTTACGTTTTTGTCACCATTTCTGAACAAGCTTACAATTAGGCAATATACACAACAAGCTTACAATATATGTTAAAGTTTTCTTTTAGTTGAAAACATTAAACAGTAGGCCTATGTGTAAACAAAAAATATAAAAAACAAAAGCATTAATAAAAGCATGCTCAAGCAGCGTGAACGGAAAAAAACCGCCTAATAAAGCAGATTGCGCCAGATACTGTACAGAACGTACACACACACTCGAGTCAGCATATGATTATCGTGTTTATATTGTTTCACGTTTATATTGAGAAAAACAATAATATCAACATGTAGGGGCGCCGCCAGCAATTTATGCTCGAGTGAGAAAAGGCGCTTTGCTGACAGACGTTTCAGAGACACAAAGATAACGGTGTTCTAAGTTTCTAACAGCACTTTGCGCTTTCTGTTCTTAAACCGGTCTCCCTCAATGAAACTTAAAGGAAGTATATGTCTCAAAATCATTTTGCTATTAGATAAGTTATCATCTCAGATCACACGGGGTCCAGCTGCGCTTACCTGCAGTCGTGATGCAGCGTTGGTCAGCTGCCTTTCCTCATTCGACTGTTTGGATTTCATGTGATTTCTCATTGTGGTGATGATATTATAACTCAGATTAATTAATTTGATCAAAAGTAATTCCATTTAGTAAGATCATTTTCAAGTAATTCCAAACTTCGCGAGGCAGACGACAACATTATGTGATCAAATACACATAACTTAACACACTCCACAGCGCCACCCAGTGCATTTAATTATAACTGTTAGTGCTTGGGATTTATCATGGATTCACAGCATTTACGGCCAGCAAAGCAACGTAGCAAAATTCGAATAGTATTTTATTTTTCTAATAATAATTACAGATCGAATCGTGCACACCCCTAGCTTTTACCACAGTAACCTTAGTTGTACGGTGATAGATGTAGTAAAAGGATAGTAACCACTACTACTATTTTTTCCCCCAAAAAATGAGCTTCCCCTCTTTGAAAGACCAGCAGCCGCCACTGACACTCACGGTCTTCCTACGAGTCACTTTTGTGACGTAACGCCGCTTTGACTGACGGGAAGAGGTCTGCGGCGGAGCTCGCTTCAGTGCGGGCTTGGCAAAAGTGTGCATTGAGGGCGCATATCGACCGCAAAGGGGACGCTCGCGAGGATCCTTCTGAAACCTGCAATGACAAATGGGACACTCTACTCATGGACTTAACAGAGCAGCCATTGTAAGTCCACAAAACCGAAAGTGCATATGAAGTGTGCCATTTGGGACAGGGCCTAAGACTTGAAATATATATTAATAGCATATAGATTATAAATATAATTTGGCATTTAAATAATTTAGCAAATAAAAGCTCTTTGCGCATTATTGTTGTGTGGTTCTAAACATTAGCAATTATTTTCATAAAGTAATTTCACAAGTTTTGGAGAAACAGTTTTTCTCAGTTTGTTGTACAGGTGAGGTGGCATTACCTGCTCTGGCTTTCAAGCCTGACGCACCTCCTCCGGTGCCGTTGGGACAGCTGCAGGGTCATCAGCTGGACACCGCCGTTCATAGATGTTTTGCCCCCACGACCAGTACATCTCCAGGCGGGGGGGCCGGTGGCATGCTGGGGACGTCTCCCCGCCACCCCCTGCAGCTGCCTTCACTGGGGTGATGATCCCCACCCCATTTCTTTCCTCCTCAACCAAAGCCAGTAGCTCCCTTTCTCTGCTTCCTCTCCCAGCACCCCCATGGCTTTCCTTAGCCTTGAGCCTGTTACGCCCACTCCATGTAGCAGCTGGACTGCTGCTTTGCCCACGAAGCCTCGACAGCCGATCTCCACCGGGTGAACAGCCAGCATCTTTGCACTCCGCTGCTAACTCGGCGTACTTCTGATGCTTCCTTTCATGGGCTGCTGCCATATTCTCCTCCCAGGAATGGTTAGCTCGATGAGGAGGGCTCGCTTCGCCACTGTGGACCACATGACTATGTCTGGTCGGAGAGTGGTAGTCATGATCTCTCTTGGAAAGACCAGCTGTTTCCTATGGTCTGCCAGCATCTGCCACTCTTTACCAGGTGCGAGCATGCTGCTCTTCTTCTGAGCAGGCAATAGGTGTATACCGCCAGGCTTTACAAATCCTGTCAGGGCATGCTCTTCTGTTGCCGGTGACTGGTTTGCTGCCACCCTACCGCCCTCCAGGATCTCGGCCAGTTTCGTCAGGATTGCATCCTGACAAAGTGTGTCAGAGACTTGCCTTGGCGCTCCCGCACAGATGACAGCCCACTTCATCACCATACCACAGTGTGAGGTTCCTAGGGCATGGAAGGGTGTCGTAGGTCGCCCTTAACAGGAAACTGAGCCTGGATTGAGGCGTCCTCCAGATATCCGCCCAGGTAATACACCTGTTGATGGTAGCATCTCATCCCGTCCAGGCTCCTTGCGTGCCCTGGGATATTGCCTTCAGATGGATGCGCTCCTTCTCCAGTCTGGTGATTTCATCCACCACCATGGTCTTCTGCTGTCTCTTGGTGGCTTTGGACCAGAATTGCTGCGCTGCTCCCCAGCCCAGCCCAGCACGACTGGTCTGGACCGCCCCCATCACTTCTCTGTGTTGCAGACTGGCGATGGCGTGCTCCACCTCGGCTTGCGCCTTCCATTTGCGGCCTGTACGGATGGGGACATTCGCACTCCTTATGAGCGGGTCTGCTGAGTTCTTTAGTTCCAGCACAAGGCGAGCCTTTTCCTGCCTATATCCTAGGCTGATGGATTTGAAAGGGAGCTCGAGCACGTTCCGACCGAAGAGACCTGCGTCTGAAAAGCATCAGGGCAAGCCTAGCCACTTGCAGATGTAGTTGTTGGCTAGGCTATCCATTCTGCTGACATGTGATGAAGCGATTTCGCAGACCTTAAGGGGCCACTGGATGCGTTGGCACAGGATGTGCTGATAGCACCACACCTTGTGCTTCCCGGGACTTTGCTCAATCTTTGCCAGACCTTCTGCGAGTTGATGTTTGGTTATCTTTCCCATCTGCCTGTCTGACAAGTCTGCTGTGTACAGCCTCCCCAGGCTTCACAGTGGTTTTTCTTCCTGCCGTGAAATGGGCTACCCTCCTGCGACGAAGCTGTCCTGGACTTGCACTGTGCCTTTCCTTATTGACAGGCTTCTTGATTTTTCCGGCCTTGACCTTCATTCTCGCCCATGTGAGAAGTTCATCAAAGCGCCTGAGGAGCCTGGTAGTACAAGGAGCCATTTCCAGGATGCTTGTCACATCGTCCATGTAGCTCCTCAGGGGTGGTAGCCTCACGCCCGATGGTAATTTGATACCTCCAACTACCTGCCTGGCCCCTATGAAGATTACCTCGAAAGCCATCACAAACAGGATGGGGGAGATGGCGCATCCCATCGCAATTCCACGTTCTAACTGCTGCCATCCTGTTGTGTAGCCCTCTAGCGTGAAACATGTGCAGGTTGCTGAAGTATCTGGCGATGATGTTCTTTACACCACCCGGGACATGGAAGAACTCCAAGGTTAAGTCAATCAACCTGTGTGGAACTGACCCATATGCGTTGGCCAGGTCCAACCAAACCACATGCACATCACTCTTCTCTCTCCTGGCGCCTGTCAGAGAGGAGGATTCAGCCCGCACCCGCAGTTATTGTTGATGATTTATTGCCAAAAGAACAGAAAACGTATCTTGGTTATATAATTTTCAGTTTTTACATATATATAATTTCAATTGATTTTTCACTCTTAAGGCATTATCATATCACATATTGTGTTATTGTATTCTTCAATATTGTTCTGCCCTACACATCAGGTAAAAAATGACTTAAAATTTTTTTTTAAAAATGAAAAAGAATGTAGATGAAAAAGCAAGAAAGAAAGATTCATTAATAAAGAAGCTGTGTATGTATCTAAATAAAAATTATGCAAAGAAATTGTTCACTAATCTAAGGTCCAGAATTATCATGCTTGTTAGCGTAGTCTAAGCACCTCATTTTGAAGTTCTGCCTTCCCCTTCACAATGTCATCGCATATAGTAGGAACAGTATAAACTCTGTGAAAGCCATTAGTCCCATCAGTTTATTGGGAATACATACAGCTTTACAGCAGTTGCCTTTGCCAAAATAGAAGACGGCCAATCCAGCCAGATTCTAGCTGAGCCGAGTCTCAAGAATGACATTTGGTTGACTCTCCTGAGATTTAGTTAGGTAACAAGGTGCCAAAATATCACTCACACATTTCACCATCACAAACGCTGTCAGAGCACTGCGGTCTAAATTTGTCGTGACTGTCATGATAGAGCTGACACTTTAAGGTAGAGTTAGATTTTTTTCTCATCCCACCTTGTGCACTTTACAGTCCTGGTAAACATCTGATAGTTTCATTCTGCCTGAGGAAGGTGGGCACACTTTTTCTGAGCCAAACAAGAGAGATATTATGCTCTTGCCTTGATGGAAAGCTTGCTCGCACTGATGGGGAATGTGACGTGGTCTTGTTAATTTGGGTCAGATGTAGAACTTGAATGTATTTCTCTTGAACGTATTTCTATAACAAGGAACTTGTGTCTAAGATCTCTGGGGGCATTTTTGCGTTTTCTTCCCCTAACATTTTGACATAAGCAGGGAAAACCCCCAATTATTCTTGAGCTTTGTTTCAAGCAGCACATGGTCAAGACTTTTAAATGTGATAGTCTGATCATCTATGTACTACTTTTGTTGGCATTTTCATTTCATTTCTGTCCTCTGATATAGTATGTGTCCCTCTCCCTATGCTGTAAACCAACTTTACAATACAATTTGAGTAAGTTTCTTGCCTCAAAATAATTAAGAAATCTCTCACTTTCACTCTGGTTAGAGAAACAATATAATATAATATGTAATAAAAAATATATTTAAATAAAATATAATACATCAACATATATTAATATATTATGATTTTTACATATTAAATATATATTTATATTAAATATTATATTATATCATATCATAGGTGATATTTCAAACTTAAGTTTTTTTGGTATTTAAAATCCACCATACAACTACAATAAATCCACCATGAAAACCAAAGTAAAGACAAACAAGCATGGATGTTTCATTAAAGACAGAGGAAGCTACTTATTCTGTTTTTCACCAACATTATTAAAGGGGACCTATTATGCCCGTTTTCAAAGACTTTATTATGTTTTTCATGCTTGAATGTTAAAAAAACCTCACATTATTTTCCACATATTTTACATTATTGCAGCACCTCTCTTCCAGTCTGTCTGTAACACTATTTATATCCATTTTTTAAGCCCCTCCTTCCAATTGACAATTGGACAATAGCTGGGTTTCAGTCACGTGATTATGATGACGCGCGAAATTCAGATGGAGGGCAGGGAGTGAAGAGCGCAATGGACGAGATGGAGGAAAGTCTGTACTGTACTACTTTACACGCTATTACAAGAGAAAAATATAAACAAAAAATCAAACATATGTTGGACGTGATCCTTATGTTATGAAGAGGAGCGATTTTTCAACTGAATTGAAAGATTTTCCTGCCATCGAGTCGGTAGATATCAGCAACTACCTCGTCTTACAGACATACTTTGACTTTACAAAGTTCGTAAACGTTACACATTACACAAACATAGCCACTTAATTTGTATTAACTCACCTTTGACGGAGTGATCACTGCTCACACGGGCATTTTCCCATTCGGCTCCTCCCGACCGCAGACGTAGGTTTGCAAGACGTTTTTCAGGAGTTTTTCGGTCAATTTCTTGCATTTCCCCCCCTTATGAACAACAACTTTTGGTACACGATAAAAACTCCTCGTGGTTTGATTGATTTAAGTAACCATAAACGACGCAAAACATAGGCATTTTGAGTTTGTTATAGTGCTTTCTAAATACAGCAAATCACTTCCTGCCCTCCATTTGCATTTCGCGCCATGGCAACGCAGTGGCGTGACGTCATATGAAAACAAGCTATTGATTGGTCAACCGCTTCATGCATGTTTTGGATTTTCATATATGTCTGACATTTTGCTCCGATTTCCTGTCACTGTTTTGAGAAGCTCCATTTTGGCAGGAAACTTTAACATCAAAATGACCAAAATTAAATCTAAAGCTGTTACACCAGCTTTAAGTGGTTGGGTAGGTGGTTTGGGTAATCCTCCCTTAAATATCCTGAAGCTACTCACCATACCCAGTGTCTGTCCTGCTTTCTAGCTTTAGTTCCATTCTCATTGTCCTTTACTTTAGTATCTGCTGAATATTGTTATAAAATGTCCTTTAATGCATGTTGTTGCATTTATGTTTCACTTTGTTACAGATACGTATTTCTGATGGGCCTTCAGGACCGTAACGAGAAGCTGTTCTACCGGGTCTTGATCTCAGACGTAGAGAGATTCATGCCCATTGTGTACACGCCTACTGTCGGCCTAGCGTGCCAGCAATACGGCCTTACCTTCAGGAGACCTAGGTAAGAAGGCTGCTGAAAAATAATTTAATTTGTTTTTATAGTTAAGCTCTTTCTCCTTCAGCACGTTCATTTAGCAAACACATCCATCCGACTGGCAGCTTATCTTTTAGCTTCTGGCGTAGTCACTCTGCTTCAAATATCTTGCCTCAAGGAAAATGAAACTGAACGCCTCTTGGAAAGTTGAAACATCTGTCTGGAAAGTTGAATATACATCCTGTCGTAACAGAAATTGTATTGTATGGTGGAATTTGGAGACTATGCTGTCAGATTTTTTGACTCCTTGAAGTATATGCCAGTTTAAATAAGCATAACCTTTAGTTCATTGACGAGCTTGGCATATGTTGTGAGATTGTTATCGCTCTTTGCTTCCTGTCCTTGTTCAATGTGATTAGCAGCCATTATCACCCATTTTATCTCTCAAATTATGCCTCTTTTTTTTTTGTGTGCTTTTTTCCCCCTCACTGCTGTACTTTGTGGTCTGGACATGATCAAATATAAGAATGCTTTTCAAGTCTTCTCATTCTTTTCAGTGATTCATTTTGAGGGATTTCCTAGGATCCTCAAATGAGGAGAAATTTTAGAGCATTCCACAACCTCAACGTTTCATGAGAGCCTTCCGCAATCTCCCTAAATGCAAAGTATTTGAAAAGAATGCCTAGCAGACTCATTACCTCTGATGTTATGATATAGGACAGTGGTTCTGAACTGGTGGGTTGCAACCCAAAAATGCAACCCAACTAACCGTATAATTGTGCATCGTTAAGATAGCAAGATACATTAAAGGAATACAATTAAAGAGAAAAGTTTCCATATATTTTGTTGATGAGGTACATTCTGTAAATGAGAGACTGTACATCCAATCAAACTACGGTATTTTGATGCACTTGGTTATATTGATAATATTATTATTATATTTTTAATGGGCTAGTTAACCAATAATTAACATTCTGATTTACTCACCCTTGTGTTGTTTAAACCTTTATTACTTTCTTCTGTGGAACACAAAGAAGTGTTTTTTTTTAACAATATCTTCTTTTGTTTTCCACAGAAGGAGGAAAGTCATACAGGTTTGGAATGACTTGAGTGTCAGTAAATGATAACTGAAACTATGCCTTTTAACCTGGTTAATTAAACTTCTGCTGTTGTTTGTGCATTTACAAAATAATTTAGCATATTATTGAGCATAAGCCGTTTGTAGTCATTTTAAAAATGTCTGATTTGAAGTATGGATGCATATTTTGATATTCATATTCTGGCCAGTAATTCATTATTTGTGTATTATGGCTGGTAAATGAAAATATAATATAATATAATAGGCCTGTATATTTTTTCAAAGTAGAAACTGTTGTGGTGCTTGCATATTTTGCATCCCCAATTTTAAAGATTGCCCACATTGACTCAAACAACAACAACAACAATTTCTTCTTTCGTCTCTTTGAAGCAAATCTCTTTTTTGTATTCACACTCACTCAAAGACTTCCTCATGGGTGTTGAATATGTCAAACGGACCACCTGGGTAGAGCAAAAGTCTCAGATTAGAGCGCCAATCACAACAACGTGAAATACTCAGTGTGAGGTGCTGCTGGGTATTATTGCCTTGAATCTCTCACACACAGACAAAACAGCAGTCTATTCCTGAGTAAAGTATATTATTAGGGCTGTCAAGTGAATCTATTTTTTAAAAATCTGATTAATTACAAGATGTGGCAATACATTAATCTAATTTATCGCCAATTAATCGCACATTAGATTTGGCTGAGAAATTACCCCCAAAAGATAATTTAAAGTCATTGTGTTAAATTAGAAAAGCATCAAATAGACATTACAAAAAGTAGCTTTAGAAAAAAAATATTTATTTGATTCAGCATATTATTTTATTACACATAAACCTTTAGGCTTCAATGGCCATGAGGGTGAGTAAATGATGACAGTGAACTACTGTATATCTTTAATGTTTTTTTTTTATTATGGAAATATGAAATTATTTTTTTAATGAAAGAATACACTCAATGAGAAACTGAAATTGCCAGTAGGTGGTGGTAAATGTGTAAATGAGTAAGTCATTGAGTTATTCATTAATTTGATTCGTTCAAATGGCTGATTCATTCAGAAATTAAGTAAATGGCTCCCTTTATGAATGGGCCATTGCATCATTGGTGATCAAAAATGAAGCACCGCTGTGTGTTGCTAGTAGATTCTCAACAGTTCTTCTCTGGCTTTAATGTGAATCTGGATTTGGGGATTTTGCATTCTGCATTCTTCTCATCAGATCCTCTCAAGCTCTATAATGTTGGAAGGGGACTGTTGGTGGACAGCCATTTTCAGGTTTCTCCAGAGATGTTCAATTGGGTTTAAGTCTTGGCTCTAGCTGGGTTACTGGACATTCACAGAGTTGTCCATAAGCCACTTTTGCATTGTCTTAGCTGTGCGTTTAGAGTCATAGTCCTGTTGGAAGGTGAAACTTCTGCCCAGTCCGATGTTGTGGATGGTCAGGATTAGGTTTTCGTTAAAGCTATCCCTATATTTTGCAGTGTTGAGTCCCCTAGTCCCTGCCACTGAAAAACACCCCCACAGCATGATGCTGCTACCACCACACTTTACTGTGGGGATGGTGTGCAAGTGATAAGCAGCGCCTGGTTTCCTCCATACATGATGCTTGGAACTGAGGCTCATCAGACCAGAAAATCTTGTTTCTCACAGTCCTTTAGGTGCTTTTTTTTTTTTTGTGCAAATTCCAGGTGGGTTTTCATGTGTCTTCACTGACGAGAGGCTTGAGTTTGGCCACTCTGGCATAAAACCCAGATTGGTGGAATGTTGCAGTGAAGTTTCTCCCATCTCCATATACAGTATGATCATGGAGCTCAACTAGAGTGACCTTCAGCTTCTTGGTCATGACTCTAACCAAGGCCCTTCTCCATCGATTGCTCAGTTTGGCAAGCTACTTCCATAATCCATTATCTCCTGTGAACCTTCAATGCAGAGATTTTTTTGTAGCCTTCCCCAGATTAGTCTCGACACAATCCTGTCACTGAGCTCTGCAGCCCGTTCCTTTGATCTTTGTGTGTCCAATTCATACAATTTCAATTGAATTTGTCACAGGTTAACTCCAAACGAAGTGTAGTAACATCTCAAAGATGATCCAAGCGAAATTGGAATGCTCCTGAGCTAAATTTCATGTGTCCCAGAAAAGGGTACAAAGAGTTTTTTATATTTAATAATTTGCAAAGTTATCAAACTGTGTTTTGCTTTGTCATTATGATGCATGGAGTCAACACTGATGTGGGAAAAAGTCATTTAAAGCAGTTTAGCATAATGCTGCAACATAACAAAATGTGAAAAAAAAGAAGGAGAATACTTTCGCAAGGCACTGTATATATGAAGCGTGCCAAAATAAATGTACGTTTTATGATTCTTTTTTCTTAAAGGCAACATACTGCATAATAAACAAGCTTCTTATCACTTAGGATCACCAGACTTAACAACAGCATGTTGAAATTGACCATGTCACCTTTCTTGTGCTTGTTCAGCAGGGTTTATAAGATCTTTGAACCCCAAATAATGGCCCAGTGTGAGATGACCTTTTTGCAGTGATGGTTTAGACCAGGGATTCCCAAAGTGTGGTACGTGTACCCCCAGGGGTACGCGAGCTGCCACCAGGGGGTGCGCGAGAGGAAAAATGTAATGGCGGTCTGTTTTGTAAGTGGGATTTTTCCATACAATAAAATAAAAACCCATTGAACAGTAAACATTTCCTTTGTAATCGCTTTTATTTTAAATAAAAAAAAACTAATTTATTAGTTTTTGATAGAAACGTTGAAAACAGCTGCTGTCTTCTACGCACTGCTCTGCACTGCAGCCGCTAACGTGACAAATGTGCTTTCGCGCGTTGGCTGGCGCTGAGCCAGTGCTGTCATATCCATAGGTCATATCACAACCATTGAGTGTTTTCAACCACATAATGTTTATTTTAGGTTTCAGACATTTAAATACACATAAGTACTAGTAAAACAATGATTTTGATTTAGCTGATTTCTATGGAAGCGGCAATATTAATCCTTTTCATTATAATGAGACGACTTGCTTTATTCATATCAGATACTCATTGTATACGTAGCTTCACATTTTACCCTATTCTTCTCCCAGTTCACCGGCCTCTTACTTTCATGTATTTCGTGAGAAGTGGAGGAATTGACGTCACGTGTTGTAAATCCAACAGATCCGATTCTCTGAATGGTGGCACAAACTAACGATCGTTATGAAGGTGTTTTAACAATAAAACACATCCACTTGCACATATTTGACAATCGGAATATCAGTATTCATGCTATAGCTAATACATTTGTGAATATTTTTTGATAAAAAAGGAAAAATTACATAAAAGCAGATCATCATTCATTCAGCGCTGTGTTGTGGTTGCGCTGTGTCACGTGACAAGGAATGACGCGTCACCATGGAAACATTAAAGTGACAAGTTCTAAATAACGGTCCCCTTAAAAAACTCACGCTGGGGGGTCAGTTAAAATATATTAAACTTACGTGTGAAAGGGTTAAAAGTGGAAGCTTGTGCGTAGCTTTGTTGCATTATATTGAAACTTTGTTGATGTTATTTTCATGCGTGTTGCATTTTTTTTTTTTTGAAGTGGGGATTGGGGGTGCGCCAACCCGGTTGGGACATAGAAGGGGGTGCGCAGGAAAAAAAGTTTGGGAACCGCTGGTTTAGACAGATCTTCCTGCTGACCCTCTTATTCCACCACCGATCTTCAGATGCCAAAGAACAGACTGGAGAATTTCTAATATTCTGAGGGTGACCTACCTTCCACAAAATTTTAAATAAAAAAAAGACTTTCATGTGAAATGTCAGGGGTGTATGAATGACCTTTCCATGACCCAGGACTCTCGAATAACAAGTTATAACTGAATGCAAATGTGAAAGGACTTTGTATATTACTAAGTTAATGAAATCATTTTGGCATCTTTTGTGTAGTCTTTTGAAAGAGAAATAGGCGCATCATTATAGACTTGGACTGTTTTCAAAAACTCAAGTCGTCTGCTAGTTTAGTTCGTTTCAGTTAGATTCTGAGTAAGAGGGATTTGCTGTTGCAGCTCCAAAGATATATACTGCAGTTGTCGAATTGCCTATTAGCTTATTGACCTGTTTTAGAAGGGCAACATGGATTAACAGTGTGGTTGGAGCTTTTTCCCTTGTCATTATTCCTGAGATAATGACAGAGAATTTGCTTACTGGAGTTGTCACTTATTTTGAACTTGTTTAAACTTTGTGGCCCCTATAAAGAGATTTGAGACTTGCATTCTTTCATTTGGCCCACACTAGGATCGCATCGATGAGCGTCTAGGACTTAGAAACTACCTTTTCAGTCATTTATCCTCGTTTCAAGAGAGCCGTTGGTCTCGCATTGAGTGGTTGATTGTGTTTACTGGCTTTGAGCCTTTAGAAAACCATCAGTTTTAAGATTTATTCTTACATAAAATGGAAATAAAGTTTGGAATTACAAAGATTTCACAAATCATGTGGTATAACATTTGGGATTAATCCTTTTGCTGATTTTGTGGGCCTTGTGAAACAATTTGGAGCTCATGTAGTATAGGCTTTGTGGGGTATAAAAATGACATCCAGAGTAAACACACAGTTGTAGGTTGTGGAATGTTTAATTTGTCTCTCTTCTCACTTCTTTAAGGGTGCTCTGATCAGGATTTTTGGAGCCGACCACTGATAGCTTATAACAGGAAGCAACATCTACCGATACCAATCACCGATACAGATCGATTTCATGCCTTCTTTTTATCATGTAGAATAGTTTATTGGGATGCTCCAATCAGGATTTTTATTCTTCTTAATGTAAAATGTTAACGTCACGGTCAGAAGTTTTGCCTAGAGCTTGGTGGGTCATTCAGGGACTTTTCACAGTGTTGTCTTCAATTCCTATACACCTTGGAGATATAAGAAATTTGGGACTCTCGGGTCTTTTTGATCCAATTAGAATCGCACTGCAGTGTACCTTGCAATTTATGGAAGCTATATAGTATACTTTTGACTTATTTAACTTATTCCCCTAGTACTAGCTACGAAGTACTCTGACCTTTGGATGATTACAACACGTTGTGGTTTGAATCCAATGTGTTGTATAGCAGATTATGTTAATAATCTGTGCAATATTCAATGTTACCCAATACCAGGCCACTGTTTCTCTGTAACATATCATTGAAATTGGCAGAGTTGTTGAAATTCCTTTCCTCCTTGTAAAATTGTGGAAAGCGAGAAAAAACCCCGAGAGGCTGATGAGAGAAATAAGGTGTAGCATTGGCAGTTTCAGTTGGTGTACTTGTTCATGATGGGGTGTTTTTACGATGTTATTTCCACATGCAAGTATCCAGCAATGGAACACTGTGAGGTAATGATATTAAATAATTTTATTAAGTTAAGTGCTAGTGCACTGCAGATTCCAGAATAATTTTAAAAATCCATTTGTGTTGGAGGCCCCGAAGCATCTTCCTATCCTGTGATAATTTGCATGTTCTATAGTTGATTTGCTGTACAAAATGTGAAGCACTAAATATCACAGGACTTATTTAAGAAGAACTTATTTCCTAGTGGTATGATGTTGAATGGTTTACCATTCTGTGATGGATGTAAATACCCTCCAGTTACTCAGAAACCTCATTTTCCAACCACAGTGATATACTGGCACATTCTGATTTTTTGCTTTATCCCGAGTAGAAGTCAGAGTTGTCTCTGTGGGATGGTTGTCTTTTTATGATGGTATACTAATCAGAAGGCAAAAAAAGCTTCTTTGAGGTAGTTTATAGAACTTTGGTGATGAAAATAGGTGTTTCCTTGTAGAGCGCTATCTGTTTTGAGCAGCTGAAATTGTACCATTCGGCTGTGTTGACTCTATAGTCGTTTTTTATTTTAATATATTTATTTTTTTATAAATATATAGAGAATTATTTAAATGTGCTGCAATATTTAAATTGAGGCTGCAGGATATGTTAAAATGATGAATTAATTTAGCATGAAATGAATACGGCCATGGCCCATGTGTCCAGCCCACTAAAGCGGTTTTAGCCAGCTGAAAACGCAGCGCTCTTCTGAAAACGCCTTGCTGTGGGTGCGGTGCAGCAGGGTTTTTGCTGAGACACTATCCACCTTATTTTTAAACTCAAAAGTAAGGGGATTTCTGTGAATGTGGGAGACTTCCGATTTATTAGCCGCTATAGCGAAATAATGAGATAAATATGTTAGTGCAGTAAACTGTTTGCACTATAAACCAGCGTGTTTTATAATTTAGACAACACAATAAAATAATATGGCAAGAAATATCAGTTTGCAAGATCAAACACCATAACGAGCTGTTTTGTACAGCTAAAAATACCTGAAAGCTAATGACACTGGCAGCCAGACACATTAAAATTACAAATTGCCGCACCTGCTCTTACCTGAAAAATAAGGCAGATAGCATATGTGCTATGATACGGAATATCCGCAAAACTGTTTCTACTATCTGATTTCGCAATTAGTTTGTTTCTAAATATAAAAATGTCGACACAATGTAACATACTTGCTCTGGCACTAGTTTTGGATGAAGAGATGTTGTTGTCGTTTGTTATCGTTGTACAAGCAGAATGTGACGGTTGGTCTGTGTGGTATTTGTCCCGCCCCTCCTCCATTGTGATTGGATGGATGGGTAAAAACTGAGGCCGAGTGTCCACCAAAGCATTTTTAGCCAGCTGAAGAAGGCAGGCGCTCTGCTACAAATGCCTAGCGGTGGGTGCTTGAGAGCACTTTGAGAGCGCAGCATTTTTTCAGTTGAGACCATAGACTGTAAAAAAAGATGGACAACGCCCCTTCGCTCTCTTCCATTGGTCAGAAGTTTTAATTAAATTTAATATCTAAATTTCTATAATTAAAGCTCCAATCTCTTCAGTCCTCCGAAGATCCCGAAAAAAAGTCTGTTGGTGCTTCAGTGACTACTTCGCTCAGAGAACCTGTCAATCACAGCTGTCAATCATGACGTCACCACCACCGCATCAAATAACTAAATAAAAACAAACTTATTTTAAAAACAAACACTTGAAATTACATCAGCATGATAAAAACTACAGTAAATGAAAGAAACCATATTTGGAAAAAACGATATTTGTAGTGTAATTTACTTGTTTAGTTGGTCTCACATGCCGTTGAATAACATGGGGAGGCGGGGTTTACGACCTATACTAGGACCGGCCACCGGGGGGGCGATCGAGACGTTTTGGCTTCACTTTTCAGGGCTTGTGCGGCACGCCTGGTTGAGACGCTTTGCTTGACACGTAATATCCACGGAAATGTTACTAGTATCTAATTTCACAGATAGTTTGTTTCTGTACTGGTTCTATATAATTATGTTGCAGATAGCTGAGGAACAACTGATGATGACACGGTTTGACGTTTGGTTGACCAATCAGTGTAAAGTGGCATTTCATTCCTGCCCGCATGTAGAGATTGAATATTCAAGCTGTTTATTAATTTTTTAATTTTATTGCTAAATTCTTGTTTGTTTGTTTGTTTGTTTGTTTGTTTGTTTGTTTTTAAATGAAAAAGGCCATTTTCTAATTTTTCTACTTTCAATATAAAAAAAAATTATACACAGATTCATAAAGGAATTATTTTTGCGGGGGGAAAAAAAATCTAAAATTTAGTTTGGTGTTTAGTGTAGCTCTCATTGTGACACCAGCCATTTTGAAGATGTATTTGAGCTATACATCCCATTATAAGCCTAAAAGGATTTCAGGAATCTCCCACTCAAGGGAGCGTCAACCTGACACAGTGTCTCTCACATATTGTACAAATACACTGTTCTGACCTCAAGGTTAACAATGCACATTTACCAGATTTTAGTGTCAGTTCATATAAAGGGAGCAATAAAGTATATCGGACTCAGAGAAAAACAGGTGTTGTACACTCAAACAATGTTGTAATAATTATCTACATTTTTATTTCTTCTTAAACCTGTGGTCATCAGTCCCGCACATGCCAAGCCATGGTATTGACTCCTCCTTGGTGGTGCTCAGAGGCCAACAAATTCTCCATCCAGATGTTTTATTTTAGGTTAGCTGTTGATCCAGATGTGTTAGTCTGGGTCCGTGCCATTTATTTGCTTTTGGAGGATGTTTTAATTTCCAGTCACCTTGGAAAGAAGCTTAGGCTCAGTAGTTGGGTTTATTAAAAAAAAAGAAGCTCTTTACACTTTTCATTCCTCATTTGAATGTAGTGTAATGAATTCAAGCAGTGTTTAACAAAACATAAATTTGACAAAAATAGATAAGTCTGGAATAACATTTTAGGCCTTAGGTCTTAGCCATGTGTTGTGAAATCATTTTACCTGTTTTGTAAAGATAAGACTTTTATACCATTATATATGTGTGGGAAATCACATAACGCTTGTCTGTTGTTTTAAGATTATTTAAAGGGTCACCCCACCCATTTCAACATTAATCTTTATTGAAAGTGGGTTATATATGTAGTCAAAATGTAAAAGAAATTTTGAATTTGGTGCCCTCTTGACCGAGAAAAGACAGAAAATAACTTTAGGGCGCATTTGTATGTAAGACAACAACTCCCACAATGCACCACATTGCACAGCTCTGCAAGCCACTCCCACTAATCCAGAACAGCGCAAACATCAGAGAAATCACTCTTTCGTCTACAAGGCTAGCTGCCAAAAGAGTTTGAAATTCATTTCACACAAAATGTCTAGTTAGTTGGCTGTGGCGAGCAGGACGAGGGCGAGGGACGTAAGAGGACGGCGCGAGTGATAATGAATGACACCTGTGAGACGCAGCGGTCTCATATCTCTCACGGAGGAGCGGAAGCACAAAAGGAACAGGCCTGATTTTATGTTTTGTTTCTGTTGTGTGTGGCCAGCTGGCTTATACTTTTGTTTTGTATTTGTTTATTTTACTATAAAAAATTTTAAGTGTTCGCCGGTTCCCGCCTCCTTCTTCCCACAACAACGAACCCCGTTACATTGGCAAACTCATTAGCGAATTACTCCTCGTTTGTATTTCTTTCTATATGGTGAATTATTGCATGATACCTGGATGTTCAGTCAGAACATATACGGTGTGACACTAGGATGGTTCACATCACAACACAAACGTCCGTGTGCTCGTCTGATTCAGAGATTTCGTCCAGGAGAAATTGCCATCGTTGAAAGGGTGGGAACTAGTGCTTGTAGTCTTTACAGAAATCCCCCCCTCTTACACTTCCTCCTACAATGACGTAAAATTACGATTTTTGCGTCATTGTAGGAGGAAGTGAAAAAGGTAAATAGCGGATTTCTCTCGTCTCAGAGGAAAATGAGAGAGTGTTGCACGACCATTCAATAGTATGACTGGGTTTCTAACAATGGAAAGCTTAATGCAAATGGGTGGAGTGTCCCTTTAAGGATGCATAAGGCTTGGATACAGTGTCATTGTGCAATTATTGTTTTGTTTTGATTGGAACAGCTTATGAAAGCACACTTGCACACTTGGTTGCTGATAAAAAGGAAATGACCATATTTGGATCTGACAGCATTGTACAGGAGAGAGAGAGCTTTCTAAATGTGTATGTGATGACAGGGTGCAGATCGAGATCGCGGAGCAGCGGGATGACTTAGAACGCCAACTTTTGATGAATTTATGAGAAATCTACAGACGCAAACAGACAAAGTGTAGTAAAATAAAGACCTAAATGTGTATTTCTGACTTTTTTTCACCACAAGTCTGAAAGAAGACATGTTGTTGAAGACAAATATCCCAAAATCTCAACATTGACCAGTGAAAAAAAAAACAATGTTTTTGCCTGCCGTGTCTCGCCTTAAAAACATGTTATATTCAAATAGGAAGTAGTTCTTTAAGTCTCAGTGTCACGTTTTATCGATGTTTGAGTTTAGTTTGAGTTGGACTTTGAGTTGATTTTGCATATTCATACTAAAGCCAAAAAAACTTCCATTTTGATTTCATGGGGACTTTAAAGAAACTGCTTGTGAATAGATCCAACCATTTATTTTCATTTTTGCTGCATTCACTGCGTGACACTCAGGTGCACTTGTTGTTGTTGTAATACTTTTATGATACTTTTAGGGTCCATTACATGGAGAGAAAAAAACAACCAGTATTTTATTAAAAATGTCCCCTTTTGAGTTCAACAGAAGAAAGTCATACAATAATGAATTAATTTCTCGCAAGCAGAAGAAACTCTCTTTAGATTAAGTTAAATACTAAGTCAAGCTCCAGACTTTGGCCTGCCTGTACTGTTTCTCTGAAATGAAATGAAGTGAAGTAGGGAAGTCACAGCACAAAATCTTTGGCCTGACCGTAAAGAAAGCTTTTAATAGTTTGGGAATGAATTGAAGATGCCAGAGTGTGTTTAATAAGGGCTTGTGAAACACTATGCAGAGTGCTGTGATTTTCTCAAGGGGAGGAAAGAACCTTTTTTTGCAGGCTCTATTGCTGTGTCAAACACTATTGCAGCATTTTATAACTCTGTGTGGTGGCATATTTAAAAAAGGCCCCGTCCAACGGGTCACTGCGCTAACGCTTCTACATTTAATTTTAGTGCCTTATTATTTTATCAGCTGCAATAAGTGCAACAACTCCTGTGGGGAAAACAGAATCTCAGCCTGAAGAGACTTTAAAAGTGATTTAGTTAAATAAATAAGCCTGTGGGTAATTTTGTCCTCCTTAAAACTGTGGGAAAGTTGCTCATTTTCTATTTAGCAGAACTGTTGATATGATGCATAGCTAAAATAATTATGTGTAACAGGACATTTTAAATTCAAATTTCGATTTATTTTATGACCAATATGGATAGAACCCAAAACTGTTTTATTGTGAACACCACATAGGACTTGTGGCCTTAAAAACATGTTACATTTTATGAGACATTATTAAAGCATTTATGTTTCCTGAATGTGCCCTTAGTCTTTGGGTTTTATCAAAAGGTTGCACATCACTCCATTACTGTAGAAAGAGTGTGCAAAAGCTCTGAATATAGGCCTACTACTGTATCTCAGGATGTTAATCACATTTAATGAGGACTCACAAAGCCTGACAGGCATTGCAGCAAAAATGAAATTGCATGACTGGAGAAAAAAAACAAAAACACAAAAAACACTTTTGAATTGACACCCTTCTGCGTCAATTCATCTCTCCATTTGTGCATATAATTCGGATATGTGGGAGTTTATTATCATTAAAACTTTGGTGCCAGACTTATTTTTTGCTCGCATCTACATAGCGTCAACATTTTGAAGAGATGTGAAAGTTAACAAACGTCATGGACCACAGCTCTTTCCTGGGCATGCCGTGCTAGCAAAGTCCAAACTAACTGGATAATTTGCCTGCATATGGCGTATTATGCATATGGTTGATGTTTAAAATGGTTTTTAAGAATATTTTTGTGATGCTTTACTGGGATTATGAAATCCTTTCTATATGCAGTGCACCTTGCCCATGGTATGCTGTTTGAATAGACCTTTTCTTTGAGGATTCGTTCTCATTAGACACATAAACACAGATGCAGCTGTTCAAGATGATTTGGATGAGGGGAAAATTGGCAGTAATCATAGCTATAGCAGAGATTCAATGGGCACCGTGGGTGCAGCACACCCACAGTCAACAGAGGAGGCTTTGGAATATATTGTATTATTTGTTTGGGGAAAAAAAGCTTTACTTAAGTAAATATGTCATGAACAATTCAAGCTTTTTTCATCAAATTTCCCTTTTTAATTTAAGGATTTATCCACTTATGTGACTAAGTGATGGTGATGTTTCGTTTCATTGGTCACAGCTTTTATGGAATATTATTGGATGTCATTCAATACATTTGCTTGCACCTCACAAATTTACAGGAACTTTGAGCTCTGCGGGATAGGTGATATAATTGATGATGATGGTAAAGTATGTTTTTTGTCAACTGAGTTAAAAAACTGGGGAAAGTCCATGCTTTTTTTGATGGCTGCTCTTCATCATCATGCTATGTTATTAATTAGTTTTTTTATTTTAGTATCTTTGTAAGAGTGAGAGGTTAGATAATCTTAATTCAGCCGCCAGCTGTTTTAAGTGTGGTGTATGTTTTCCACTAAATCATCAAATCATGCTTATTTTACTGCTGTACGTGAAACATTAATCTTCTGTTAGAATGGGGTCCGATGAGACACGCGGATAGCATTAACAGTGATTTGTGTACATTCGTCCCACAAGACACTGTTATATTTTACATGGTTGTAGAAAATGCAATCCACAGTCATCTATAAAATATACCAAATCTGAACAATCCATAAATCAAAGTCACACAAGCAATATTTAATAATGCTATAACTTTGCCTTTTATTTCATTTCCAAGGCTCTCTGAATTAACTTTCCTTAAAAGAGTCTCTGTGTGGTCAGACACAAATAATACTATTTTCATATGGGATGTTAGTTCAGTTTTGGCTTTTGCTGTAGAGTAGCAGTCAGTATTTAGCACAATGAGCCATATGCTCTATTTGATTTAGCGTTTTAAGCATGTCAGTTGTTTAATAGCCAACGTCACACAAAAACGCAACAATTACTGGAAAGTAATTGATGGAAAAAATGGAGCATGGTTGTAATTTTATCTGTCCTTTTTTCTTTGACTGCAGAGGGCTTGTTGCCTTGTTCCATTAGCATTGTGTGTGTGTGTGTGTGTGTGTGTGTGTGTGTGTGTGTGTGTGTGTGTGTGTGTGTGTGTGTGTGTGTGTGTGTGTGTGTGTGTGTGTGTGTGTGTGTGTGTGTGTGTGTGTGTGTGTGTGTGTGTGTGTGTGTGTGTGTGTGTGTGTGTGTGTGTGTGTGTGTGTGTGTGTGTGTGTGTGTGTGTGTGTGTGTGTGTGTGTGTGTGTGTGTGTGTGTGTGTGTGTGACTGTTATGTAAGGTTGGGTAATTTCACTCTTCAGGCTGTCTGAATGCCGAGTAGAGGAACTGTCTATGACTCCGACAAATACAGACGGTCAGCCCACTCTGACCCACAGACATTCAAATGCAGATGATTTGCACCACACTTTATTGAAGGAGGAAGGCTATACCATCTACACCAACTTCAATCATTGTTTTTATTCCTTTCTAACTGTCATTTTTCATATAAGAGCTCTCAGCCATGCCTGGACTGATCATAATGAGGGTGACGCAAACCTCAGACTGGCACTCGGGGTCTGAAGATGATGGTCTGGGATTATAAATCTCAGATTTCAGGATCTGAAATGGCTTTGCACTTTGCAAAAGCTGTATGGAAAAGGGTGGTGGGTTCAGAAAAATGAACCTCTCATGCAATGCTCTCCTCTTACTGGAATTGAGGAAAGTTTGGCTGCCGTCGGCAGCTGGGTGGAGAGGAGTCTATTGTTGCTGCTAGTGGCCCGCACAGAGCAGAGGAGAGGGAATTGGAAAGAATGGTTGGTGTGTTTGTCCAGCTGATTCTTAGTTTTTCATCTGAGTCCCTCCATTTCGTTCAAGCCAAGCACTTTTCCATCCCTCAGAGCACACGCACGCCCTTGCACACTCCCACACAGTGCTCTCACAGATTTAGGCTCTCTTGTTTTATTGTTAGTGGATCATGTCCCCACAATGACGTTTGAAGCAAGTTGATGTCTACAGAACTTTAATTTTATACCGCTTGCTCTGGACATATTTCCATTTGCCAACTCTGTAAATATCACAGGCGGTTTATAAAGGTGGAAACTAAATCTGCCCTTCCCTTTTTTTCTAATACCAGGTGCCCATTGCTGTGCATAGTAATCAACTGAGATTATTGCCTCTCCTCTCCTCTCCTCTCCTCTCCTCTCCTCTCCTCTCCTCTCCTCTCCTCTCCTCTCCTCTCCTCTCCTCTCCTCTCCTCTCCTCTCCTCTCCTCTCCTCTCCTCTCCTCTCCTCTCCTCTCCTCTCCTCTCCTCTCCTCTCCTCTCCTCTCCTCTCCATTTCTTTCCACTCACATGAACTTTCTATCCTGTTATTAACTCATAGATCAGGATTTGGAAGGAGTCCGTGTCAAGAAATCACAATCTGAAAGAATTGTATAATCAGTGTTTTTTTGGTGCCAGAAATTGGTCAAATTTAGCCACATAATTTAATCTTATGTCTCATTCTTATTGCTGTCCCTTTTCATCACATGTTTCTTTTTCTGTAATATATATATATTATTTTTTTTTACCCAGAGGACCTCCATGGGATTCATTAATTAATTTTGGAAGTTCTTATTATAATGTTTAAATGAAAAGAGATTCCTGAACTAATTCCTGGCCTTTTAATCAGTAATTAATTGTTGATGAGGATGATTGCGATTTGAAAAAAAAAAAAATGGCTAAGATACATGGGAATAATTCTGCTATTTACATTCACATGTGAATAAATGAATTTAATTAGATTGATCCCAGTGCTGCAGAAATGTCACAGTATGCCTGGAAAGCTTCTTACGCAAAGTTATACATAAATTATGACATACTGATTACCGATAAGCATTCCATAACTTTAGTAAACACAATAATGGGTTAGTTTCAGGATTGAAAGGGTTTTCATTTAATAGTGTATTGTTTCTCCTCAGAGTTACACTTTTAGAAAATCAATTTGGAGTTCTTGCTTGACAAGTTAGCAGGATGAAGTATTGCTGAGGGTGCTGCAGGCAAATAGTAGATTTAGGCTATTGAGAATTTGGTTCAGAGAATGGGATTTAGTGTTTTAGCCATTCAGAAAAACTGTTGGTTATGAAAGTATCCAATAGTGTGCAAAACTGCAATGAGCTTGCAATGCAACGAGCTCTCGATGAACAAAAACAGCATTTTGTGCATTACTGAGTGGATGCGGCGCTGACTAACTTAAACATCTTTGAGTGGCCACTGCGTTCATGCACTCAACAGAAATGTCTGTGATTGGCTACAGTCAAAACATGATGTAAATAGAAACCTTTGATGCTCTTGATGCACAGAGCGCCTAAGAAAGCAGCTGCCTGTCAGCAGGTACCGAGTTCCCGGTGCTTAGTGTAACTGTTACTACAGAAATACTGGTATTGTTAAATGTTTTAAATTGCAGTATCCACTTGGTACCAAAGTTCCCATACTTTTGACAGAACTATGTCAGAAATAATGTGGGGGTCCAGGCTGTTGTCAAAGTTGTCCAGGCTGTCTGGGTATGGTTCAAACCTGTTTAAAAGATCTGTTGTGGTTTTCCCCTCATCATGCATAAGTTTGAGTCACTGTGGAGAATTTCATAGAGCAGTCAAAACCTGGGACACTTTAGTCTGAACTGTTTATGAGAAGAAACAGGTTTCCAAGGCATCATAACATCATTTGCAATGATGTTAAACAAATTTGAAAGAACTTTAGACATAACTAAGCAAAATTTTAATGAGTACTATGCTTATTTCCCAGTAGAATTGGAATCATACATTGGGGGCGAAGGGGAAAATTGACATTTTACAGATTCATTTACTTGCATCCACTCCTTTAGATGCCATTTTTATACTTTCAACCAACCGCCAAATCACATGCACAGGACTATGGAATATAATGGGCAGCAAAGTACATGTCTTTAAAAATGACCAGAGGAGGGCATCTTAGTAGACAGGATGTTAGTAACATTGAGATTAACTTCTTGTGCAACACCAGAAGCTTTATGATATACATTTTTAGTATAGTATTATATTTTTTTAACTTACACTAAAGTTAATACATTTATCAAGCAAGGATGCATTAAATTGATTAACCGTGACAGCAAAGACATTTATAATCTTAGAAAAAAATTCTATTTCAAATAAATGCTGTTCTTTTTAACCTTCTATTCATCAAATAACCCTGAAAAAAAATCACGTTATCCACTAAGATATTAAGCAGGGCAACTTTTTTTAAACATTGATAATAATACAAAATCAGCATTGAATGATTTCTAAAGGATCATGTGAGACTGAAGACTGGAGTACTGGTTGTTGAAAATTCAGCTTTGCCATCACAAGAATAAATTACTAATTAAAATGCATTACAATAGTAAATAGTTCTTTTTAAATTGTAATAATATTTCCCAGTATTACAGTTTTTACTGTATTTATCAAATAAATGCAGCTTTGGTGAGAGGCTTCTTTAAAAACATTAACATATACTTACCGATCCCAAACTTTTGAACGGTAGTACAGTATAATATTTTAGACTAAATATATACCGACTTGGCTCCTGACAACTTCAAATTACATTTTACATTCTCATTAGGTCCTTTTAAATTCTTTTAACCATCCTTTAACTGTTGGATCCTGTTTGTTTCAGAGGAAGATGGTGGTAGACAGTTGTGAGACTTCCAACTGGCACTTCCGAGTGAGGTTTTCACAATACTGCAGTACTTGAAATTTCTTTCATTTATTAGATTTTTTGAAGTTTGTTTACTGAAGCTGCAGAGGTTATTTTTCCATGGTGCTTGTGATGAATGACTTTTAAAGAGTTCTATGTCAGAGGAGCATGGAGTCTGAATTATGTTTGTGTTTCGAGCCTGATCCCTGCTCCCAGGCGTGTGCTTTTCATTTGACTTTAGTTCAGCTACTGAGGAAGAGCTCTTATGCGCCTTTTCCGCTGCACTGGAATTTAGCAACATCTTGTTGACGCATAAAAGGATGTCTAAACTGTAACCCTGGAGTCATATAATTTGTTATACCCATCTTTAGATTTCCTGTCATTGCCTGAGGTGTCTTCCTGTCACAAGATGGCCTCAATTTGTAGGCTTCTTGGAACTGGATCAAGTCCACCTGGTGAAGTCTAATTTCAAGATTCTTCCAGATGTAAGAATGATCTGTTTTTTATGGATTCTGTGAACTCAGGCTGACTGAGAGATTGGACGTTTTCCATGAAGCCGTAGGTGGAAGGAAGAAAGATCTACAGTAGGTGTATGTATTGGAGATATTTTTTGAGGTCAATGTGAAAGATGTCCCAGGGGTTCTGCTCATCCAGCTACACTCAGTGGATCTCATGAGACCAGAAAATAAAAACTTAAAAGCGAAAAAGAGCGGTCGAGAGAGAGATTGAGCTACAGAGAGAATCTTTGCAAGCAGGGCCGTTGGCAGGGTTTTATAGTCACCAAGGTCCCAAATTTGAGCTAGTTTGGAGGGTTGGGGGCCAGGCTCCCCCTATAAAAAATTGTATTTCTCTGATCTACATATGTACATTTCAAGAAGTTTGAAGGCCAAAAAATGGATAAGAAATAGCTTTAAAACCATGTCAGTACCATGTCAGTGGGCAGTGGATTATTTGTTAATACCTGCTCTCTCCTCATTTCCATCACTCTGTCTCCTTATCTTGCCCTGTCTCTTCCCACCCTAAAGCTAAGCTTTGACTTTGTCTTTTCATTTTCGTCTGTGTCAGTGAAGAGAGTAAACATGGGGCTTTAGCCTATATGTGTTTTATTAATCATTTTCTTAACCAAGTTGGTAACACTTTATAATTACTGTACGCTATTAATCGTTAGTTAAGCATTAGTAAAGAGTTAATGCATCATTTATAAAGCATTAATAGACATCAATAAGCAGTTTATAAATACAGGTATAAATGCTTTATTCTTGATTTATAAGCATATCTATAATGTGTTTAATAATTGTATTTTCATACTTTATTAATGATCAATTCATCATTTTCTAAATGAAATATTGCATTATTTACAAACCAGTAATTTAGGAGTTGTCAGTGGTTCATAAGATCACTTAGAAGGTGAAAGTAAATAATTAATAAACTATTTAAATGTACAGTCATACATCTGAAATATTTCTATGTTCTGTATCACTGTGTTGTGTTTATTTCCTTTTTCTGTTTAGAAGATAACTGAGCCTTTAAATCTCCTTTGTAAATGCTTTATAGGGCATAAATAGTCCTCACTTTAGATGAGCTCACAAAAATAGTTAACTGACCACTACTAAATGCTTTATAACTACCTGAATTAACAATAATTACAGTAGAAATACATGTTAATAAAGCATTACACACTAAGTAACTATTACTACATGTCTGAAAAATAAGATGTATGAATGTGCATTTAAATAATGTATTAATCATTTACTTTCTAAGGGATCTTATGAACCACTGACAACTCCTAAATAACTGGTTTGTAAATAATGCAATACTTCATTTAAAAATGATAAATTGATTATTAATAAAGTATTAAAATACAATTATTAAACACATTATAGACTTATAAATCAAGAATAAACCATTAAAAGCTGTATGAATTAACTGTTTACTAATGCTTAACCCTCTGGGGACCAAGGTGTTTTTGGGGCCCTTGGGATGTTTTGACATGCACTGACATTTGTGCTTTTTTCAGTTATTTATAAACATGTAAATGGCAAAGGTGTAAATTCACTCTATATAGCACAAATGGGGCTACCATAATATGTGAGCAACATGTATGTATAATTGTATATGTTTGTATTTTTAAGAGAATAATGTTTATGCGTGGTTATTGAAAAAAATAAAAATGAAAGTTGCTGAAATAAGACCCCAAAACACATACTAAATATGTGTTCACAAGACTTTTGACTAATGGATGTTGTCGCTTCGAGTTCTGGCTTCAAAATGATGTGAAAATCATCCTGTCTAATTATTCACATAACACAATAGATTCTTTTAAATTGTGAAAAACATTTTTTTTGTTATCCAAGGCAATATGCGAATGGGCGTGAACGGCCCAACCCCATTGTGAATAATTAGGTGGTTGAGAAGACAAAGACGACCCGCATATTAATGAGCCTTTCATTCAGGTGTGTCACACAAGAAAGAATGCAAGGACAATACACACACACACACACACACACACACACACATACATACATACATACATATACATATATATATATTAGGGCTGTCAGTTAAACGCGTTATTAACGGCGTTAACGCAAACCCATTTTAACACGATTAATTTTTTTATCGCACGATTAACGGTCTTTTTGGCCTAGCAAACTTTGTAGTTTTTTTCACATGCTTTTGCAACCGGACGTGGCATGCGCAGCGCTGCGCTATGAAACCCATTAATTTCAATGACTTGTGCCGCACGAGGACGTTTTGTTGCTTCGTCAACCAAAGCGCAAGAGCAGCGGCGCGCACACCGCGGTCAAAATTCAAAATAGTTCAACTTTTGCCGTTGTGACTATTACCAGCGCGACCAATAAACGTTTTGGCATCCAAAAAGTTTTGAAAACTGTCTTAAAGCACCGGATCTAGCTAGACCTGAAACACACTTGTTGCGAGCCGACCAAATAGTTGGTTAACGTTACGTTTTGAGTGGATGACGAGCGCGAGACGCCGAAATGGATGCCAATAAGATTCTGAATTGAAAGTTTACTTTTAAAAAGTTGCCAAATGGTTCCATCCCATTGACTGACAAGACCAAAGTGATCTGTGTGTTTTGTCGTTGTGAACTGAGCTATCGTCATCGCAGCACGTCCAGTCTGAAATACAACTTGATGGCCAAGCACACACACAGCTGATGCGAATTCTCCGCCCCCTCGTCAATATCAGTACCTCGTCAGTATTTCTTTCACCCTTTTATTGATGGACAGTGTTACATTGTGTGAAAGATTATTTGCTCCAAGTGAGAATGTTAGTAGGGCTGCAACAACTAATCGATAAAATCGATAATAATCGATTATGAAAATCGTTGTCAACGAATGTCATTATCGATTAGTTGGTCTGCTTACGTCACGGGGAGCGTTTACTGGTGATTGGTTGAAACAGGCCAATCAGGATGCTCTCTGTCTTACACGCGCTTCATGAGGCACACACGCAAGGTCTCTCTCCCTCCGTTGCTCTGCCGCGCGCTCGCGCTACACGGTTTGGAGCACAGTCTCTTCTGTCTCGCATGCGCGCTCTTGCTTGCGCGCTCAAATCCGGTAGTTTGAACTAATTTGCGAGCCGCTATCAATATGCGGGTGACTTCCAGAACTTCCGGGAGACTTGGGATGTCTGTATTTTGCTTCTCGAGCATCAGGTTGCGCAATCAGTTCGCTCGCAACATAAGTGATGGATTAAAATAGTGCTACCGCAGAAATATTACATTAACGGTCTTTACAAAGCGAAGCACTAAATATAAAGGCAGTTAATAACAGCAGCAGTAAATTATTGTTTTTTAGTCACTGAGTACAGTGACTAAAAAACAATAATTTACTGCTGCTGTGGTTTTCAGCGAATGTTTGTGCACTAATGTATCATTTTTCCTGTCTTTTTAATCAAGCCTGTTAGCTTGCTGCGTACCTCCATTACATTCTCTTTATATAGCATTTGTCTACTATTAAGTTTTAATTGTTTTTCAAACGCGATCTACTGCGGCTCTATGTTCACACGCTTGTTTTCGGTCTTTCTATATTTATTTTTACAAATTATCCTTATAATTCAATTAATTTTAAATAAAAATTAAATGAATTATATATTTGAGATGTTTTTAGTTTATATCTTCACATCTGAACAACATGTCTGTAAATTTGTTTTAACAAAAATTGTGTTAAAACAATATGTTGGATAAATGTTTTTTTTTTTTTTACATTAATCATGGTTGTCAACTTGCCATCAGCAATTATCATTAAAAACAATGCAAATATTGATATTTGTAAAACTCAATGTGTGGCTTTTGCACTTTTTAAAGTACACTTTTACACATAAATATCCTAATTTAGGGTTTTAGGTAACACTTTATTTTACGGTGTCCTTGTTACATATGTTACATGTACTTACTGTAGTAATAACAGTAAATTATGCATAATTACATGCAACTAACCCTCAACCTAATCCTACCCTATTCCTATAGTAAGTACATGTAGTTACTTAATATTGCTCTGTACTTAAATATATAATTACACTGTAACAAGGACACCTTAAAATAAAGTGTAACTGGGTTTTATTTAGTCATAATAAACAAAAAATCTAATTGAATTTTTATCCGATTAATCGAAAAAAATAATCGTCCGATTAATCGATTATCAAAATAATCGTTAGTTGCAGCCCTAAATGTTAGTGTGAAATTGAACACAGTAATGTCAATGTTGTTTTCAATAAAAAACATTTGCACAAAGCAAGCCAATCCACTTTTCCATGTTGATAAGAGCATTAAAATTAGAAAAAAATAATGGGACAAAAAGAAATCAAGAGACATTTAGAATAGATAAAAATGTGCGATTAATTGCGATTAATCGCGAGTTAACTATGGCATTAATGCGATTAATCGCGATTAAATATTTTAACCGTTTGACAGCACTAATATATATATATATATATATATATATATATATATATATATATATATAAAATCAAAATATAAATGAAAGTCAAAAGCACATTTTTAGTCATACCTGGAAACAAATCCTGTTCAAATAGGTTGTATGGGCCATTCTACAGAATTGGTTCAAAGTTAGAGTTGGAAACATCTTGAAAAGAAAATTGTCTTTTTCCATAACTGTCTTAGTAGGACATATACATTTTATCATACATATTTCAAAGTTAAGGATTCATTATTTTGATATAGATTGCATTGGAACAAACACTAGCCTATAACATCTTAGTTGATTAGTTTATTGACAAAACATACTATATATTTAACATATGAGCAAAAACTGCTAACAAAAGATTATTTGATGTCTATTTTAGAGTTAAAACTTTATAATCTATTTAAAACTAGTCACACACACACACACACACAGAAACATGATTCAAATTTAAACAGTAGGCTATTTTTGCGTTTACAGACACTAACGTTATTATATATTGCGATTAGAACAAAGCACAAGAATAAAACACTTACAGTTCAGCTCGCTCCTCGAAGTGAAAATAAACCAGCACTTGTTCTGAGGTAGGTAAATGTCCCAGGATTATTCCTCACAGCCGCGCAAGACGACAGTACATTAATCTGACTAAATATAGTGTGTTTACCGAGTTGATATGTGGGCGTTTACACGTCTCAATGTGTTGCTTCAAATCATTAGCGTTTGAATAGCGCGCGCTCTCCGTGGGCGTGTCACATTAGCGGAATAATGAGATGCGAGAACGATAATGAGAACGGCAGACACCTCTCTCTTTTTATATAGATTACATAAACGGAGAATATTTATTTTATTTTTAAATTAGATCATTTAAAAGTACAAACTTAAATGATCATAAACATATATTGCTCATGTCTGGGTGAATAGTATTAGCTGAGGTTTTTTTTTAAGTTTAGAGACGTGCTCCAGAAAAAAAGGTCACGGACACGGAGAAGCAGAACGCACACCCTGTTTATTTTCTTTATTTTACAAAAGCACAATATTTTATTTCGATTGTAGGTGGGCACGTAAAAAAGTCGACATTTAACAGTTTATTTTTTAATATGTCTTAACTCTGTATGACCAGAAATGATGGAGTAGTTTAAGTCTATTTTTCTGCTATGTGAAAAAAATCTGCCAAAACGCACGGGTGCGTTTTTGGTCCCCAGAGGGTTAACTAATGATTAAAAGTGTGCAGTTATTATAAAGTGTTACCAGTAAGGGTAATAAATACATTTATTAAATTCATTCACAATATGTACACATTCATTATTTATCTTATGCCTAATATGATGGCTTTAATATGATGGCTTTGTTAATGTTTCTTGTCCCCTTACATTGAAAGTTACTTATTACATTACATTAATCACGTAAATTAAATAGGCTTAGGCTATTTTCAATTTAAAATGTCGAAATTATACAAAAGTTTATTAGTTTGCCCGATTATTTTTGTCGGTCATTTAAAATTTCTATCCTAAAAGAACTGTCAAATACAGTATGAAATGTTTAGTTTAGCTACTTACATATTATTTCGGACTTTATGACCGTTTACTGAAGCGTCGAGCTGTGCTAGAATTTGCGCTCAGCTGCTTCTGTGAACATAAAGCCTGCTGTAACGGGGTTCAGTTGTTATGGGAAGGAGGCGGGAACTGGCGAACGTTCAACAAGTTTAATAATAAATAAACAAATACAAAATGAAAGTATAAGCCTGCAGCCCCTCACGGACGACTGCTGGCACACAAAACAGAACATAAAATCACAACGTAAAATCAGGCCTGTTCCTCTCTTGATCTTCACTGTCGTCGCTCCTTTATGCTTCCGCTCCTCTGTGTGATATGCGAGACCGGTGCGTCTCATTATCACTCACGCCACCGGCCTCGCACCGCTCTCACGTCCCTCGGCCTCGTCCTGCTCGCCACATACCCACATCGCCACACCCCCCGTCCCCCGTCCCCCGTCCCCCGTCCCCCCCCTCGTCCCCCCCCCGCGGCGGCTGCGATCCCTGGGGGGTATGGACAGACGAGGCGAGAGAAACGGAGACGGAAGCATGACGAGCGACAGATCCGAGAGAGGGGAGAGAGAGAAAAGAAAATCTTGGTCCGTTTCCCACAACGCGCTGCCATCTGGTCCTCCACCAGCTGGGCGATCTTCTCCGCAGTGCCTGGCGGTGGCGCTGGATAGCCCTCGGGTGGACGGCTTGACACTCCTCCGCCGCCTGGTGGACGGCGACGGCTCCTCCGGGTTCGGGCAAACAGCAGGAATCCCCCGTTCCCTGCTCCTCCGCTCCCTCACGGACGGCAGCCGCCCCTCCAGCACCCAGGCGGCCGGCAGCCAGCTCAACCTACCCCTCGGCAACTCACTCCAGCGCACCGCCTCGAGCGTCCATGGTGACGGACTCTGCCCATCATGCTCGATGGCACCGCGGATTCCCCACAGCGGCGAGGACTCTTTGACAGCGCGTTCCTCCTTCTTCCCGGGTTTCGGCACCAATGTAACGGGGTTCAGTTGTTATGGGAAGAAGGAGGCGGAACATTCAACACTTTAATAATAAAAAAAACAAATACAAAATGAAAGTATATGCCAGCATCCCCTCACGGATGACTGCTGGCCACATAAAACATGAACAAACACAACATAAAATCAGGCCTGTTCCTCTCTCGATCTTCACTGTTGTCGCTCCTCCTTTATGCTTCCGCTCCTCCGTGAGAGATGCGAGACCGGTGCGTCTCACAGGTGTTGTTCATTATCACTCACGCCACCGGCCTCGCGCCGCTCTCACGTCCCTCGGCCTCGTCCTGCTCACACCCGCCTACTTTGATTTGATTGGTCATCTTACATTTTTTGACATTGACGAACGGTGACAAACCGCCGAGATTAGAAGATCTTGGTGCTGTCAATACACAGTCATCATCATTAAAAGTACATTAACTAAATGATCTTACCAATGCTGTTGCCGCGCTCTCTTCTATTGTGGTCTTTGATTTTGTAATTAGCTGTTGATCAGTAAAATGCAGCTCATATCTGTTGCTGTCTGGGACGGGAACTCCATTAGCCTAAATCTGCATATAGCGCTGGAATTGAAGATCGGATTTATATCCGTTTTGCGGAGACACATTTATGTGACCAAGTGTAAATGGAATCTTTTTGATAAATCAGATAGCTATCTGATCAGTAGTGACCAGGTGTAAATAGGCCCTGAGTAGCTACGCAAGTAGCCTATGTATGGATCAGAATATCTCAGGGTGCTTTCACACCTGAGCATTTGTTTCGGAACCTGGTGCATTTTCTTCCTTGGTTCGGTTCGCTTGGACACATATGAACACAGCAATCTTGCACGGATCCGCACCAAATCAATCGCTCCGAGACCGCCTGAACAAAGTGGTCTCGGCCCTATTGCCAAAAAACTGTGGGGTGGTTCGCTTGAGGTGTGAAAGCAATCCGACCCATTGGACCAAATGGCATTATAATTCCTTACCCGAAATTTGCTATAAAAAAAGCAGTAGTGTCTGATTCTGCGAGTGAGCACATTAGTTATCACAGTTGAAAACCAAAAGAGCACCTCTTCATCTTAAAATGTTGTGTAATTGCTCTTCTCTGTTCGAGAATGCTGTCCCGATGAAGCCTTGATTCCTGCTCTAGCTGCATTATAACATTCGGATAGTGTTTCGTACTGTGTCTTGAAACTGTTAACCTCTAGACAGCGCTGGGTGTTTGAATTTGATCCATGAATTTGCTTATTATGAATTTGCTTATTAAGAATGTAGTATATCATTTAACAGTGGGAATGACGGCTACATTCGTATAGTGTTTGAGTGTGTCTCGACAGTTACAAATAAAGCCACAATAAGCTCATGGAGCGAACTTGTCAATCATCTTGAATGACGCAGAGGAAACTCTGACCAAGAAGAGGACAGTTGTACTTGCATGTGACTTGCGTGAACACATTTTGGTACGCTTTGAAAGGTTGCCTTGTGAAAACGAACCGAACCAAGAAAAAAAATGCAACATTGTAACAAATTAAGTCCCTGTTTCGAAACAAAACAAATGATCTATAGGTGTGAAAATGCCCTGAGTGTGTGCAAAAGTGAGCGTTTGTTCATCTGTTTTCTAGGCATTGATCAGTCAAGTATAGCCTCTAATATACGAAGGTGTTTTGAGTCTCCGCCTTTTTCAACAAGCATGACTTTCCAGACTGATCCTGGGTGGTTTAACTAGCTCAAACAGCATAGTCTGTCTGTTGAAACACAAAATCAGTAACCCTCCCCTTGAACTTCAATCACAAGTGGTAACAGGAGGTGCATTTGAGAAGCTTTTTTGGTTTCAGGTTTCTTGTCGAAGTAGCCCAGGATTGAAGCTGATGATTTAATTTTTTGAAGAAGGATATGGGTGGAATGGGTGCCTATAAAAAATAACATTCATTGTTAACGTGGGAGTGATAGAACCTTCCACTGGGAGGTTGATAGATTGGATTTGGAAGCAAAAATAATAAAGAGTACAGAACTAAAGCAAAGCAAGCACACTGAAATATGGGATTAAATAACATATAATCAACTTTTTTATAGTAGCTCAGCAACAGCAGCAGATAGTTTCAGAAGTTTCAGAGGTTTTCAAGTTTCATTATTATTTTATTATTATTTACATATTATTAAAGTATTAATATTTCGGCTTTTGGCTTTTATTTTTATATTTTAAGTTTTCATTTTAATATGTGTTTTTGTCATTTTATTAGTTTTTTTATATTTATATTTAGCTTTATTTATTTTTATTTCAGTTTTAGTAGTTTTAGTATTTCAGTTAGTTGCAAAGGCGACTTCTTATTTTTGTTAGATTTTCAAAGTTTGTTTTTTATCTCGTTTATATATTTTTGATATTTTTAGTTTTCTTAACAACACTGACGCTGACAGTAAATGTAAGGGTAACACAGGGTTGTGAGTCACATGCCAGGGGAGACTATGCCGAAAATCTGTGAATGAGCCTCTTTGTAGTCAGGAGCTATGCGCCTTTCATTACATTTACCTAAAGCTGGTACATGAATTGCTCCAAATGGAACTGGAAAATGAATCTACACTGGACATAATACAATGTACTCTACCTCATCATTTTAGATGTCCACTGGTTTGTTTAAATGTTTTAGTAATCTGATTAAATGAATGGAAAGACTTGCCGACACGGACAGCTCAATTCAATTGACCATGTTTTGTTTATCTCTCTCCAAGGGGCTTATTTATTACAATTCATGACCGCTCCCACATCTCCACACTACTTCAGAGCTGGCCAGAGAAGGACATTCGTGTGAGTTTTGCCCACTTACATCTACACCACCCTGTACTATTACACAATGTACCAGAACTCTCACTGTCTGACACATATTAAAACTCTCCAGGGTTTCACCAATTCCAAAGACATTGATTCCAAATTGATATGACCGTGAAAGCGATGCCATAAAGTCATATTAATCTGCTCGTTAAGCATTTAAAAGTTATTAAGGTAATGTCGCACCCTGTAGGGCTTTGGCGTGTTGAGGAACAATGTGGGGTGGCATGAAATGAAGCAGTAAAAAGGTTAAACGCCTACTGCATCTGCATCACAATGTTAACGGGAAAAAACACGTTGTTCTTGCTTTGGGATCAATTGGGTTCGGTAATTGGATTGAATTACACAGCTTATGCTGTTATTTTGAATTTGGTAGTTTATTGTGAATATGCGGAAATGTGATTATAAAAGCAGAAAATCTGTTGTTACTGGAGGGCAGACTTACAAGCCAAACTAGCCTATCACAGATCCAGTTATAAATGCATATGTTTAATCCAGGGCAAAAACATACAAATTCAATAAAGAAAGTGATTTGATAATAAAATGCTTAAATTAAATCAGAAAGCTTTGTAGGGTGAATTAAAAGTGCGGGCTGCTGTAGTGTCCAAAACAATATATACACACTTCAGTAAGATTTTATTAATGTTTTTAAAAGAAGCTTCTTATGCTCACCAAGGCTACATTCATTTGATCAAAAATACAGTAATAACAGTAAAACCTGTGATGTTAAAGCTGAATTTTCACCATCATTACCCCAGTCTTCAGTGTCATAAGATCCATCAGAAATAATTCTAATATGCTGATTTAGTGATCAAGAAGCATTTCTTATTATTATCAATGTTTAAAACAGTTGTGCGGTTTAATATCTTTTGGAAATCATGAAAAAAAAATACAGGTGCCTAAATAGAAGAGCTTTTATTTCAAATAAAAATGTTTTGTAACAAGACACAAGGGGATAGAATATAAAGTTTGTACAGTATAAATGTCACGGGTGTTTGCACAGACAGAAGACAAAACTTATCAATAAAATTCTGCACGATGCTTATATAATAATCCACACTAAAATGGTAATGATAAACACCTGTGCTGATTAAATTAATTACCATAACAACAAAAGAGTGGCGGGAAACTGAACAAAGGAACAGTGTGACTGAAAATAACAAACTAAAGGTCCATGAAAACAGAAACTAACTGAACATAAATGTGACAATAAAAATCATTACGCCTATGGAGATTCCTCACAAAGATAGCAAAACCGTGTGTGTGTGTGTGTGTGTGTGTGTCCCTATAATGCATGCATGGCCCACATTTTTGGCAAAAAAAAAAAAACTTTGTTCACCTAAAATTTGACAAATGATTTGGCTGTTCATGCAGTCTCTTTCTGAATTTGCTGACTGTCTCAATAACTTGGTTGTATTTTTTGCTAGGCTGTAGTAGTGACAGATGGAGAGAGGATACTGGGCCTGGGGGATTTGGGCTGCTATGGCATGGGCATCCCAGTGGGTAAACTGGCCCTCTACACCGCCTGTGGTGGAATGCCGCCTCAGCAGTGCCTGCCTGTTATGCTGGATGTGGGGACAGACAATGAGGTAGGCAGACATGTGGCACCACAGCCATCCAGACCGTGACTGCTGACACCCGCTTGCCATCTCGCTCTCCTTGACATAATCAAAGACATAACTATTCATAGCAACCACATCCTCTCTCACGACTTTAATCTGCCAACTTGTTTGTTTTCAACGGTCGCAACGTTGCAGTGTTGTAGCAGAAGGACGTAGGTTACTGCTGCAGTAGCTGTAGGCTATGAATAGCCCTTTGAGTTCAGAGGTAAATATAGTGAGCATAAAGTCTGTGTCGCTCGCAACAGGGCTAAGGGTGTGGCACTGCAGAAATAGAAAACCACTGCCTCATCTACCAAGGCTTTGTGCCCGTGTCCACCTGGCACTCCCCTTCTGTGCCAGAGCAGTGGCTAAGCCATGCCATCATAGATGCCAAATCTCAGATGGAGGGAGAAAGACAGAGTAAAGTGAGAAAAGAAGAGACTAAGAAAGAGTGTATGACTTTCAAGCCTTTGTGCTTCAGAGACTTGTCTTTTTGTTGAAGTTATACAGTAGCTTATGTATACAGTACAACTGTAGGTCGTGACATTAACCCTCTGGGGACCAAGGGTTTTTTGGGGTCCTTGGGATGTTTTGACATGCACTAACATTTGTGCTTTTTTCAGTTATTTATAAACATGTTAATGGCAAAGGTGTAAATTCACTCTATATAGCACAAACGGGGCTACCATAATCTGTAAGCAACATGTATGTACATGTTTGTATTTTTGAGAGAATATTATTTATGCATGGTTATTGAAAAACTTAAAAATAAAAGTTTCTGAAATAAGGCCACAAAACACATATTGATTATTTCTTCACAAGACTTTTGAAAATTGTATCACATAGTCTAGAATATTTGCTCCAAAACTATGTGAGAATCATCCTGACTACTCATTCAGATAAGTCAATAAAGTATTTTATAATGTGTATGACGTGTTTAGTGTGAGAAAGATTTATGCAAGGAGGCGTGATCTCTCATTAATATGTATGGAATTTCACACCTGAGAAAGACAAAGACCCTCCCATAATGGCCCTATTAGGTGCTATCAGGCCCCATTACGAGGAGCCTTGCACAAAGAATGAGGAGATTTAAAAAAGAATGGCTTTTAGATTGTTTGGATTTATTTACAACACAATATAATCCAAACACAACAAAGGACAAAAAAGCACATTAGTAAACACTGATAAAGACAGAGGCTTACACAGTCACACAGCATTGTCCCATTCCTGAAACATAGTACATACCTGTCATTTCCAAGGTGTTTGATTTTTCATTACAGTCTCCTGTGGATGTTGAAGTCAGCAGGACTGATATCAAGAGAAACTATATGGCTGCACGACTTTGGACATGCATTGTAGATTTTTCTGGTTAAAATAGCTTTTTAATTATAGGCCATATATATATATATACACACACACACACACACTGCTTAGAATTAGAAGTGAACACACCCATGCTAAAGTTGACTAAAAAGAGGAATAAAAAATCTTAATGCCTTAATTAAAAAATGAGGAAAACTCTAACCTTTAGGGACGTGAATAATGTCCCTGAATTCTTTGTGAATGAATAATGTATCGCAAATAATTAAATGTTCTTCTTTAAAATACAGGGTGCATACGTCTGGACACTTCTATCCCCAGAAACTCCTAACAAAAGCTGATGTCTTTATTTTGAAGCTTATTTGAAGCTTATTTGATTTGAAAAACTTTATCCAAAACTAGTCAACGAAATTTTGTCTTTTATTTCGTCTGTAACAGTGCGTATATGTGCGTTCATTCATTCATTTACACACACACACACAGAGAGAAACATGATTCACATTTTCCGTTTACAGACACTAATGTTATTCTATATCGCGATTAGAACAAAGCATAAAACACTTACAGTTCTCAGCTGAATCTGTTGCTCCTCCTCGAAGTGAAAATAAACCAGCACTTCTGTATTAAATGTCCCAGGATTATTCCTCATAGCCGCGCAAGACGAATCTTAATCTGACTAAAAAATATAGTGCGTTTACAGCATTTGCCTGGGGGCGTTTATCTATTTTGCAAATGGCCTCAACACATTATCTTATGAATAGCGCGCTCTGCGAGTGGGTGTGAACAAATTAACGATAATGAGCTGAGACAGGAGAAACTGTACTTCTCTTTAGTTTCAGACAGATTACATTGCAGGAGAATATTTGTTTTAAATGTGAATTGTTTTATTTAAAAGTAGAAATTTAAAGCGTTCTTTAGACGTATGTTTCATGTTTGTGTGATAAGTATTAGCGGAGTTTCCGTTCATTTTCCAGACATGTTTCAGAAAGATTTTTGCGGAGACAGAGTGAGCTGAAAGCGCACCCTGTTTATTTTATTTATTTAAAAAAAAAAACAAGGTTTTGATGTTAATGTGAGTGTACACAAAAAAAGAAGACCCTCTATAGTTTATAATCATGTATTGATTTTATTTATATGACCATAAATGACGGAGTACTTTAAGTCTATGTTGCTGCTATGTGAAAAAAAAAACAGCAAAACGCGCGGGCGCGTTCTTGGTCCCCAGAGGGTTAACATTCATTTCAATTTAGTGGATTAAATTTAATCTGATTTTTTATAGACACAAAGTAATGGAGAAAAATTGCTGGGCCTAGGTCAAAAAATGTATATTTCTGTCATGACAAATCTCAGAAAGTTTGGCATGGTAATGTGTATGACAATGTTAATGTGTTTGGTCTTGGCAGAATAGATCTTCTACGCTGCTACTGCTGCTGCTTTTTTTGCTGCTTTTGCAGAGCAAGTACGAATATGCCTCTGCTTATACACACCACATGCTGCAATGAGCAAGCAAGACATGCTGCTGCTGTACAAGCATTCATGAATCGCCCCCTTAGCAGATCTATACAGGTGAAGCTGGAGAAGGAGGGTTTGTGAAAGCACGCTGCAAACTGCTACGGCAAACAATAGGCAATCATTTGAAAGATGAGCAGCAAGCTCATTGGCTACAAATACAGCGGGTCGAAATACAAATACAAGTTATCAAAATGTATTCCAGTCAAAAGTTTGGAATAAATCCGATTTTTTTCTCTCTTATGGTCACTAAGGCTATATTTATTTAATCAAAAATACAGTAAAAACAGTAATATTATTACAATTTAAAAGAATTTGGGAAGCTACATTTTCAGCAGCAGATTTCTGAAGGATCATGTGACACTGAAGACTGGAGGTAATGGCTGCTGAATATTCAGCTTTGCCATCACAGGAATAAAATACATTTTAAAATATATTCAAATAGAACAGTTATTTTAAATTGTAATAATATTTCACAATACTACTGTTTTTATTGTATTTTTGATCAGCTTTGGTGAACATAATGCTGATTACACACTGCACGATTTCAAAGTCATTAGATTGCTGCTCTTCTTACACTACAAGACTGTCTGGGGTACCATTTAATTGCTTTTGTGTGCACATTACACGACGGATCGGCGACAACATTTCAATAGGAAGAATCGCAGACAACTCTGTCTGGACTACAAACCAAACACACATGAGAACTGATACAGGAAATAATATAAAATCACACGTGAGAGGAGACTGAATTTCTTCTTTTAAAATGATTGCTCAAGAAGCTTGTGGTCCAAGTTGTCTGTGTTGATTTGTAGCAAAGAAAAAACAAGCCATCAGAAGACATGCTTGCTGACGTTCTGTTGCAGGACTCCTCCCCCCTGAACTTTCCCTTGCCCTGTATCTTAGCACTCTCACTGGCTGTAGGTCGTCGCCGATGTAATTTCCAGTCAAAACACATGACTCTGAGTCACAGACAGGTCCAAATATTAAGCCATGCTAAATATTTCATGGCCATCGGCGCATCTCTTAGATCGCGTCTTTGCTCATTCACACTACACGATTGTCACTCACGTGAGCAAGCACCGATTTGCCTCAGATTTCTGGGATTTGTCAGTGATTTACACAAAACTGTCGGCAAGTAAAAATCAGGGATAAAATCGTGCAGTGTGTACTCGGCATAAGATACTTCTCTCAAAAAATACAAAAAATTCAAGGTATGCATTTATGTATATCTCAGTTAATATGAGGTCATATGTCATGTCAACAATTCTTGCTTTTACACAAAAATGTGAAGTTCCTTAACTCATTTGACAGCTTCACGCTCTTGTTGGTTCTGTACAAAAGCTCATAAATGAGTAAGAGGGTAAAAGCACATTAACACTGTTGTGTAACTGCTCTGAGTCAGTTTTCCCATTCGGTTCAGCTTCAGTATTGTGCAGGCCAGCTCCACATGTGTCTTCTGCTGCAATGCTAAATCCAGTGGCCAGTCAGCGATTCAACGTATCCTCAGGCATCAAAACACTTTAATGAGTTGACTCTAGATGTTGGGCCCCTGTCTCTGTCTGCATCCAAGTGTATTCAGCTGGAGGAATTTTTTTTTTTTTTTTTTTTTTTCAATTAATTCATTTATCATTTGTTTTGGTTTAACTTTATTTATTTGTTTATTTTGCACTGTCTGGGTTAATGTTGCATGCATGCGTTCATGATAAAGAGTCTTCTGTCCCTCTAGAAGTCTAAAATGGACAGACTTCTTCTGCTGCACCATTTAGCCGACATTGCATGAAGTCTGAGGTAATTAAGACCTCGTTTTCAGGATATTCTGAGGAGATGACAGATCTGATTAATGAACTCACTGCTTATACCCCCACAGCTGTGTGTGTGCATTTTATAGGATTGTGCAGTCAGATGATAAAATGAGTGTTATTAAAGGATTAAGTCTACTGTTATTTGTAAAGGAGCAAGACGCCTACTGACTGGGGTCAGGCTGACTCCTTTCTTTCTGCCTCTCAGAGGGAGCTTGACAACTGCACCTGGGTCAGTTATAACTCTCCAAACACAGCCACTAACGTCAATTCAGACAGTAAGGAATCTGATCCAGGATCAGCATCATTTATGGTTGCTTGATCCAGGCCCTGTACGCTCTGGTTAATCTTTAATCCGTAAAGAACGCTGTCTGTGGTCTGGCTGCTAGAGAAAGTTCAAGATGTGCAAATAACATGGAGGGGCTTTGTGCAGGTTTTTTATGGATAGCTTAAGTGCGCTAATTGTTCATGTCAGCAAACTGGATTTCCTGTCAGATACTATTTGCTCCTTGTAATTGCAGTTGTTATTTGCACTCCAGTGAAAATATATACACTATTACATATGCTATCCTATTATATTTAGGGTTTTATACATATTATTTGTGTATAGTATTTAGATTATATTATAGTATTATATACTGAAATATATACTACTAAAATATTGTTTTAAATATAAATATTTTATTATAAAATATAGAAAATTTTAACAATCAAATTTTCAAGCATATAGATACAGTAATTCTAAAATAGTATAAGAACAACACATTAGTCAAATTTATTTTGAACATTATTATTATGATTATATTTAAATCTAATGAGGTTTTTGAGAAATGTATATATATTTATAGATTTATTTGTTCAGTAATAAATAGTATAAGAACACAGTACAATTAAAATGTCATTTTGAAATGTGTGTAGCCTATATATATTTGTTTAAAACAATTGTTTTTAATTTAAGTATTTATATGTATTTTAAGTATTTAATTAATTTAATTATAGATTGGGAGATAATCAGGCAGGATCTGAAAATATCATAATCTAGGATCAAAATTTTTCTACGGATAGCTGCACTTTCACTAGTTACACCTTAATACAAATAGTCACTCCGATAGGTGAGGACAGGCTCAGTAAATTTTGCAGCTGCAGTGTAGATCCAGATTGTACACACACAAACAGCCAAAGCAGTTTACAATCAAACCCATGTAAACACTATTTGTGTAAACACCTCCTGTGAGTTTTTCTGGAGTATTGTGCCTTGTCTAAACAGTGCTATATTTCATGGAAATTTCTGAGCTCCTGTATACACAGACCTCCAGACAACAGATTATGATCGCCGATACCAAGTCTGTTGATGTGTCTGGTGTAAAAGGGGAATATGATCTCTGATGACGTCTCTTACACATCATCATTGAACTTTAGAGGCTCCTTCTGCTGATTGACTGCTGGGATACTCTGTCTCAACTGCTATCACCTCATGTGACCTCATCCACACGCATACATTCACATACTGAAAGGAAACCAAATGATGTCATCGCAAACAAAGTGCTGTCTGTTTAGGTTGTGGGTGGCCTAGGCAAAGGGATCTCTCTCTCTCTCTCTCTCTCTCTCTCTCTCTCTCTCTCTCTCTCTCTCTCTCTCTCTCTCTCTCTCTCTCTCTCTCTCTCTCTCTCTCTCTCTCTCTCTCTCTCTCTCTCTCTCTCTCTCTCTCTCTCTCTCTCTCTCTCTCTCTCTCTCTCTCTCTCTCTCTCTCTCTCTCTCTCTCTCTCTCTCTCTGACACTCATTTTCTCATTCTTCTCTCACTGTGGCTAACAGACCCTGACTGTTCCTGTGCCTTAATCTCACCTGAAAGACTACATACACATACAGTTCACACACACAAAGCATGGTTCATCAAAACCCAGTTAATCCCGAAGAGAAAAGAGATTTCTCTCATCACCCACTGACCAATCAGTACTCTTATTCAATTCTGAGTAGCTGATCTAGAGCTTAGATTCTCTACCCGAGCCCGAGCCCGGCCCGACCCGACCCGACCCGACCCGACCCTTGGGCCGGGCCGGGCCGATATTTCCCGCCACTATGCTCGGGTCGGGTCGGGCCCTTGATCAAGGACGTCACGTGTCACGCGCAGCGACTCCTCCACTCGCACGCACGCACACTGTGCTGTATTGTGTAGCTTAAGTGCAACATGGAGCTTGAAGAAGTAAAGAAAAAAAAAAGACAACAGGAGAATTAACTTTGAGCAAGTATGAAGGAAAGTCGGAGGTATGGAAATATTTTAAATTAGTCGTGGGCAGTGACAACATATGTGTTGGCTTTGTTGAGTGCAAGTGCGGCGCGCTGCTCGCCCATGACAGCAAAAAAACGGGGACTTCGACGATGAGCAGACACATGAAGCAGGCTTGCCTAGACAGAAAGGATGATAGTCAGCCTTCAATGTCCTCTTTTGTTACTTCTCCAAGCATACCGCTGAGGGCGAGGTTTTCTTTTTTTTTTTTTTTTTTTACGTTTCTTCATTCGGATCCATTTGCGATCATTTCGATTCTGAATAAATAAACAACGCAGTTTACATGCTTCGTCCTTGTTACATTATTCGTAAAGATAATAATTAATTAATGTACGCAATAAAGGCAACATGCCTTTCAACTTAAGTGTGCAAAATTCAGAATTAAATGAATGTGTAGCAATTTGTACAAATAGAGAGTCTGTGTATAGTAGGCATACGTGTTGTAGCCTTTAAATAAGCGCATTTAGTTTCATATTAAAACATTATAATGTTATTTTTTTTCCCATCTATGTTGATTATGAAAGTGAACAGAGTAGACAGGAAGATGCGCAATATCTGGAGACATGGAGTGGTTCATTTTGACCACTTAATTATTTTTTGTTTTGTAGAAAGCCTTTCTTTAAAGTGAATTTCGTTTTGTATAAATTGTATCTTAATTTTAATACATTTTTCATCAAGCAATTTCCTGTATTTAATAAGAAGCAAATATAGCAGACAATATAATCATGACATGAAGGCGCCGGCGAGCCGCGGTCACCATAGCCTGTGAACTGGAGCCATCTCATCATAAATTAAATCAATTCTCGGCACGCTGGTCACCGAATTTACAAATGCACATCTTGCTTGTTGCACGCGTCGCACACATATGTCAAAATAACATTATTAATAATAATGAATCTTTAAGAATAGGCCTATTTGATTAAATGCTGAATGTTGTGCTTGTTCAATTTAATAAAATTAAAACTTTCATTGTGATAATTAAAATAATTGAATATTAAATATTAAGTAGCCAATTTCTGTACATTTCTTAATAGTATTTATAATATATATATAGTGTAAAATTGCGCAGCTTCCCCCTGTCAATGGTCTAGCACCCATTCAGCACCTGCGTTAAAAAAAAAAAGATCTGGCGTCGCCCCTGGTTATAATGGCCCACGTATTAAAAATGGTCGGGTTTAAATCGGACTCGGGCTCATAATTACAGTTAATGTGTCGGGCCGGGCCGGGCTCGGACACAACGTGCACGGGCTCGGGTCGGGTCAGGCTTGATTTTTTGGGCCCGATCTAAGCTCTAAGCTGATCTAGGATCCATTTTGTCCTGATTTTGCCAGAATTATCTCAGGTGGTTCCCTTTCAAGGATGACACTTTGGGGAATGCCTCCAGCGTGATAGCGTCTGAAGCACGTGTGGAACTATTCCAGTCTCGATTGGTGTTGCGTCATGACGTAACGTGCACAGGCAGCGCTCGAGGGTGCTGTCAGTGCGAACAGTGAGCTGCCGCTGCTGCTCAGAACGCTCCGCTCCTGCCTGGCCTTGTTCAATGAGACAGGCCAGGCTTGCACTCCTCGTGGTTCGGGATCCGTGTCCGACTAGGCGGCGTGGCGTTAATATTCATGGGGATCGCAAATGGAGCTGCCTGGAAAGTTTGAGATGGCCTCTGCCCTTTCTCAGCTCTCAGCAGCCAGCTCCGTTGTTCCCATTCAGGGATCTGAAGCCCGCTCTGCGGCTCTGCTCAGGATGAGAACCCGATGCTAGAATTATCTGGCTCTGAGGAGGCCGAGGCGGCCTCTGTACGCATTTTCCCTGATTGCTCCCGGGAGTTCTAGAGAGGGTCCGTCGGGACGGGGGTCAGTCTACTTCTGGTAGCCCCGTACTGGCCACCCGAGTATGGTTCTCAGACATCATAGCACTCCTAGCAGGCCATCAGGAGGGACCTTCTCTCTCAAGCCGAGGGCTCATCAAACCACCCTCGGCCGAAGCTGTGGAAGCTCTGGGTCTGGCCCCTGAGGGGGACCAACTCCTAAGTACTGGTCTCTCAGCCGAGGTTCTTGAGACAATCTTAAACTTTAGGTCTCCCTCCACGAGAAAACTTTAAGCCTTAAAGTGGAGTGTGTTCACTTTATGGTACAGAGAATGCCAATTGGACCCAGTTAACTACCTAGTGGCTTCAGTGCTGGAGTTCCTCCAAAGCCATTTCTCTGATGGTCTTTACCCATCCACACTTAAGGTCTATGGTTGCCCTCTGGGGAAACACCAACTAATCATTTGTTTCCTTCTAAGTGCTCGAGAGGATGAGGCCTGTCATCCAGGCCAGGGTTCCTGTGTGGGACCTGGCAGTGGTTCTTGAGGGGTTATCCCTGGTACCCTTCGAACCCATTGATGAGTTGTCTGAGAAGTTTCTCTCTTTTAAAGTGGCTTTTCTGTTAGCCATTACGTCCCTTAAAAGAGTGGGGGACCTCCAGGCTTTATCTGTTGTCCCCCTTTGCTTCGCTCCAGGGAGGGTAAAGGCCATTCTCCACCCTAGGCCAGGCTACATGCCCAAGGTGCCACCTAATGTGGCATGGTCTGTTATCCTGCAGGCCTTTCATCCACCACCACATGTCGGCTGATCAGTAAAGGCTACACCTACTTTGCCCTGTCCGGGCCTTGGAGGCCTACGTACTGTAACGAATCACACAATAATAATATACATAAAATGTATTTAAGGGTGGCCGGAAGGCCAATTTAGCTCAAAAGGAATGATTCATCGATTTGCAATGAATCTTGACCGAATCACTTTGGAACCGAGCAAATTACTCGTTTAGAGTTCATTTGAACGGGCCGTAATTATAACCTTGGCAACAGATATAAATATCCAATCTATAGTGAAACACTATGTATTAGCAAGGTAACTTTAGATCGACAGTACAAGACATTAAATGTGCAAGCACAACACAGGGCAAATATCTTTTCAAATATATTGACGACTTTATTAACTATTCTAAACACATAAAACTAAGGTCTAAACACAATCACACACACACATTCATACAAGGCGCAGAGGAAGAGAGAGAAAGAGTGAGTTTTCAGAGTGAGATGCACTTTGTAAGACATGACCTGAACGAACCACCAAACATTAATTTAAACCTTCGTTTCTTAGACAGGTTATTCAATTTACATTAACGCACCAGTTCAGTTAGAGTCTGGAGTAGGCTACTTGCTTGTCTTTGCGTTGCTTAGGGAATTCCCTTTTTGCGGTGCTTCGTCGAAGGGGTTTCCCGGCCGGGTCCGTGTGGCTGGTTGTCTTTGAAGTGCCTGGATGGAAGTTTCTGAACTGCCGGTCACGTGTGATTGGCAGGCGAATAAGAGTCTTTACAGTTCGAAGCGCGTTGCAGGAGAGACGTTTAAACGAACTTCGCAGCAACTTAACTTTGAACCTAGACTTTTACGAAAAAAGAAAATAAAGGAAGAAATGAAAGTAAGACGAGTTAGATGGCTTGAATGAGCTGTTTTAACCCCGATCTCGATGGGTTATTTGTCTGCTGGTCTAATTTGGTCTGGTCGATGTAGAAGCGTGCGAACACGCTCTTTGTTGTTTTCAGAGAGAAGCACGAACAGGAACACTCTCTTGCTGTTGCTAGAGAGAGGCGCAAACTTAATTCAACACCGAACCGAACTCAAAACCGAACGGCAACCCCGAACTGCTCTCTGAACCGAATTTCTTTCAACTAACTCCTTTGTTCGGGTCTTTAACTTAAAAGTTAGTCCAACCTCTTTTGGAGAATTCTGACCAATGAGACAATGGCATCATTTTAGGAGGTGGATCGAGTTCCTACTTATCGTTATTTGGGATCTGCTTGGGTTCCAGCACTTAGCAGAGAACAAGAGACCCCAGTTTAAACATTATAGATTATTATAATCATACAAAACATTTTACACAGATTTCAAACAAGCCACCTTTTGAATTAAGGGCATACGATTCTTTTGATTGGAAGCACGATACTCTTTCATCCATACACACAGTTATATAACAATTACATGATTTATATGTGATCTAAGCATAATACAAACATGAATTGTAGGAACAACAAGAATTATGATGTTTGATTTTAAGTCCACTGAGCATTGTTCTGCGTGAGTTTTAATGGGTTTGATATGTAAAGTCTGTGTAAGTCTCTCACGTTCCATGAAAGCGTGGTCTGTTTTACATCGCTGTCCTGCTCAGCAGTGGTGATGCTAAGGGAGGTCAAAGGTGGTCAGGCCCCTTGGTGGTCAGGCCTCGTTTCACCATTTCTGAGCAGCTTTGTCTTGCTTAAGATGAAACAGTGACAACGTTCTTCCTGTTTAGGCTTATCTCCGGGTGTCATAAAAGTCTTCTCTGGGGGGTTTTCTAGACAATTTGGAGCCAGTCTTGTGACTTTGGAATTTGGTGTTCAGATCCAAAATGCTGAATCACATTTGAATGAATCCCATGAGAGATTAGAAAGATTAATTTGTGTTTGGTTAATCCCTAAAGTCTCTACAGTACGTAGGTCCTCTGGTTGGAGGAAGTCGGACCAGCTATTAGTGTGTTTTGGGTCACTTAAGAAGAGTTCCCCTGCCTCTAAGCAGACGATTAGCAGGTGGATTGTGGAGGCTATTTCTTCAGTGTATGAGGTGCGCAGTCTGCCCTCTCCTCTCCTGATAAGAGCTCACTCGAATAGAGGAGTGGAATCCTCCAAAGCCTTTCTATCGGGGGTTTCCTTTCAAGAGGTCTGTGATGCTGCTGGTTCGGCCTCTCCTTTATCAGATATTATAGCTTGGATCTGCCCTCCACGCCAAGTTCTCAAGTCCTCTCATCCTGAGCTGTGCCTTACAAGCTTCACACCAGGAAAGGCACTAGTCAGTGTGGCGCAGTGAGTATTTCGTTCCCCCAAATTGTCGTCTTCGACGCAGTGCAAGTTCCCTCAAAAGGGAACGTCTCGGGTTAAGACAGTAACCCTTGTTCCCTGAGAAGTTCCTTTGCCACACCTCCTGAGTTCCTGACAACGACTTACTTCGACTTATCAGAAGCTAATACTGTTGTGTGCCGGTGTCCCTTTGTAGCTTCCGTGTACACATCACATGTGACGTCATGACACAACACCAATTGAGATGTGACTTGTTCCACACGTGCTTCAGACGCTATCATGCTGGAGGCGTTCCCCAAAGTGTCTTCTTCGACGCAGCGTCTCGTTCCCTTCTCAGTGAACAAGGGTTACAGTCGTAACCCAAGACGATTTGTTTCTTCTGAGAACTTCAAGCACTTCACTTTCTGTGAGAGCAGGCACATCTTGTTATTTTATATATTATCTTAGCTTGTAATCTGATGTATTCCGTTTTCAGATTAATTAGCCTTATCTAATGTCAACAAATTACATTTTTCCTGCGTTTTGTGAATATAAATTTTACCAGAATACATTCTGGTGATGTATCAAATGGGCAAGAAGATCAAGAGATTACTGATTGGAAATTTAATATGGAAAAAAGTTTTGTGGATGAAGGAGTAGGATGTTTCTGGATCTTTGTTGCTTCCAGAACCACATGTTCATCAACCTGTCAGATTTTAGGTTAGACTTTCGGGTGGGGCTTTAATGGTGTTCTAATTTTGAACATATTCATTTACAGTTAATGCTGTAGTATTGTGAAATAAGTTTAAAATAACTTTTCTATTTTAATACATTTTAAAATGCAATTTATTCTTGGAAAAAAGCTGAATTTTCAGCAGCCATTACTTTCAATCATTCTAATATGCTTATTTGGTACTCAAGAAATGTTATGATACTTTTTTTCAGGATTCTAAATTTAACTTAATTATCTTTTTTGATCAATTTAAAGCATTCTTGCTAAAAAAATAAATAACAAAAATCTTACTGACCCCAAACTTTCGAAATGTGGTGTAGTTTATGGTTAAAGTTAGCGATAGTGTCATGAATTATTTGTTTGACAGAAGGTTCCAGGACCAACACAAGACATCCTGCTTGGCAAAATCCTGGCCATGACAAATAATACAGTTTTTGGTTTTGTCCTGGTGCAGTCTACGATTATCCTACAAATGTAGCGTGGGAAGGCCTTATTTTGTCTCCGCCCCATTGATGGGATATCTGGCAAAACTGAAAAAAATGTCACTTCTGAGGAGGAGTGGCAGTTTGATGTTTGTTTTGGTTCCTGACTGTGAGGTTCAGAGAAACTACTTTTATAGCGACTGTCTTGAGATTAAAAAACAGTCACAACAAAGTGAGTCACAACAGAGTGTGCACTTAGAAGTGCATTATGAACGCACAATAAATCTGCCTGCAGTCACATCTCAAATCTCAGACTGCACTCTCTGTTTCCTCTCCCACAGTGATGAATTCACCTACCGCCAGAAACCAGACAGTCCTCCCTTTTAAGGGCACCTTTATGAGCACAATTGCTGTGTAAAACTCTTAAGGAGAAATCCAAAGAAGTGCTGGAAGAAAAATATCCCCTTAGTTCAATTTCAGCCTTCCTGCCTGATTTTTTTTCTTCAGCTATAGCATGTCAGCACAGTTCCGAAAGGTTTCTCATGGATTATGATATTGATCTTGCATTGTGAAACAGAAGAAGCGACAGATCTTTAAAGATTGGAGAAGCCTGCCATATGTCATCAGAGACAAGTCTGTCATTCACTGGAAAATTGAGTTATGAATTACGATGATCAAGAATTATGATGTCCAAAAAAGAAACATTGATAAGATCAATAACAGGGTTACTGCATTAAAAAGCATTAAAAGTCCTTAAATGGATTTTGCGAAAATTAAGGCCTTAAAAGGCATTAAAAAGCATTAATTTTGATTCCTACAGTCATTAATTTTTTTTTATAGTTTTGAAGAGAATTTTATATCAATTTATTTTAATATAGCCTTCATAATTAATAATTTGTATTTGCTGTCGCAAAATATGTACGTTCGTGTGATAAATATGCGGAACCAGTTTGGTAATTGCTTCCGACCGGAGCAAAAGTGCCATGATGCGGAGGTGACGCGGGTCGGTTGTACAGCGGTGGACAGGTCTGAACCTTGAAAAAATGTGAAAGTACAAATTCCAGTCAAAGTGGCTGGAAAACAAAACTTTTAAGACATGGTTGCAGCCTGTTAGTGGTAAAAATGATGAAGGATTTTGCGGCGTTTGTAAAATAGCATTTAAGTTGGGGACAATGGGAATCAGTGCCGCAAAATCCCATATGCAGTGTGACGGCCACAAATCGTCGTTAGATTTAAATAGTACATTGTGTTTAATTTGTCGTTTAATGAGATCTAATATATGTTGCTAGTAGTGAGAATAGACCCGACTGTTACACGCATGTACTTTAATGGTCCAGTAGCAGAACTTTTGCCAAGCATGTCAGTGGTTCTGGGTTCTAATCCGCACTAAGTAGTATATATTTTTTTCCTCATCAAAACCAATTGTCTATTAGTGGTTGTATATCAAGCACTGACACCTTTGTGTGCATTATGTTTTGTGATTTCACCGTAACAAAAAGAGAGTCTCACCGCAATGTGCACTAGCCACAACAGAACACTGCAGGGCTCTCAAGTGTCACGCATTGAGCGTGCGTGACAGTCACTCATTTCGGTCTTTTGTCACGCACTCCCGCCACACATTGTATTTCTCACGCTGAAAAACTATTTATAATATATTTAATATGCCGCAGCGCCCCAAATGTCTCTGGCCTCACCGCTCTCACTATGGAACCGACAGGAATCAAGCACGTCTCCCCTGCAGTTCTTAGTCGAGCCTGCCACTTATCAGCCAATCAAAAAAAAGAAAGGGGCTACACATTAGCCAATTAGAAAATAGCACTATTGTATTTGGGTAAGATTCAAGATAAGTCATGATCTCCTGTTTTAATGTTACAAAAAATTCACAACTTGTTTGACACAAACAATGACAACTTGACTGCTGTTAGAGAATGTTTCCCAGATAATTAGCATCAGTTTTTTATGAGTGTCTGTAACTTAGACAACAGTTTTACAGCCTGTTCACTGACAACACCTGCTCAGAACAAGTAGTTTAGGCCTAGTCATATTTTCGTTATCACACGATGACTGACATATTGTCACATTATAAACATCTCTCTCTCCAAATAGGCTTAATAATTTTATAAGCACTAAATAAATTAAAGTGTATTGCATAGTTGATGTTATGGTTGGCTTTTAAAATCATGTCATATTTTATAATTATATCCTGGCCATGGATGCATTAATCATTGCATCTGTCTTTCACAGATGTCAGGTAAAAAGCAATTAAGCATCCTCTCATTCGCCCTGAGAGGAAAGCCCCCTAAAAAGGCCAGGTTAGAGGATGCCGGCCCAGAGAGGGTGGCGAAAAGGGTAGGCCCATTAAAGGAGGAGACGGTGCAGGTAGAAGAGGAAGAGAATAAATACTTTGTATTTGGTTGAATTGTCAGTGTCATGTGTCAAATCTTCTCTTTTGCAAGTCTGAGCAATTATTAATAACAACAACAAAAACACTAATAATAATATTACTGAAACACCACCATTCCTGCGACTCGTCCTATACGCCGGGCGAAATGTTTAAACAATGGTGGGGACACAATCGACATGTCCAACCCGCAAATTACACCTATGTGTTCCAGAAAAGAAAAAAACATTTTATATATATATATATATATATATCCGTGGTTAGTCATGGGTCGTATATGGCATTAAATTTTTTTTAAATGGCATTAAAAAGGCATTAAATTTAATTTGAAGATACCTGCAGAAACCCTGAATAACATGAAATTAAAAATCAAACTATTTTCTAACTACATGTTGATCTTAAAGACAGTCTCATAGAAATAAAGAGTTTAAGAGTTTTTCAGTCCCAAACAACTTTTTTCTTTTTCACTAGTCTTATCGGATAAAAAAAAAATGCTTTTATACTGAGGACAGATCGTCAGAACTGATTATGACTGAAATTTTGTGTGCCATGTGGGAATGAGTTCAGATGAAAGCACTTCCTCTTTCACTGTGATCAAAACATGGAAAAAGCTCCAAAGTTGTTGCCATACGATGTTAAGTATGCACCACACATCAGAACTGCTGAGAGTGCTCTGCTAATCCATTTTCTTTTCTGGTTGACTGGCATGCTGACAGTGATGGGGCGCACAGAATTTTTATATGACGCTTGCGTTCTCTCTCAACTTTTCTGTTTTTCCCATAGCGTTTGTTGCTCACAGTGTGATGTATGCAGATCTGAACAAGAGCGACAGCTGCTAGACTTTCAAATTGAAAATGCAGGGTTTTTATTTTTCCTCACATGTCCTCTTTCTGTCTCTTTTTACGATTTTATGCATTTCTCTTTCTCTTGTTCTCGGTCTGTATTTCCTTAAGCACACGCAGGCACAAATAACTGTGAGAGCTTTATCCAGCTGCGGGGTAACCAGATTACCATATGTAAACTAATTAAAGAGGAGCTGTATACACAATAAACATTCACTTGTTGAGTTTTGGTGGTATTTTATTTTTGGTTCTCATTTTTTCCACTGATTAGAGTATGATGAATTGTCATGTCATGCTATTGTTTCTACTTGATGCCTGGGATTCTAAAAAGTGTGGTTAAAAACCTTTTATTTCTCTCTTTCCCTGTCGCAGGAACTACTGAAGGACCCTCTGTACATTGGTCTGAGGCATAAAAGAGTACGTGGACAGGCCTATGATGAGCTGCTGGAGGAGTTTATGAAGGCCATCACAGACAGGTATAGTAAATCCACTGTAGCCTTCCTTCAGAGCACATGCTTCCTTCCACAGGCCGCTGATGGAAATGCCTGGAGAGCATAGCTGAGCCATTGCGTTGCAGGAATGTGGGGTAAAGCGCATGCCTCTAGGTTTGTGGGCTCTGAGCGACGACTCCAGTGGCAGAGACCCGAACCGGATCACTGACTGCACGCCTCATCAGTTCTCTCCCCACATATCCTGCACTATATAGAGCCATGCGGTGATGTAATTCGGCCCATAACCAGCCCCCACTGGCTGGTTGATGGCTCTTCGGGCTCCATGATACTTAGATTTGTTCACGGTCTTGTGCCATTTTCTTTGATCGTCTTCAAAATGGCAGTTTGGGTTATTTGAGTCATTGTCATTTTCTTCTTCGACAGCTAATTGGAGAGAGAATGTCCATGCATAAAGCTCAGCTTTTAAAAGCATTGTTATATATCATACATATCATGGAGAATGAAACTTTGTGTTTTTAAAGGGGCCCTATTATTATTATTATGCTTTTTTTTTACTTTTTCAACTTTAGTTAGTGTGTAATGTTGCTGTTTGAGCATAAAAAATATCTGCAAGGTTACAAAGCTTAAAGTCCACTCTAAATGGAGATATTTTATTTAACAGAACTCACTTTCCAACTACAACAAACGACTCATTTTGACTACAACGTCTTTTTTCTGGGTTTTGTGAAGTCACAATTTTACTCATTTAAATAATCCCCGCCCACGGAATACACCAAAAAAGGTGCGAGGCCTGGTTGAGCTGCTTTAGAGAAGACAGTGTTGTCGCTATGTCAAAGAGACGCCGTTTTGTCCACTCCGTTTCCAAACTCAGAGTGGTTTGAATTTATTTATACACTGTTCCTGAGCATTATAATCCCAACGTTTATCTGTGTGCTGCACATTTGATTGAAAACAGCTTCCAGAACCACTATGCACAAAACCTTCTCCTGAAATGGATAATTTTTCAAATTGTCGAGACAATCTGTTGTTTTTGGATCACAACTTGTACTATGTCTTATTAATTGTAGTAGCATTTTCTATTAACAATTCCAATTATAAGTTGTATGTTGTTGCTACGATGTAAACAAAGGGCAAAGCTTTGCCTCTGCTCGCCTGCTAGCCAACATTAGTGTTGATATACTGTAGTGTTTACTGTAGCTTTTGTAAGCTCTCGCTTTTGTAAGGCTGTTCACCGCCCCTTAGGAAAATGAACCTTGGTTTTGTGATCGATCACTGTTTGTATTACCATAGTTCTCCAATAAATATAATAATTAAATGGTGTATAACATTGTATCTAAAATGTAGAAGAAAAATACAAAAAAACAAACACACCACTCTGAAATGTCCTGTAAAATCAGTCCATGCATGACATCCGTTCTTGACGATCCTCTTGTTGTTTGTTAACATTCCTAAGTCTGAATCAGGCTTGAATTGGTTTGAAATTGACGCTATCCTCAATATTTACATCTGAGTAGAGCTCGCAGTTATGGTAAGGGGCTTGACATTTCCCGAACACGTGCTAAGCTGTGCAAATCACAACACACTGGGCCAGCTAACCAATCACAGAACATTTCATATTTCGGAAGGAGGGGCTTCATTGAAACCAGGACTAAACAGCTTGTTCGGGCCAGACTGGGGTGCTGTAATAATGTAAAATATGTGAAAATAATGTGTTTTTGAACAACCAAGCATGAAAGCATATTTTAGTACAGCCCAAAAACAAAATCAAGACTCCATAAAAGGGCATAATAGGACCCCTTTAAAGGGGTCATATAATGCTATTTTTGTACAAGCTAATATGATTCTTTAGGGTCTAAATGAAAAGTTTGTAATATACTTTAATTAAAAATTCTCATTAGTATTGTAAGAAAACACTTATTTTACCTGGTAAAAAACAGCTCTGTTTTCAGCACGCCGTTTCAGTGTATATGACTTTAAATGATCATGAGCTTTGCTGACTCCGCGTCTCTGTTCTGTGCGTACACCAGAGCCGGCTCTGGTGTACACCGTTTGTAACACAATAACACAATAACCATAATACGTTGTTCGGTATAAACGTGGGATAATGCATTATATATTGAGAACGTCATACATAGAAAACATGCCGTAATGTACCCTGAGTGTAAACCTTAGACGCATTCATCGTGAAGCGTGCAAGCGATTTACAAGGATTCATATAAATATTAATATAAAGTTTAATAAAACGTTACACTCACTTCAGTTCTTCTGGAGCAGCTGCAGGAACACGAATAGATGGTACCGATCCTTTCAGGAGCAGCTTCTTAGCAAAACCAGCTTTATACCTCCTCGTTTATAAAGCAGTCTGGTGTGAGAAATGATTCGCGCAAACATGAGAGCATTGACGTTGCTCGTGGGGAATATTCCCTTCGAAAACAAACTCAGCCACTGCGTCTTCAGCGGTTCGGATTTAGGAACATTAAAATGAATGCTGTGTTCGTTATTACACCCAAGAACAGAACACCACAATCGCTTAGACGCCATTCTGCTCATAGACAGTGCTCCAGCATATCAACAATGACCGCGCCGGTCCGCGCAGACTATGATTGACAGCTCTCATGAGCGAGGGCGGGTCTGTGTTGAAACGCGGCTGTCATTCAACAATCGTGGGAGGGGCGTGCGAGCTTGTGACGTCACAGGCTCGAACGGCTCGATTTGAGGCAGGGGAAAACATATAAGGAGATTAAAACAAAAACACTGGATGGATTTTTATCATTATATGATGGCTGTGTACAGGCACTGCCAACACACATTTCAGTACAATCAACTTGTAAAAGTGCATGTACCATTATATGACCCCTTTAAGTCTTTATTAGTCTAATTTGTTTAAGCAAGCATTACTATTAACTTGAACTCTTAATGATTACACATTTTAGCGTGTAGTTGCACTAACTGTGCTACAGACATATAATCAATCAAGTTGTTTAGGAGATGAGTGCTATTACTTAAGTAATTTTACTTTTGGGGGATGCAAAAATTTGAAGAAAATTCCCATATACTTGCATTGAAGGAGAGACACAAACAGTAGTGGCCTGGTTTGATAGATGTCAGGATGTCAGGATGTCATAAGAACGTAGTGCCACACATGGCTGTATTTAAAGGAGAACTCAAAAACCCCAGTGTCTGATTTCCCTCCAGCTGGGAGAATATAGCCATGATTCTATAATAATGGGGTGGACATGAAACTACAGGGAAAAGCATCACTTTTCCCCAAAAGTGCAGAGTTGGTGGAAAATGAATATAGTGATTATAGGTTGCCAACTGACAAATGATTACAGTCCTGGGGATTTTTAATAAACTCCTTATAATTTTAAAAATCAGAGGCTAGATGCCTCAGGAAAATCCTGAAAAGGTTGCTGGATAAGTGCTAAATTTACATTTAGCCAAATCAACTTACATTGCAATAAAGGGCCTTTTTTGGGGGCCATTAGTTTGAACTTTTACTGGGAATCGAACCCATGACCATTCTCTTTCAGTGACATGAACAGTTCTAAACTTCTCTGTTTTAAAGTTCAAAAATGTTTGAAGAAACTGCACACAACCGTCTATTGGTGGACTGCAATCCAGTTGTTGTTGTTTTTTCAGTGAAATGCAAAAATCTAGCTTTATTTCAATACATTTGATAACTATGGCAAAAATAACTGGCAGTTTGAAATAAAATGTATAGATAAGACAAAGGAAAATCGTTAAATGCACTGTATATTCTTTCAGACCAAAAGTTTAACAGGCTGCAGGTGCTCTGTTTCCCATCAAGCCTTTTTGTGAGAGTGATGAAGAATAATGACACCAATCCCCATCAGGCCACTTTTCTGTGCCACAATGGCTTTAAGAAGAGGAACTAGAGCAGATAGTGGGCATAGATGCTCTTTGAGGTCTCTATTTTGTTTAAGGAGTGTAAAAATAAGACATATAAAGAAACATCCAGAAAAAAAGCTGCATTTTAGGATGCCGGGCGTATTTTTGCGGGGGGGGGGGGGGGGGGGGGGGGGGGGGAGGGGGGGTGTTATGCTTCTTTTATGATGTAGTTAATTCAAGAATAGATTTTTTTTTTTTTTGCTTCTAAGGCTTTGTGTTGTGTTGCTGAAGTAGTTTGTGGGGGTTGACTTTGTTTTCCCTCCCGCTCCCAGAACAGACTGAAAAGTATCTGTCTTCTTTAACCCCTCTGTGTGCACCAGCACAATTCCCATGTCAAATTATTTCATTAGAGTTTGTTGCTTTTCACAGAGCTGTAGTGGTGACGGTATTCCAGCTATCGCTATGGTAACACGGGCCATCTTAGGGCACCGTTACGAAGCCATGTTAAGAAAAGTGATGGATGGGAATGTTGGTTGATTTTTCTATGCAGATGGGAATTGAGGAATGGGAATTTAAGGAGTGTTTTAATAGAAAGAGCAGCCTGCGAAGCCCCATGGGCCCCTTGGGAGCCGGTGTGTGTGCTGGAGAGGAGCACCGAATTCAGAGCTGCATGCTCACCATGAGTGAATGTATTGCCTGCCTGTCCCATTAAACCCTGACCTGATAATGATAACCCCTTATAGGGCCTTCCTAACACATTTCATTTCAGAAGTGCTTAGGTGTAATGTTTAAATGAAATGGTAAGCTTTGCAAGCTTTGTTTTTAAAAATGTTCTTTCAGTTATTTTCTGATGTCAAACAATAGTTTCCTCAAAAATATTAAGCAGTTTTCAACTTTGATAACTTTTTTGAGCACCAAATGAACATTTAAGAATGATTTTCTGGGGATCATTTGAAGACTGGAGTAAGGATGCTTTTAAAATTCTGTTTATTAAGTTAGAAAACAGTTCTACCAGAAAGACTCGGGAGAATAAATACTGTAACAAGTATACATTTATTAAAAGCTAAGCAAGCAAAATTATGATATAAAGTTCTTTGGCGTAGGCCCCGTCCTGCGGTTTAACTCGCACTCCGAGGGTACGGAATCTGCATTTCCTGCCTGAAGACGAAGGCAGGGGCGCAGCCGACCCCCAGGGAGGTATAGGAAGGGACCATCCTGGTGGTGGTGGGGAGGATGGAGGGGAAGGGACCATCCTGGTGGTGGTGGGGAGGATTTATTTTAAGTTGTAATTTTTTCTTACAATATTACTGTTTTTGATCAAGTGAATGCAATTGGCGAGCATTAGACGCTTCAAAAACATAAAAAATGTTAATGAAAATTAAATTCAAATGAGGTCATGCACATTTAAAAAAGACATTATTAGCTCCATATGTGGTTATTTTGGTGAATACACACTCTTTCACTAACTTAGATTTATAAAGTTTTTGTAAAGTGAACTTTATTCATGCACATACTTTTAGGATTAAATCTTTGCAAAATTGTATTACTGAGTTCCTGGGTGTTCGTTTGAGATATTCACCCTTTGCATATGAAGGAGATGTGGGAGTTTATCAGTTTGACTTTACATCTGATAATGTGTGCAAACCTGTCTGGAATTTGTCTGCAGATAATGTGTTGGTATTGTGTGTGTGCACGGATTTAAATCTTTGGTTGAACAGCTGTGTTTGGACAAGATTTTTACCATGACCTTTAATACGGATGCCCTTGGGTTGCGCGGTAGGCATGCGGGGAAAAGAACATCTTTGAAAGCGTGTCACCTCCACCAGAATCCTTAGACCCAATCTCAGCAAACGTCCTGAGTATGTGTGATCAGTATGGGCCCAGCAGGATTATGCTAAACCTAAACCTAGTGGCTGTGTTTTTTTATCTCTCTTTTCTCAACTCTAAGAATGTTGTTATGTCTGAGCAAACCACTTTATGAGAAATGCTTAATTCCCAACAGCCATGTTGTGTTCCTGTTAGTGTACAAAAGCTGAAGTGCTGCAGTGAGATCTGTCTGGTTAGCTTAAAATCTCAGTGCTTTATCAAAAGAAACTTTTTCCTGGACTTCTGTCTGGGGCAAATAATTTACCTAGAGAGAAACAAGTAGTAAATCAACAGTGAATGAAACAAGAAGGCACATAGGGCCTTGGTGTAATGTGTTAGCGGTGGTTTGGAGATGGGTTCAACAGTCTTTCATGGGCTCCGAGTTCATTCACTGCATTCCACTTTAGGAGTGATGGAGCCAAGCTTCCGTCCTAAGATCATTTGGACTGAGACTGAAGTGTATTATGGTTTGTATAGAATTTGCTAGCTACAGTCTCCAGCTTCCATATGCCTGAAAAATGTATTTGGGAATTGTGAGATGTGGTGACCAAATGTCTTGGTTAAAACAGTAAACCCTGAGATCAAGTATCAGGAATTCAGTGTCCCAATAAGGAAAATGGATTAATAAACAAAGTAAACAATGTCTTAAAGGGTTAGTTCACCCAAAAATGAAAATTAAGTCATTAATTACTCACCCCCATGCTGTACCAACCCAGTAAGACCTTCGTTCATCTTCGGAACACAAATGAAGATATTTTTGATTAAATCTGAGAGGTGGATCACTGCTACATAGGCTGCCTAAGGGAATGAAACTTGACGGCCCAGAAAGTCATTAAAGAAAATGTTTAAATATTCCATGTGCCTACAGTGGCTCAACTATAAGTTTATCAAGCGACGCGACTATCATTTTTGGGTAAACTAACCCTTTAATGAAATGCAGAAATACTTATAGTATTATTATTTTACTTAGAGTACTTTTGTATTTTCATATTCTCAGGGAAGCTGAATCACAACCATCTTAACATGGACGTAACACTAGGCGCGTTTCCATTACCCTTTAAATTGCGCAAATTGAAATTGCGAATTGAAAATACGCCCAATGGAAACACGTCAATTTCGCAAAAACTCCCATTTATCGCAAAAAAGTTATGCATGAGGTGGTTTTTCAGGCAATTCGGGGAAAAAAAAGAAATATTTTGCAAAACTGCAGTGGAAACAGTTTTAGCGCATTTACAGGTCACCTGACGTAGATGACGCGGTATGTTTGGACAGAATACGAGACAGAGTTCTTTATTAAATTCATAAAAGACAAAAAAAATTACAGGAATTCTGGATTCTAAACCTCAAAGAAATGCCACAATCAAGACCTCGAAGCAGATATGAGGGAGAAACACCCAGAAAAACCTCATATGTGCCGCTCTCAAGTATAAGAGTCTTTCCTTGGCTTGCCATTAATGATTGGAAAACACACATACGTCTCCTTCGATTAATGATAATGGCCAGTGCAGTGGTTGGGATAAACCTACCAACGTCCGTTGCCATGATTTTTGGCATGACTTATCGCAGTTTTAGTCGCATAACATCAGTGAATGGAAACGCAGTCATTTCGCAATCGTATTTTGTCGACATTTAGAAAAAAATTGCAAACGTTTTGCGCAAATCTGTAATGGAAACGCACCTACTGATGAAAACGGAGAGAATGAAGGAGAACTTGGTTTAAATGCATGGAACAAACAAAGGGAACTAATGAGATAATTAATTAGACAACAGGTGAACACAATGACTTATCAAACAAACTGAGAAACTAGGTCACAGGGAACAACAAAACACAACATACATGTTACATCCATAAAAATAGATTATCTTACTTAACTCAACCTGTAACAGTCTCGTATGTGTTTGTGCTTGGAAAATGGCACAAGCAAGTGGCAGAGCACCAAAAGGTTAACAAAAGAGCAGGAACCAGAATGTTTGTGGAGAAAATTCTTTCTAAAAGAAAGTTTTCTCATTCACAGATGCTGATCTGTTGACTGATAGAACTTTTAGGACAGAACCAAAGCAAGTAGCCTGTTTGCAAAATATATTTTTTTTCATGCTTTTTCTCTTCCTAAAAGTATGGCACAGCTGTCCCAGAGAGAGATTTAATATTGGCTCCTCTCAACACCCCAATGTTTTCTTCTCCTGTCTGGAGGTAAAGGCAGATGAGGGAAGACTGAGATCCAAAAGCTCTCAATGTGCTTGGGTGTGTCTGTCATTGTCTGGCCTGATCTTTGGTGGAGAGGACCAGTGGAGCTGATTCTCAGCCAGCTCTTTGTTTGAGTTTTACAACAGACGCAGAGGTGCATTATGGATCTGATTGAACGAGGCGCCAGAAAAAGACAACAAGCTTTGGTGAGAATGAGAGCACAATGCACCGAATGGGTGCTTCGGCTAGTTGTTTCTGCCTCATTCTGTCTCTTTCTCATGCACATTTACCCAAAATAAACAACCGTGAGCTATACTTAACTCTGTATTATCTCAAATATTAAATGGTATTAAGTTGGCAGAGATTTTCTTGTTCTAATGATAATCTTAATGTCTTTTTCGACCACTGTTGAGGTAGATCAGGAGGTTATGATCTCATTTTTCATCTTTATCCTCACCCAGATGATGCGTTACAGCAGATCAGAGAGCATGTTGGGATTATGACTCACTTTCTCTACGTCCTATTCATATCTGCCAAAGTTCTCCAAATCCATGAGCAATTACTCTGTCAGTCTCTCTGAACTGCTTTCCTGCCTCGTCCTGTAGATGTGTAAGAGTTTAGACTGCAGTTTGATTAGAAAGACTGTCCTGAGACGTGTCCCCAGATCGGAGGTTTCATGAAAACTTTAAAAGGGTTTCTGAGCTCATTAAACCTTGTTTACCTAGAATGCTTTGGTGCTGGAAAGTCTCTGGAGACAATGAAAACTTTATGGCGTTTTTCTGTTTTTGCAGCATGTCTGACCACACAATACTGACCATTTTGTATCATATAAAGGATTAGTTCACAAATGACATTTCTCTGCATTTACTCGCCCTCATGTTTTTCTAAACCTGTATGACTTGCAATTAAATTTTTAAAGAATACCATGGACACTCTTCTCCACATAAGGAAATTGAATTACAAAATGACATGCAGTACAGTAGAAGCACTATTTAAGTATCATAAAAATGTTTTAAATGCTTTATTCCAAGCCTTCTTACGTCTCATGATGGTTTTGTGTGAGATGTATTCACAGAATTTTTTTTACATCTACCCTAGTTTGCAAAACCACTCAGATGTTTCATTTAGTCTTTTCTATTCATGATGTTGTTGACAGAAAAAGAGAAACGGATGGATGCTTCAAGAGACAGCTGTCATTGTGAAAACCGTGAGCAAATCCCTTTGTGTGTTTGAATGATATGTATGCATGGCAGCTCTAGGCAGCAATGTAGATATCTGTTCTTCTTACATTGGGTTGAGTGACAGGCTGGCTCTCTCCAGTGCCTCACTGCAGTGTTTACCCATCCTGTGAGGTCCTGGGACCTCTAATATTGCATCAAAATCTGATGGGGATCCCTGCCCTCTATTTTTCATTGGGGAATCAGTTGGTTGCTCTATACTATTCTTTCAGTTGTTCTGCTGACTGGATGTATAACATGAGAAACCACTGAATTGCCACTGTAGTCCATTCAAAAGTCAATTTTTTTCTCAAAGTTGCTGTTCTGAAGAGAGACACGATTGTGGGCCATTGTGAATAGCCACGTTTGAATGTTTTTCTTAGTATTTCATTGGGAGAATTAGAGGGCCACGGTGTTAACACACCATTATCGAACTGATCATACAAGGGCTGTTATTTTCTTTTCTGATCTTTGAGAGTTGTGTTTGGCTGTGGAAACAACTACGAAGAAACAATAACAGTCTCAGGCCCACACTGAGAAGGAAAAAACCCTTCGGGATTGAACCACCCCATCTATGATGGGCTTGAGGAGCAGTTGGATGGCCCCCTCTGCAGGCTGAAGTGGAGTGCATTAACTAGCAGCTTTATTTGAAATGATAAAAGAGTTATTTACATTTTTAGCCTGTGATGATTTGGACCATTTTAATTTCCATTTTGTAAGGATTCTTTATACTTGTCTTTTGTAATTCCTGGGATATTATCTTTCATTTTGTTGTGTTTCTTGAGTTCTGAAGAAATATATATTGATATTTCTGTTATGCACAGGTATGGGGTGAACTGCCTTATCCAGTTTGAGGATTTTGCCAACACCAACGCCTTCCGTCTATTGAGTAAATACCGCAACAAGTACCTCACGTTCAATGATGACATCCAAGGTATGGGCACTAAAAGAGATTTTAGTTTCACACTTGCACTAAATGAAAGCACAGACAACACATACAGTATAAGTTATGATTTAGGTTAATTAAAATGTCATAATGTTATGCTTAAGCTGGTTCCTAGTCTGTAGTGCAGTCAATTTGAGCGAACGCTGAAATCAATGATTGTAAGTTACTCATTCAGACCACATCTCTCACTCTGATTTTCCTTCATACTGTTGGTAAACCCCTCTTATATTTATGGTTCGATAAATCTTGAGTCTATTTTCTACCAGCCACCTCTCTCACTCTATCCTTTTTTTACATTATCATTGCAGACACATTCCAATCAGCAACTACAACACAATCTTATTGTTTGAATTTGAGTTTAACCATAGTTAACCATGTGTCCACCGGAGTGGAAAAGCGAGCATAGCTGATCGGCCGTATCCAATTTATTCTAAATGGGAGCTGTTTACATTGGAGTTACTTGGAATGCTTTTATATTTCAAATATAGTTTGCACATTTTTGACATGTCCAGGCCAGTGGTTCTCACATTTTTTTACTTGAAGGTCCCCCATTGTACAAGATAATATTTGAATTTATTAATTTATATATATGGGCCATTCAGAAATAAAATAAGAATTCTCCAACTGTTATCATGCATGCAATTATTTTATTGACCGTGCATTGAAAGCAAGCTAGACTTGACTGAAGACAGCCACACTTCTGTACATTTAACACACTCATCTATTAACAACTGCTTATCTCACTCCTTTGACAATTCCTCCAGAAATTCACCTCCATATAAACTCCACCTTGGTGTCTAGAATTGAGTTTCCAGAGTTGAGTCTCAAGCCTCAGCTCCTACTTTTATGTCCAGTTTTTCTTCTTACCACAGAGATTAGATAAACTCAGTAAGAGATATTTGTGTTTCCTGTCCCGTAGGTACTGCTTCTGTGGCTGTGGCGGGACTGCTGGCTGCCCTTCGCATTACCATGAGCAAAATGTGCAACCATACCATCGTGTTTCAGGGTGCAGGGGAGGTGTGTGTGTCGGCTGCACAGATCCGCATATAACCGTTTTCAATGCCAATTGTTCCAGACAGTGTTTTGATGGTGGCTAACCTATTTTGCTTCATATGGTGGTTCATCTTGTCTGTCAATAAAACTATTTAGAAATGTATGAAATTATTATTTTAAGATGTATGGAATGGATTGATTATGGAGTCAAGCTATGAGATTTTTATTGAATTGTTGTGAAGTTGAGTTGGCCTTTTTAGATCTGTATGTGAAATCTATATCTATTGATTTAACAGCATGTTTATGTTTTCAGGCTGCAATGGGCATAGCTGAGCTGATCATTATGGCGATGGAGAAGGAGGGGCTTCCTCGTGAGCAGTGTATAAAGAAAATCTGGATGGTGGACTCCAAAGGACTCATCGTCAAGGTGAGGTCATCATTAATGACAAGATATATTTACATTAGTGTTGACGTTCAAACACACCATGTGATTTGAATTGGAATTTACACTCTTCTCATTCAGTCATGTTCATTGATTGTCCATGAACATGACTGTGGGTCTTCATCAGAAAAGATGGTAGAATTCAATAGATGATTTTGTTATTTCAAGCTTAACGGATCGTTTGGCCATGTTAGATTAATAAGGACAAAGAGGCTGTGATAATGATACTTTCATCCAAGTGATCTGTGGTACACCGGTTGCTGTCCACCTCCCTGGAACTCCTTGGAGTAAGAATCTTTCTCAAGGGCAGGATGGTGATGGAGGAGCTTTGTGATCTCAGCAGTTTTCTCATGCCTTGCTTTCCGCTTCTCTGAAGCCTGGGGCTGTATCACTTAATGGCTCAGATCCTAAAGGGGAAGGCTGTCACCAGTCCGATTAGATGCCGTTAAGCATGAAATAAAGGAAAATACTTTCCATTAACAGATGATATATATACATGCATATAAATATATGAAGAAATGTTTTATTTATTTTTATTTAGCCTTGCAGTTAGTTTTATGGTAGGTTATTATTTATCTAATAGTTTATTATCCAAAGAACATGGGATTGTGTCTTTTTATTGCTTTAAATTAATACTAGTGTGTCTTTTTTTTTTTTTTTTTGTGTGTGTGTGTGTGTGTCTGACAAATAAGACTAATCTAAAAATGTGAATCTCATCTTATTAAATAATAATATATCAAACCAAATGCCATGTGCTAGACCGTTTGATGCTGGACCATTTGTCAGTGCTAACTTGCCACTTTTCTGAGCCATTTCTGTGATTATTTTGTAATAGTAGCTGTGTGAAGTCAGTTCCTTTCACTAAGGTGTAGGTGTAGTTCATCACATTAAATATGCATGAGTTCCACTAACATTTGACAGCCAGAAACGGTATATATATTGCCTAATCATAATCGAACCAACTTTCTTTCATTAAAATTAATGGCAGATATACAGATAAAAATGTTAAAAAATGTTATACTTTATCTAATGCAATGACATTTATACTTTTAATGACAATGACATTTATACTATTTTAAAGTGTGACATTTTTAAGTGTGTATATTTTAGACACTGAGCAATGTTTTTATTGCCCATCTGGCAGATCATACACACTTTGTTCTCTGTGTAGAGAATCTGTGTTCATTATGAAGTGCGGTGAGTTATGCTATCGTATTTTCCTGATGCGCTTTAATTTTCGGTCTTTTTCTGTGTCAATTGTCATCTCTCTGTCCCCCATTAAGGGTAGGGATCACCTCACCCACGAGAAAGTGAGGTTTGCACATGAGCATGCACAAATGAAGAAGCTTGAGGATGTTGTGAAGGAGCTGAAACCCACTGCTTTAATTGGTATACATGTACTGTAAATAAATATATATACACTGCTGTTGCCCCAGCAGTCCCTATGAGAACTATTGGACTCAAATACTTCTCATCATCTCCACAGGCGTGGCAGCTATCACTGGTGCTTTCACAGAGGAGATAATCAAGGCAATGGCTTCCTTCAATAAGAGACCTATTATCTTCGCTCTAAGCAATCCCACCAGCAAGGCGGAGTGCACCGCTGAGCAGTGCTACACACTCACTGAGGTGCTTTTGAAGGAGTCGCATGTGTACATTTATGTCAGAAAATTAAACATTTGGGTTAATTTTTGCTTCTTTTTTTGTTTGTTTAATATTGCAGGGAAGGGGGATCTTTGCAAGCGGGAGTCCCTTTGATCCGGTAACCCTTCCCGATGGCCGGAAGTTTTACCCCGGTCAGGGCAACAACGCTTATGTGTTCCCTGGAGTGGGGCTGGGGGTCACCGCTTGTGCGATGAGACGCATCTCTGAGGATATTTTCCTCATTACGGCTGAGGTGATCGAATCTCGCTTGCTCTTTTCTGTCTACCTAAATCTGTTTATACAAAGTTAAACAGTTTAATTGTAATCTGTTGTCTCCATCTTTTACTCTCTCTTTATAGGGCTGGCTATTAATACACAGTTCCTGATTCGATTCAATACAGATAAACTATAATCTCTAAACAATTTCAAATTATACTGTGCATTGCAAAAATATTCATTTCAAAAATTAACAACAGGGCTCAAACTATCATTTTGTTTGTTTAAAACAATTAAATAGTAGCGAACTTTCACTAAATATGGATAAAAACGGCACATAACAGTAGCGGACAGCCTGAAATTGATCATAACAGTTTTGGTGGGTAAAAACTCGAATATTATCTGTCACATGTCACTAAAGTTACACAAAATGGCACCAGTCAGATGACAATTTTTAACACGTTTGGAACAAATTTGTCTATGTACAACATAAGATTTGTATTTTGTTTTATTTCCAGATGTCTAGTGATAGGAAAAGGCTTGCATGCCCTGAAATTTTGGATGCACATAAGAGTACGTTCACCTGACAACGATGTACTACTAAAAACGGAAAAGGTTTTCCTTTGCGTTTTTCGCTAACAGACGACACCGTTGTCAAAACAATCCCCTTTCACACTGATCTGCGAAAACGACTAAAAACGCTCCTGTGGCGAGCAGGACGAGGTCGCCACAGCTGCATTATGCATTCCAGGCCAGTAGTTGGCGATGTTAATTTGTAAAGAAACACTACGTAACTACGTAATATGCAAACGCATAAACGTTTTCACAAAATTGTGTTTTTGTAATTTACACTGAGATGATAATGGTATCCTATTCAAAAACTTGCACTTTGAATCCTGTTTATAACTAAGTTTGCATTTTCAGGCCCCCAAAATAGCTTTGTTGTGTAAATGAACGGCCAAAACTGCTGAATTGTGTTGTGAATTAAAAACTTCCACTTAATATAGCCATAGAAAAACAAAACAAACAAAAAAATATTTTAATTGCATCCAAAAGACATTTTTAAGGGTGAAAAATATATCATGAATATTAATGCTTAGGTTTCAAGAAAATAAAATACCACAACCAATATAACACAATCAATATAGTGTGCATATGTATATCCATCCTTGCCTTCATAATCAGAAAACTTTTTTTCCCTGCCCTACTTTTTCTGTCTCTCTGTATTTATATGCTCGTAATAAACCATAAAATCCCATTTCAATATGCAAACATCTCCCATTTTATTGCTGCAAGCAATGTCATCTTGTATTTTACTGAACTTATCTGTAAAGCTGTCCTCTGTGCTTCACCTGATATCAGCCAGACAGTGTTTTAGTCAGGTACTGTGAATGGTTGCATCAGACTGTGTAAACAAGAGAGCTTTTTTTTTAATGTCAATGAACCACTGCCCTGTTATGCTGGAAACAGACCATTGCAGCATAAAAAGGTTAGCCAAGGCCTTACGCACCCACACGTTAAATCAGCATGTGCCAATGAGGGAGATTTATCTCTTTAGAGCAGCTCAAAGTAGAAAGACCTACTCAAGAGCGTGATCACTTCCCCTGCAGTCTGTGGACAACTCCAGTGAAGCTGCAGTCTGGAGATCTGAACTTCAAACAGCATCCAGCAGTAGGAGGGAATGCTTAATATCTCGATCCCCGCTGGTCCTACTAGGCTTTTGTATATTTCAGTAATTCATGGTTCTGTGCTATCGAGTCTCAGGAAGGTCTATATAATCACTAACTGCAGCAACCCAATGTGACCTGAAATGACAAAGTGGCAAACAAAACAAACCATCTGAGAGCAATAGAGGAAGAGATGGGAAATTGATGTAATTAAAGCAACTAAGATAACGAGCAACCAGAGCAATGAGCGACTGCAGCTGATGGTAGCTGAAGAATTTTGTGGTCTTTCTTGTGTAGTTCTAAATTGGAAAATGACAAAAGCTAATTGTGATAATTATTCTGTTGTTATTAGTGGTAAAGGTTGCAGTATAGCTCTTAATAGAGTCAAAAGGTTTGTTTGGGCTCTAGAAGTATTTACAAAGAAAGAAATGATCTTGAGGGCAGAACAACATAGCACTATGACTGTGCTTTGGTTTTAGTTTAGTTAAAGCTGCCAGACCTAGACCTTCTGGTTATTATTTATCCAAGAGATTTGTTATTCTGCATCACACAGCGTTGTTTTAGGATTATTTATATAATAGAATTTATTCATATTTTGAATTTTTTAGTAACACATTTAACTAATTTTCTTATGTAATATATTTTTTTTATTTCAGCTTTATTTAAATTACTGAGATTTTTTTATTTAAATGTTAGTCTTATTTTTTAGTTAACAACACGGGCCAGAAAAAAATCGAGCCAAAATAAATGTTTTAGTTATTATTTTAGTCTCGTTTGTTTGTTTTGGGGGTATGGATCTGGTTGATCTCAGGCAAGAAAAAAACACTTATTACTGCCTACACAATCCAGGTATCCAGTGGGAAAGCTGGGATGAATATTTAATGCAGGTCTATCAGAAAAACAAACAACAGAAGAAATAATTAGGTTCATACTCTTTGTCCGTGTACACAAACGGTGTTATTAGACATATATTGTCCACATGTTAAGTCCATAATAATCACCAGTTTGTCCTGTGTTTACAGACTATAGCAGAACTGGTGACTGAGAAGGATCTTGCAGAGGGGCGTCTGTATCCTCCTCTCAAAAGCATCCAGGATGTTTCCTTCAAGCTGGCTGTTAAGGTGAGCTTGACTCAATAACATCTCAAGCCGCAGCCGTGATTCATGCATGTCGCTATATTTACAAATTCTAATCATTTTTATGTGCATCATGACAGATTGTGGAGTACGCCTATAAACACAAAATGGCAACACTGCACCCGGAGCCGCACGATAAAGAGGCTTTTGTTCGTTCGCTCATCTACAGCACAGACTACGACGAGTTCGCGGTGGACTCGTACGGCTGGCCTGAGAATGCCATGAACATCCAAACGTGCAAACTGTGACCACCCAAAATACACAGACCAGAATGAGATTTATAATATGACATTTCTGTTTTAAATGTGATTTCTGGACAGGATTATAATGATTATCTGCAAACAGTGCTGTAAACCAAAAATAGCCTTAATAAAATGTCATTTATATTGTAATTTTGTGAGAGCATGTTATTTATTGTGCCAAACAGTGTATGGAATTCTTTACGATTTACCATTGTCCATAAGTATGTACTTCAGGATGCATGAAGGAACATACGGCACTGCGTGATCATTATATGAACTGTTCATGTTGGGCACCTTTCAAGCACCTTTCACCTTTAAAATGAAGTGAACTGTATTAGTTGCCTAAAGTATAGGGAATAGTGAATGAGGGTATAGGGGGCGATTTCAAACAGCTAGAGAAATGTAGCTCCAGCTACTTTTACACATGTATGCTGTGGTTGACACCCGTTTTAAAAAAACGCAGAACAGAGGAGAGTCTTCTGGCACAATGAAAACGCAATAGAGCTCGTAATAAAACAACAATCAACATTTGCTTGGCTTTCCGAGGATGGTGAGTACAGAGATTTAAAATGTAAGCGACGCAGAGATGCCATTTTGTATTACTCAACAGGTCAGTATGGTATTTTATTGAACAGATAAATTGCCATATGTAGCTTTCTAACAGAGTTCAGTAAAGCATTATAAGGGCCATTTCATTATGTTTGTTGTAGTGCTGTGCTGGAATTTATTTTTAAGGAAGTACCGTGTCTATTGGTATAGCTACGTCTTCAGCTGGTCAGCTTGAGATCCTTTCCATCTAAACTGCTTATATATCTTGAACGTTTTATGAGCAGTAGATATAAACATGCACAGTCACACAGAGCCGAAGCACAACCAAAACAATGTTCTTCCGCAAAATGCATACAGTTTAAGCGCTAGAGAGCCGAAAGTTACATTGTCATGATTCTGCCATCAGGTCTGTGAGTTCTAGTATTTTGGCAGGATCATGACAGACCCATGTTCTGTGTGCAAACACATGGCCTTGTGTTTTGGTCATGTGCTTGTGTTGTCTGGTCTCGTTACCCCGCCCCCTTGTTATCCTGATTCTGTCATTAGTGTTTCACCCGTGTCACCTGTTATGTTTGATTAGTCTTCCTATTTAATCCCCTTGTGTTTGCTGTCTTGTGTCGGTTCATTGATATACGTTGATCGTGAGTACCCTGTGTACATCTAGTCATTGTTAGCATCGCTTGAAGTCTTGTTTGTTTTCTTGTTCAGTTGTTTCCCAGTTTAGTCTAGTCAGTGTGGTATTCTGTGTTCCATCTGTTTTGCCCCCTCGTGGGTTTTACTTTCTGTTTTGTTGTCATTAAACCGTGTCTTATTTTATACTGTCTGCGTTTGGGTTCATCTCCGTGTCTCACCGTGACAGAATGAACCGACCCATTCTGAACCCAGCGGACAGTATGTCATCCCCACGAAGACAACAATCAGCTGACCAGGAACTATGGTGGCAGTCAGCTATCAACGACAGCAAGTTGGGCAAGCTTCCTTTCCCTCCCCAGGGAGAGAGGTCCCTGAGAGGATATGCTCAGGCCGTGGAGGCAAAGAGAAATTTTTTACCGGAGAGCCTGGTTAACCGCTACCTCATCGCGGGTCTCAAAGTTCCTCCACCTCTGGCGGAACGGGAGAGGCTGGCCCACCGCCCGTTCCGGGACATGGTGGACTGCTTGGTTCGTCGGGAGTCACAGGGTCCCATGGTGTCGTCACCTCCTGCCTGTCTGCCGGTGATCCCGGAGGATCTGAGGTTAGGCTTCGTGAGGCTTGGAGAACAGACTCGTCCCAGTTCGACTCCCGAGGCGTCATCGGCTCCGCGAATCAGGAGGAAGAAGAGGAGGAGACCTGCGTCTGCCCAGCCAGAGCCAGTTCACGTCCCGTCTGTCCAGCTAGAGACTGTTCACGCCCCGTCTGTCCAGCTAGAGACTGTTCACGCCCCGTCTGCCTTCCTGAGCTGGGACTATCTGGAGCGTCTGGCTCGGATCTTAGAGAGGCCGGTGTTCGGTGTTTCGGAGCTGAACCCAGTGCCTGTTCCAGAGCCCGCCACGGCAAGCGCTGTTCCAGAGCCCGCCACGGCAAGCGCTGTTCCAGAGCCCGCCACGGCAAGCGCTGTTCCAGAGCCCGCCACGGCAAGCGCTGTTCCAGAGCCCGCCACGGCAAGCGCTGTTCCAGAGCCCGCCACGGCAAGCGCTGTTCCAGAGCCCGCCACGGCAAGCGCTGTTCCAGAGCCCGCCGCGGCAAGCGCTGTTCCAGAGCCCGCCGCGGCAAGCGCTGTTCCAGAGCCCGTCGCCGTGAGCGCGGCACCCAGTCCTGTCCCGTCACCAACCATGTTCCCCGTCAGAAGTCCCCGGACTGTCTCCTCGTGTGTCCCTGTCTCTACTGCCCCCGGACTCCCGTTTGTTTCCCCCGTCATGGTTCAACCTAGGACTGTTTCTCCGTCTACTCACACCACTCCACCAAAGTCCGTTCGGGTCCCCCGTCCTAAGCCCACACCCTGTAGTTCCAAGATCACCGTCCCGCCCACCCACCCTGGATTCTCGCTCAAAGACTCTGTTGTCCCTCCGCCTCCCCTTCCTTGTTTATTTTTTCTGATGTTTCACCCCAACCCGGTCATTGTTCACGCTTGTATGCCCCTGTTATTATTTGTCATGTTTTGTTGGGTCTGGTCTATGTCTCTGTCAGTCTTGTCCCGCGTTTAATGTCTCCTTGGGGAGCGTCTGGTAGCCGCTCTTTAAGGAGGGGGTACTGTCATGATTCTGCCATCAGGTCTGTGAGTTCTAGTATTTTGGCAGGATCATGACAGACCCATGTTCTGTGTGCAAACACATGGCCTTGTGTTTTGGTCATGTGCTTGTGTTGTCTGGTCTCGTTACCCCGCCCCCTTGTTATCCTGATTCTGTCATTAGTGTTTCACCCGTGTCACCTGTTATGTTTGATTAGTCTTCCTATTTAATCCCCTTGTGTTTGCTGTCTTGTGTCGGTTCATTGATATACGTTGATCGTGAGTACCCTGTGTACATCTAGTCATTGTTAGCATCGCTTGAAGTCTTGTTTGTTTTCTTGTTCAGTTGTTTCCCAGTTTAGTCTAGTCAGTGTGGTATTCTGTGTTCCATCTGTTTTGCCCCCTCGTGGGTTTTACTTTCTGTTTTGTTGTCATTAAACCGTGTCTTATTTTATACTGTCTGCGTTTGGGTTCATCTCCGTGTCTCACCGTGACATACATAGTGTATAGTTTTAAGTTTTTATAGTCAGCCTTAATTTGAAGCCTTCCTAATGGATCATAGATTTTGGAACAAGGTTGTTTACATTTGAATCGGACACATTAATAATACAAGCTGATGCGAGGTATGTTTTGTTACATGGTATTAAATGCTAAGCTGTAGGGGGAGTGTGTTTATATTGCCTTTTCTGTGTTGTGTTGATTTTGGTGTTTTTCTGTGTGTGAAAACAAAGTTACTGAACAAAGTACCTTTAACCCTCTGGGGTTCCTCATTTTAGACTCACACTCAGGACCTTCGGGTCAAAAATGACCCGGAGGGCGGCATTAAGATACATTTTATTTGAGTAAAATCAATGAAATATATTTTTGTTCAATAATATTTTTTCTTTTCTTTTTTGGTGTTTTGAGATAATTTTATAATTAATATTTATGCAATAATTAAGACCCATTTTTTCCCATTGAATATAATAGAAAATGTATATATATATATAATTTAAAAAATAAAATGATTAAAGCTGTATTTCATTTTAGAGTCAAGTCTAGACCTCATGAAAGCAATTTTTGAAATGAGATCGGAGCCATCTGGTGGACACACTGAGCATTTTTATCACGCAATAGCACATTTTTACCACTAGTGGATTTACAGCTCTCTGTAGAAACCTATGGTAGAAACACTCTAGTGATTTTTTCACATATTGTTTAATTTTTTCAGGTTTTTGATTTGAATATATAATAACAGATTCTCAAAGACTATATTTGTCATTTTTTTTAATAAAAAAAAAAAAAAAAAAATTTGGGTTGGTTTAAATGGTAATTTTAAAGGGATACTCCACTTTTTTGGGAAATAGGCTCATTTTACAACTCCCCCAGAGTTAAACTGTTGAGTTTTACCGTTTTTGAATCCATTCAGCTGATCTCCGGTTCTGGCGGTACCACTTTTAGCATAGCTTAGCATACATCATTGAAGTGTACAAGACCATTAGCATTTCTAAAAAAAAAATGACCAAAGAGTTTCGATATTTTTCCTATTTAAAACTCGACTCTTCTGTAGTTACATCGTGGACTAAGACCGACGGAAAATGTAAAGTTGCGATTTTCTAGGCTGATATGGCTAGGAACTATACTCTCATTCCTGCGTAATAATCAAGAAACTTCACTGCCGTACCATGAGTGCAGCAGGCGTAATGATATGACGCAGCGCCTGAAAATAGGCCACCTTCCGTCAACACAACGGAACTATTTTCAGGCGCTGCGTCATATCATTACGCCTGCTGCTCTCATGGTACGGCAGTGAAGTTTCTTGATTATTACGCAGGAATGAGAGTATTCCTAGCCATATCAGCCTAGAAAATCGCAACTTTACATTTTCTGTCGGTCTTAGTGCACAATGTAAATACAGAAGAGTCAAGTTTTAAATAGGAAAAATATCGAAACTCTTTGGTCATTTTTTTTTTGAGAAATGCTAATGGTCTTGTCCACTTCAATGATGGATGCTAAGCTATGCTAAAAGTGGTACCGCCAGAACCGGAGATCGGCTGAATGGGTTCAAAAACGGTAAAACTCAACAGTTTAACTCTGGGGGAGTTGTAAAATGAGCCTATTTCCCAAAAAAGTGGAGTATCCCTTTAAGTGGCAGTTTTACTTTATAATACAGTCAAACCTGAACATTGCATTATAAAGAGAACAAATGGAAAACATTTTGTCACCCATTGTTTTAAGAGATTCACCCCTTCACTGTTGTGTGCTTTTTTTCTGCATCCTGGCTGTTTTGTAGATTGTATGCACAAAAAAACTCTGTATTTTCACATTTTTGCCAATTTCCCATTCATTTCCTATGGGGGTCATTTTTGACCCGAAGACCCTGAGTGTGACTATTTTTTTTTACGACCACTTAGACTTTTAAAATCCTTTCCCCAATTTTTTTGGGTGTTCATATACCAAGTACCAAAAAAGTCACCAAGTTTTGGACCATTCCGATGAAGCTACGATTTTTAACATTTTATTTAAACGCTTCGGGTCATTTTTGACCCGAAGAACCCCAGAGGGTTAAAGCAGGTCATTTCACTCAGCGACAGCTTTCTTTAATACTCATACAAAAACATTTCATATCAAGTTCTGTATGAAATGTTTGCCAAGATTACGCTTTGATAACATTTGTCAAATTAGCCATTAAATCTGACAACAACAGTATATTTTGTTTATCTAAATCTATCTACTGCACAGTGAAGCTCTCACTCTTTGCCCGTGTCCAGCCCTATTTGGAAGGTCAAATAGAAGTCTCTGTACCTGCTGATCTTACCATTACATGACTGCAGTAAAACTGGCTTTCTTCTCCAAACAGAGTACATTGTCATTTTTACTCATTTCCTGTCATCAATGTAAACACTCCCCTTGTTATACACCACTGCAGATTGGCCAGATAATACAGATATACACTTTTATTTTGTAAAAACCCATGCAAAATGTATCATTGAGTGTTTAATAAAGGTTATTTCAGATTATTTCACTGCGTTTACCTTCACTGGGACTACATGTTACGGTTTTGGTGAGGTAAGGAAAGCGCACGACGAAGGAGAATGTCTTGGAACAAATATTTACTAATTACTTGGAGAAATAGCAGAGAACAACACAACTCAAACCAAATACAAACGAGAACCGACGAAGACAGAGGGAGATCACAGGGAATATATACGTGACAGGGAGGAACTTAAACTGATTAACAAGACACAGCTGAAGACACAGCTGAACCAAAAGAACTAATAATGACGATGACCATGGAAACAAAGGAGTGGCGGGAAACAACAAAAGAAACACAAAATGGAGTCCAAAAGCAAACTGACATGTAACACTATATCTCACTTCTGCAATTTGTTGCACATTTTTACCAAGTGCTGAGATCTGTGCTGCTGGAACATACTGCTCCTTTGGGAGTATAGAATTGTGGATTTCTGATGCATCATAATTTAATTATAATACAAGGCTGCATTCTTTAGCTGTAGGCTACATCATTCCCATGGGATTTGCATGGGATGAATGTTAAATGATTGCAGATAAACGTTAAAAGAAATCTAAATAAATAAGGAATCCCTCTAAGGATTCTAATATAAAAGGCTTTGATTCATTTTTTTAATATTCTCAAAATAAGATTTCTGACTCTGCCTGTCATTTCATATGATCTATAGGCAGGCGCAGTTATTTCTTCATTATATAATAGAATACTTATTTTTCAAAGCAAATGTTAAAATGGTAAAAGATGCATATCTTGTTAGAGGAGAGTTGTTGCCTCTTTCAGAGCTTCACTGTATGCATAGTTTATGGCGCACTAATGTCGCACCATACAATAACCAAGGTTTTTAATTTTTTGTAATTTTTCTTGAACAAAGATTATAGGGGATACATGTATCACACACAAATAATAGGATAAGAAACTCAAGGTATAAAGCAAGGAAGTAAGAGATAGTCTACTAAAAAAATATTTATAAAACATTTAAAGCAATAGAAGTTAAGCATACAGTACATTAATAAAAATAAATAGAAATAAATAACATGGGAAAGAAAAAAAAAGAATAAAAAAATGGTCATCTTCAGAAAACCAGGAGGTAACTTGTAATGAAACCATTTTTTTTAAACAACAGAGCATTTTTAGTGGCTTTCTTGTTTGCTGAGAAACAAAGAGAGTCATAAAATAACTTTAAATCAACACAAAAAAGCCTAAAATTGGGCTTAGAATCAGTGACTTGACATTTATGGAGATGAAACTGGCCATATAGACTCTAGAGTTAGCAGTTTTAATCTGTCATCCATCTCTTTTGACATGGAGTCCCAAATAAAAAACTGTACATTTAATAGTAAAAATAAAAAGTTTGTTATAAGCAGAGAAAATAAGCCAGGCTACTTCTTTCCAGAACTCCTTTGCATAATCAAATCGAAAGAACAAATGTGGTATTATTTCAAGATTAGAGTTACAGGATGTGCACTGTGAAGAGATGTCTAATTTAAGAAAGAAGAGAGTTACAGGGATAGTAATTATGTAGAATTTTAAAGTGAAGCACTTTCCACTTGTTAGGTAACAGAAACTTATTAATGCCAGTCTATATATTAAAGAGAATGATGATTTAATTTCCATTTGAAAAAAAGCTTTTGGATGACAGCTGATTTTCCTAATAAGGAATCTTCTAATCCAAAAATTGTTACATTTTGCCATTTCATTATTGCTCTTTAATTTAAATAGGTAGAACCATGCAAAGGAATATGGTTAAATAGTTTTTTTTTTTTTCGTGCAAAAGAGTGATTTTACTGTGGTATGAGCTCATTTTTCATAGATGGTAGGCTATGATTTTTTTTTGTTTTTTTTTGTAGTTCAAACATAATTGCAGAATTACCAGAATTGTCAGGGAATGTATGAAATGATCAAATGCAATATGAGCAAATTTGAATTGATTAAAAATGTAAAACATAAATGATATCTTTCGAATGTCGTTTGATATGTTTCCCTTTGATGTTCACAAGGTGTCTGCGTGCGCGCGCGCTGGTACGAGTGGAGACACCATGCATGCGCATCGTCTGGTAGGCTAAGACTGGATATGATGAGGATGCTGAAGCCCACGAGGACCTTCCATGGACGTACAACTACTGTACGGTTGATGTTACCGTATTTCAGCATATTCTCGTCGATCAGAATGAAACGCGAATGATGAACGCCATGGTGGAGTTGGAACCAGTTGTTTGGAACTTTACGCTCAAATTAGACAACGGCACGCGAGCTAATGAGACATCCGCAGGATATCCAGCCGATGACTATTATAATATTGTTCACGTCACGGAAACCAAAATCCTTCCTGCATTTATTGGATTTCTGTGCTCCACCGGGCTTGTTGGAAATGTTCTTGTTTTGTTCACTATTTTAAGGTGGGTTTACAGGTTGATAGGGAAGCCTCGCTGTTTTGCTTCTGTTTTTAATTAAGTTATTTTGCATTTGTTTATATATTTTAAAGCTGCAGTCCGTAGCTTTTTGTTTTTTGGTTAAAAAATGATCCAAAATACAATTTACTACATTTATTTCATGGCGTGTTAAATACGTTATTGCCTATGGCATAGGGTACATAACCACTTTCCTGAAATTCTGCAGGCATAATTTCACAATAACCTTGGTGTATAGCCTATGGTTTTCTCTTTCTACATATATGAATGCCCGTGTAAAGGTAATTAGTAAATAAATATGCCAAATTCCTTAGGGAATAAAAAGTAATGTGATCATAACGAATACTAAAGCATGTTTATGAAGGCTTAAGAATTTAGAGGTTTTTAAAAAATCATTATTGAAAGGATTGGATTTGTTAGCTTTAATAATTGCATATAGCTTTATTAAAATAAGCTCTAAATGGGAATGTGCCACTATATACATTTAACATCTGGATCATTTTTCATGCAATTAATTTTATATGGCAAGAATAGATCATTTCATTTGATTTAAATAAAATAAAAATATTTATTTTTCATTTGCACAATATCTGATTAAAGAAATGTTACATTTTGTTTGCCACAGTTCTTTTACATTAGATCAATGAAATTGTTTCATTGATTTAATTCACAAAAAAACATCATCTTTATTATACCATGGTCTGCCTGAATGCTCGATTCTGATTTGCTAGAGGAATTCCTCAGATAATTCTCACTGTTTTGATAGATGGATTCTCTCAGGAAATAGCCATGACCCATCCTCAGACTCCTGTCACTCACTGAAGGTTATATAACCCTGTTTATTGCTGCTTGCAACTTGTCATGTTTCCCTCACATTTCCTGGTTGTTTCTTTAGCAGTTTCTCACCAAGGGACCACAGATCACCACAAGTTCTTTCTTGTATATTTTTGTAGGTCAGCCAAAAAAACAGTACCAGATGTATATATGGGAAACTTGGCTGTGGCCGACCTGGTCCACGTGACCGTCATGCCGTTCCTCATTCACCAGTGGGCTCGTGGGGGACACTGGGTGTTCGGCAGCACCCTCTGCACGATCATCACCTCTCTTGATAACTGCAACCAGGTGGCGTGCGCTGCAGTCATGACCGCTATGAGTCTTGACAGGTACGTGATCAGTGAAATAACAATGTTTGAAAGGAAATCATTATTTCCAGATAACTAGCTTTATTAAAATAAACATGAAGTGTTTTTTATTCATCAAATATAACAATGCACAAGTGTTCTTCCACTACACATTCATCCAAGAGTCTTTTTTTTTTTTTATCCTAATCAAAATACTTTTGTTGTCTTTTATTATCAATTGCATTGATGCGCGTGAAGCCAAAAGTGCATTCATAGACCCTGGGCTGGACTGGGATACAAATTCAGGCATCTCACACTCATCCAGGCCATCCCTATCACCCACAACAACACATTTTAAACCACGGACAACCCTATTTTTTTGTATGGCCATCACGTACAAAAAAATGTCTAACTCCTTAGGCTGGGGCGATGCTAAATAATCAAAGGTTCTCTCGAACTACACCTTCACTTCCCTTTTTCTTCTCTTCATTCTCTACACAGTGTGTGTGTGTTGAAGTGCCTTGAAACTCGCAGTCCGATGCTTAATCTCTTATTTAATCTCTTCTGAAAGCAACAGCTCACGTTATGAGTTCTTAGACTGTCACATGAAGAAGTTGTTATAAGAGCTTTATCTATTTTTGAGTAACACGATTTTGAGACAAAAGTTTGATTTCATATTTTGTTTTATGTAGGCCTATGTTGGATTCTCAATTAAGTAATTGACTGAATAGTCACTGAATTGTTAGTTAGTGCTACATTTGATAAAGGTTCATCAGGTTTTGATTATTGAGAATAGTAGTTTTTGAACTGTGGCTGGTAGTACAGTAATGTTTTTATGTAGCACATAAGTGCATTAGTGTTTCATTTAGAGCTGCTATACTGTAACATCACCATTAGAGGCCACTCTTACCACAATTATAGAGCAGGCCAAGCAATGAAATCATTATTCATTTGTGTAGCACATTTGAGAACAACAGTTTGACCCAAAGCGAAATATCAAAATGAACAAATGACAACAGGAAATAATAACCTGAGATGCATTAGTAATTTCAATCAATCGCAAAACAGTAGAGCATTAGAGCAGCCTCAAACTGTTTCAAAATGAATAAAAATAGGACTTTAAGTTGTTGACTGTTTATAAACGCTACAGTATTGAAAGACTATTCTATGCTGATATGCAGTATAATAAAGGTCTTGCCTATTGTGTGCTTCTCTGGCTCAGTAAGGATGTTCTCTTGTTATATGAACATTTATTAATTTTTTCATTTATTATTTTATTCATTCATTTATTCAAACCCTCTCAGAATTATAATGGGTAATTTTGAGGAAGAAATTACTAGACCAGGAATGTGTTTTTTCGACAGAAAGCTGCGGTTGACGGTCCATGAACATCCTCATTTCCCGCAGTGCAGCATCTGCAGTATAGACTCTGTTTCCTTTTTTGTTTTAAAGAGGTTTATTTCGGGGTTTGAGAAGATAATATTAATTAATGAATTAATTAATGCCAAAGCACATCTTGGCACAAGCTGATTTAACATATCATTCCCAGCTGCTTTTTCTTTCAGCAACAAGATTGTCTGTCCTTTACTATAAATGTCAGGTCGTGTCTTCACCAGCAGAGTAATGGTGAATGGGAAACATTTTTTAATTTTGCCTCTCATAGATGTCAGCCAACTAATTGAATGATAAAATGACTCATAAGAGGGGTAAAATCTTTATTGTTTATTCATTTATGTGCTCCAGATACCTGGCCCTTGTTCATCCTTTTCGCCTGTTGAGTCTCAGGACCAGATCCAGGACGATCCGTATTAACTTGTTTGTGTGGGCGGCTTCCTTCATCATGGTTCTGCCAGCCTGGGTTCATGCCAAAGTGATCCGCTTCAGAGACGGGCTGGAGAGCTGTTCCCTTGACCTGGTCTCTCATAAAGAGTTGCTCTGGTAAATGTACTTGTGTATAGCCTTCTGCACATGTGCTGTTATTTATTATTTTTTGTGGTGTCTTGGCTCCCTCCACTGTTTAGTTGTAGTAATTCACTCTTTGGCTTAAGTTGTTAAACTCCATCCATCCATCCATCCAATCAGGCCTATTAACCTTCAAACCATCTTCAAAACTTGAAAAAATCTTTAACAAGCCAACATTCAAAGTTTGTCTTGACAAATTTCTCTCTTCTACTTAAAATGAGTTAAATGCTATTTCCTTGATTTTTTTTAATGCTGATTTTTTAAAATATTTTTTTTATTTCTTTTTAAATTTCCTTACATTCTCATTTGAATTGTAATTCTGCAGTTGATACAGAGAAAATATATTCTGAATTTTGCACAACCCAGCCTTTGGGGCAGTTTTGGCATTTGCAGATTGCATTAAATTGTGGTCCAAAGTCCTCACCTCACCTGAAGAAAATTAAAAAAACGATGATTATGATAATTATAATGACTGTTTAGGGCATAAAGTATACCTCATTGTGGTCTTTTACTATATAATATGGCTCTGTTTTCAGGTTTTAATCTTGATTGTACTCTATGTGACATTTTTAAAATGTGATATTTTATTATCTTGTGAATGTTTTATTGTATTACCAATGGGTTTTTGTTAATTTGGCATATCAGGAATGTGTTTAGTAAATATTGCTTTGCACCGTACAGAATGTATCAAGGCACGTGAGCATGTTTTCATTCATCTTGTGTGAGTGCATTACACTGTAAAAAAAAGTTTCTGCCTTACATTGTGCCTTCTGCACAGGTCTGATTATTCCCTCTCTCATAACCTTTGACCTCTGAATTTTGTTATTTTGTCACTCTATTGTTATAAAATCTTCTATTGAAAAGTGCTAAGGGACAAATGCACCAATAAATATGGGTTTTCGAGTGTGTCCCATTTTCAGCATTCTGTTTGAGAACTTTGCTACAAAGCCATTTTTTTCCAGAATAGCATGTTTTTTATTGTTGTTGTTTTTCTGTTATCTGCTGTGAAAGCTGTTGAAAGCTGTCATTCAACTTAGTGGCACATAGGTTCAGACACTCAAAAGCAACATAAAACCTTTTCTGTCTTTTCAGTCAGTATATTTTCCACTTCACCAGAAAATTGCCTTTACAGAAGGCTGATGCTCAGAGGAATCCATCCTTCTTGTTTAATTAAACTAAGAGAGGGGATATAAAGGCTTTAAAGCTTTTCTCACACGACTGACATCATGTGTCCTCGTATATCTACAGGTACACACTCTACCAGACTGTGACTTCCTTCTTCCTGCCATTACCTCTGATTCTCATCTGCTACATACTGATTCTCTGCTACTCCTGGAGAATGTATCGCAAGAACAAAAAGGCTCACAGGTGAATTTAAATTCATTACAGCCAGTGTGTGATATCAAACTGTCAAAGCTACAAATGTAATTGCTTTTGAAGCCTTTCAGTGGCTTTACTGTTCTTACAAGGTCTACACTGGTTCATTAATTAATATTTAATTCGCCATCCGTAAAGAGAATATCTTCTGCAAAGTGAATATGAATTCATTTTTATTGTGTGATGTTGTCAGATGTAGCAGGTTGTCCCCTTTGAGAATGATCCTGCTCATGGAAATGTTTTCATTTTAGATTGACAGCACATACTGATTTTATGGCTAAACCATTATTTATAGGCTACTGTAAGAATTTTCTATTAAAAATATCTTTCAATAGCCTACGTTTTCTTTTCTTTTTTATAAAAAACAATAATGCACTTCAGAGTGGACATGAATGCGGACATTTTTTTGGTGGATTTAATAGCAGAAACTGTCAAATTCCTTTTTCTGTGCATTGTTAATTTACATATTAAAGGGATAGTCCACCGAAAATTGAAAATTCTGTCAGCATATAAACACCCTCATGTCATTCCATATCTGTATGCATTTCTTTTTTTCTGCTGAACACAAAGAAGTGAATTTGAAGAATGTTGATAACCAAACAGATTTTTGTTCATACAATTGAAGTCAATGGGGAATGAAAGTCATACAGGTTTGGTATGACATGGATGTGAGTAAATAATGACCGAATTTTTTTTTTTCAGTGGACTATTCTTTTAACTGTAATTACCATGTTTAGGATTTTAGATTAGAACATGTAACCACCATAAACCCGGATTTAGGGTTTGGCTAAATACTGTACGACCCAAACCTGCATTCTCCGCTTTCTCTCAGGTATAACACCAGCCTGCCTCGGGAGCGTGTGGTCCGCCTCACTAAAATGGTCCTGGTTCTGGTAGCGATGTTCCTGGTCAGTGTTGGGCCGTACCACATCTTGCAGCTGGTTAACCTGAGCGTACCTCGGCCCTCTTTAGTGTACCACACCTGCTACTACATGTCCGTGTGCCTGAGCTACGCCGCCAGCAGCATAAACCCCTTCATCTACATTCTGCTGAGCGGACACTTCCGCCACAGGCTGGTCAGTCGGGATACACCCAGCATGCCAAGTGTGGAACGGGAGATCCAGGCCCCCCGCTCCAGTTTTTAAGCTGAATTCACACTGAAACACAAGTAGCACTGTAAACGGGTGAAGCCTTTGTTGGTTTTATGGACAGCACGTTGGGGAAACATTTCTATTTGTTTTCTTTTCTTAAATTGTAATTGTTGGGACTGGAAGGATTTCATATAGGAGGCATGGGGTGTTTGATATGTGCATGTATGCTTGTCATGCACCTTTTATAGACCTATGTTGTAAATGTGCTGTATTTTTTTATTTTTTTGTGGTGTCTTGGCTCCCTCCACTGTTTAGTTGTAGTAATTCACTCTTCGGCTTAAGTTGTTAAACTCCATCCATCCATCCATCCTGATCCATCCATCCATCCATCCAATCAGGCCTATTAACCTTCAAACCATCTTCAAAACTTTAAAAAATCTTTAACAAGCCAACATTCAAAGTTTGTCTTGACAAATTTCTGTCTTCTACTTAAAATGAGTTATATGCTATTTCCTTGATTTTTTTAATGCTGATTTTTTTTTTTTTTTTTTCTTACATTCTCATTTGAATTATAATTCTGCAGTTGATACAGAGAAAATATATTCTGAATTTTGCACAACCCAGCCTTTGGGGCAGTTTTGGCATTTGCAGATTGCATTAAATTGTGATCCAAAGTCCTCACCTCACCTGAAGAAAATTTAAAAAAAATGATGATTATGATAATTATAATAACTGTCTAGGGCATAAAGTATACCTCATTGTGGTCTTTTACTATATAATATGGCTCTGTTTTCAGGTTTTAATCTTGATTGTACTGTATGTGACATTTTTAAAATGTGATATTTTATTATCTTGTGAATGTTTTATGTATTACCAATGGGTTTTTGTTAATTTGGCATATCAGGAATGTGTTTAGTAAATATTGCTTTGCACCGTACAGAATGTATCAAGGCACGTGAGCATGTTTTCATTCATCTTGTGTGAGTGCATTACATTGTAAAAAAAGTTTCTGCCTTACATTTTTAAGTGCAATCAACTTGGATGTTTAAGTAATTTGAACTGACTTAAAAAAATGCTTGAGAATTGTGAAAATTCTTATTTTGATGAGTTAAAACAATGTAAAAACATATGTTGTCATAACTTATTGATCAGATAATGTTTTACAGTGATATATTATCATTGTTACATACAAGCAAAAATCAATATTGCTCGTGACAAAAGGTTGCTGTTGTGCAGAATCCTTTAAGGGCATTTAGGATTGTCTGGTGTGTAAACTGGACATCATAATGAAGTGGCTGGCAGCTTTAAAGAGTGAGGTCACTGACCAGACAGGCAGAGATGCAGGGATCCGTTGGCAGCCCAGCTCCCAGAGTGGAATCAATTCTCCAACCAGACCAGAGACAGACAGGGACCGCGACGGACCTAAAGCATGCCTGGCAGCAATGGCTGGAAACTCACCCCCATGCTCACTCTCTCTCTCTCTCTCTCTCTCTCTCTCTCTCTCTCTCTCTCTCTCTCTCTCTCTCTCTCTCTCTCTCTCTCTCTCTCTCTCTCTCTCTCTTTCTCTCTCTCTGTCTCTCACTTATACCTTCTATGGCCTAGTAAACCAGCCAGAGGCAAAAAAATAATCTAATGTGTTCAAATACTTGTCAATATTAGTGTTTCAGTGTCAACATAGCTTATTGAGACCATGCATTACAATAATACTAGTCAATACAATAATATAAGTCACAAACTGTTGTGCTATTGGCTTTGTCAGTGATTCCAGTGCAGCAATAGACATTCTGCCAGGGTAGGAAGGTACTTTTACCTTCTTTGTTTTTATCTCTGTTAAAGCACATTATACAAAGTCTTCGCCCTGCATTTCCGCATCACATCATTTTTCCCTTTCTCAAACTTTGAATCATCCTTCTGGTCTCTGAGCGTGGTGACTGACTACTGCTGCTAATCTGACATTGTTTGACCTTGTTTGTGACTTGCTTCATATGGCACTGGCCTTGTTACTTACACCTCAACAGTTTGGCTGCCAGTTTGTGTCATGTTTTTCACACCACCAAGGCTTTTGTTTTTACGTCTGTTATTTTATTTTTGTTATTAAAATGTCTGATATCACCAGTATTTTCTTTTAATTTGTTAACATTTTTATTGCACAGTCAATTTTCCCTTAAATATTTATTGTGGCACAATTATAAGTTGTATGATTGGTAGAAAAAGATTAGTAGAAATTTTTGTTTTGCAGTAGTGGAAGTGTACAGATGACAAGTGAAACCATTTTACTTTGTATGTAACTGTAAAACAGAAAATGCCATATATTTCTATAGCATATACACCCCCATCTCAAAAACATCAGCTGGACATACAATAATAGGCCCATACCCCAATCGTAGTTTAATTCTTAACCAGTAGAGGGCATGTGCTGACAATTTTCCCAGCTTAGAGTTTGCAGATGCTTTTTTACAAACAAGGCAAAATAGGCCTACTCAATATTTAGTGAATTAGTTTGGCATTTATATAGTCCCAGGCCTAAGTCTAATGTATGCAAGATCAAATCATATTTCTCTCTGTGCACATTTATGCACTTATATCCTTTTAATATGTTTGGCCTACTGATACATTTAGTTACAAATGACACGGTTCCCTGGAATACTTGATCACAGTAAACAAAATAAATTGTCGAATGACCGCTAAACTGGATATGTCATTGTTGTCGTTGGTAACTGACTGGGCCTACTTTCATGCGTCTTAATTCTCCGAGATCTTAATTTTCTTTTCAAAGCAAAGACTCAAAACGATTATGACTTCTTTAAACTGGTCGTAGAAAAATTCATTTTAATATCCAATTGAATAATTGATAATGAAACCTAGGAAAAAAGGCGAGAGACTGGATATGGACTATTCTTTCGTAGCGGAATTAAGATTTACAAAAAAATTCAAATAACTTAATATTTCATGTCCGTGTATTTATTACATTTTTTATCGTGATATTCGCAAACGAGATAAATACAGCAAACCATCATTATTTCAAAATAGGACTTCAGCTTCCATTTCTGCATCCTTGTCACGTGCCAGACGTTGTGCATAGGCTCTCTTTCTTAAATGCGAATATTGCACACTGGCAGATTTAAAGAAATTATTCTGTAACGGTAGAAGAGCTTTTGACTTATGCTTGTTAATAAAAAAATTAATAATAATAATAATCAAGACATTCTTGATCATTCGCTTATTGCAATACATTTCCACGATTAAATTTAACACCAGTCTTTAAAGAGGTAAAACAATTTGTCACTGACAGTTTCTTACTCTGACAAATGACCTCGGTTATTTCATCGTATTTATGTAAGATTAATATTCCCGGACGTGTCTGTACATGGTGAAACATGTGAGGAGATAAGCACAGGTTTTCGCCTGTGAGGCAATGGTGCGCGCAGGTTTTCCCGACAGCCTGTTGTTTCGCGGGCGGGTACCACGCGCAGAAACCAAGCGCGAATCAAAGGCCTGACAACTTCTTTGTTAATTGGAACAGGCTTCTCGCTATGTGTGCAGCGAGGGTGCTGAAAAGCCCGAGATACAAGATGACAAGTGTGAGCACGAAGTACAGTCGCGTTTAATTAATTTTTCTTTCTCCCTTGGAAGTTGGAAGCCGCTCTGTGCTCGTTTGTGATGCATTTCAAGTTGTAATTGACGAAATAACTCGCAACTGCAGTATTTCTTCAGCTTGGCCGAGGTGCCTTTGTGTTTGTGGAATCAATGTGGGACTGCCTGCCTCAAAGGTATTGAGTGAAAACCGTAAATGGTCAATTTGACCAAGAGATTTGACCTCATAGTTGCATTGCGGTGTTTGCTTCCACTCTGTAGGCCCAATAACTGTGGAAGAGCCTCTGCACATGGCCTCAGCTGAAACGCTGGACATCTAGCTGAGGTAAGTGAGCAGTTTATTTATTTTGGGTGTCCATCCAAATTAAGAGCACTTTCCCACAATCTCTAACTCCTAAAACGGTTTTTAAGGGGCATATTTCCTACTGGGCATATTTTCATTATTTCCCACTGGAATTGATTTTTTAGGGTATTTTAACAATAAAACACAGCATGCCAATCAACACCAAATTAAAATTGCATTGTAAGTAATTGACAAGATATCACAATAAACGCTGACCAGGGCCCTAGACTATTTTTTTTTTAAAGATCCCTTTTAGTTTTATTCATTAATACACTTCATATTGTCTCGAAGACATGCGAATGAACCTCATTGGTTCTCGCACATCAAGCAAACATGCTTGAGCTTCCGTTTATCATAACTGATGTGTCCATTAATTAATTTTTATATGTGAATAAAAGCCTAAATTCAATCTGTTCATCAAAGCGATTGTGTCTCTTCAGAAAATTTGGACTAAACCACTCAATTCATATGGATTTTACGATCTCTTTATGAACTTTTTGAAGCATCAAATTGGTAGTTGCGTAGCTATCAATGGAGGGACAGAAATCGCTCAGATTTTATTAAAAATATATTCAGTTGTGTTTTGAAGATAAACTAACGTCTTACTGGTTTGGAAGGACATGAGGGTGAGTAAATGATAAAATAATTTACATTTTTGGGTCATAACCCTTTAAATCTTAAAGGTATAGTTCACCCAAAAATGAAAATACTGTCATATACCCACCCTCATGTTGTTAAAAACCAGTATGACCCCCTTTTTTTTTTGTGGAACACAAAGGAAATACACACACAAACAGTGAGACATTTTTCAAAATATATTTTTATGTTCCACTAAACTATGCCAGTCATACAGGTTTGGAACGACATCAGGGTGAGTAAATAATGACCGATTTTTAATTTTGAGGTGAAGTATCCCTTTAAGAGATATTTTTAAGGATGATTATAAGTATTAATTAGATGCCTTTTTATTTTCATATTGATTTAGTGCAAAAAAATATCATGAAGATTTAGGGCTCCAAGGCTGTTTCTTCCACATAAGAGCTCCTCTCAGTTTATGTGAGGTAACCGTGATGTTTAGTGGACCAAAAATGTTTATTCGACTGAGTTGTTATTTGACTATGCAAAAGCATGGTGCACATTGCACATTTCCTGCTCCCACAACCTTGGCACATGCTTCTGTGACTTGTGCTGATTATACAGCCTCCACAACTCCAGATGGATCAACACATGCTGAAAATGCGACAAACTAAGACGCAGTTCTCTGTCTGACCTCAATCTATCACTTCAGTTTGCCTGTATAAATGTCAGCGTGCTTCCACTCTCAGACTCAGTGAGAAAAATGTAATCATGTTGTCATCTCATAAGTCGTTTTAACAGCCTCATCAGAGTTTGTTTGCATGTTAATTGAATCAGTGTGGGTGGGCATTGTTTTAACCTGTTGTCACGTATCTTGTCGAAACGCTTTTGCCACAGGCATACTTGCCTGGTATAGTTAAGTCTAATGCCCTTTAGTCTAATAAGACTGTTGTTTACAGGTGGAGTGTTTTTTGGGTAAAGGCCCGTTCACACCCAGGATAACTATAATAATAATGACTTATTTTAAAAACTATTCTTAATGTAAAAGAACAGCAGAGTCCACACCACAACTATAACGATAATAGCACAGAGGAACAATATTGCTCATTTTCAGAACGATTTTGTTCGAGGTGACAATCAAAAAAACATTCATAGCCCATCCTGCTTTAAAGAGCTCGAGCATTTAAAGCAGTAGACGACCTAACTGGAGTGTGTGCTTATAATAAAAAGAACATTACCGTGAAATGGGGTGGATGCTAATGTAGTTATCGTTATAGTTATCTCTGTTATATTGGACTGATCTAGCTTTGTAACCGTTTAGGATGTACATGATCACAAATTAACCTTAGAAGCAGATTAGAAGACAAAGGGCGCAGAAATCACCTGTACCGAACACGAGCCGGGACGCTTTAATGGTTTTTGAAACGATTACATGCATTCTAATGGAGGACATTAACATGCATGTATTAGAAACAATAGCATCCCTCAATTGTTTCTCCATTCTTCATTAAAGCTGAAATTCAGTGCAAAATGATTGACTGCCAAGTTTTGTGAACATCAAAGCTTTTTTTTATTTTTTTATTTCCCCTAACCAGAAACCCCATTAAATTAACATGCATTTTGAATCTTTTGCCCAATAAGTTGCTTAATGAATTGTGAGAGGCATTGACAATGGTCAGGGCCTCACATTAATGTCAGAATTAGACATTTAAAATATTGTGTGTGTGTGTTGTCCATTTTGAGTCCATCGTACTGAGATGTGATACGAGTGAGGTCTCCAGTGCTCTTCATGCCCCGTTAATAACCTGGCCAGCTTTGATGTGGCAGTGTGGAGCGAGGTGGCTCTTTCTCTGCATCACTTGTGGCATGTAAATCCAGCCAGCATTTTATCTCCTTACCTGCTGTTCAAGGGGCAACTGGATTTGCTCTGGCTTCCTGTATATGCACTCTCTGTTGTAGCGTGAGTCATAAGATGTCACCTACCCGACGGGCCACTCACAAACGCTTTGGGAGGAATGTGAATCTGTGTGCATTTTCTTTTCTGTTCATTTGATAATACTGCCTGTCTGTGTATGACACTCAGTTATAGCTTAAACATGAATTTTAACGTTGGTAATGTTCTATTTCTGAAGGGCTTGTGGTCTTGCTTGTTTGTACGAAAGCCTGCTTCTGCCTTTAAAATAGCCTACTTTATTTATTTTTCGCAATTAAGAGAAATAAAGTGCAATTGCGTGTTATATAAAAAAAATCTAGTCTTTCAATGTGACTTTGTCTCATATGACTTGTATGTCTCGCAATTGCGTACACTGTAAAAAAAATCTGTAGAAATTACAGTATTACTGGCAGCTGCTTGCCAGTAACTTACTGTAGTTTTAAATTGATGTTATTTACTGGCAACAGTTTGTTCAAAGTTAAATGAACATTAAACATTAACAAGTCTTTATCTTTACAGAATAAAACTAAAATAACAGCCTCATGCAAAGCATTCTGGGAACCAAAATCTGAAGGAAAAAAAAAACAGAAAAAGGTTGATGAAGATTTCTGGTTCCCAGAATGCTTTGCATTAGATTGTTATTTTATAATTTTATTCTGTAAAGACAAAGACTTGTTAATGTTTAATGTTCATTTAACTTTGAACAAACTGTTGCCAGTAAATATACATCAATTTAAATCTACAGTAAGTTACTGGCAAACAGCTGCATAACTACAGCAATTTTTTTACAGTGTATTTATATCAGGCGGTGTGGTCTATCTTACTTGTAATTTTGTCTATCACTTTATATTTCGCAATTGCATATTTGTATCAGGCAGGGTGATGTCTCTCAATTTTTACTGTCTCGTCATTTCTACTGTTTCTTGTAATTTCGACTTTTTACATTTCTACAGCTTTATATCTTGCAGTTGTGTCTTTGTCTCACAATTTTGGCTTTGTTTCTCACAATGTGACTATCAAGAGCTCGAAAGGTTCTGCGAGCAAATGCAAAGTTTCTTGGGGGAACGCAAAATGTCTTGCGAATGAACGCAACAATTTTCAGGGGAACGTAAAGGTTTTCGAGCGAACGCAAAGTTACTTTAAGTATTCCGTACAATTGCTCGTCTGTTCACATTATAAAGTATAAATTGTTTTGAATCGTGTTTAAATGCGTGATGTAAGTTATGATGTATGCAATTGCACAACTGTTATTGGGAATTATTATTTCTACTCTAATGTGATTGAAACCTAAGTTAAGCTTTGGTTCATCACATCAGCCATTTCGTTCGTTGACCAGTTCCGGCCAAAGCATATCTTATGCAATCAAACCGTGGCAAAACTGAACTCCAGTGTGCATTTGGTTGGTTAAAAACGCATTTGTTTTCTTGTGCTAACCCAGAGAGAGCACGTCTGATCGCCCTCTTGACCTTGAAATGAATGGCTGCCCAAACCAGTCCCTGCTACACATTATCATTTAAATGGCCCAAGGAGAAGGTTAGGTCAGCTCATTTGATGTTGAAATGCAAACAGAGATCAAAGGAGAGAACTCGCAGTGGCCTATATTTACAGTAGCCGGTCTTGGATTGGTGTGTTCGGTGGCTGAGGTGGAGTGTATTGTCTGTGTGTATGAGTTTTGTAGGAGGGAAGAGCACATTGTATATTTGTTCTGCTTGGTCCTCATGGGTAGATAGCTCATTAACCATTGTGGCTTGGCACAATAGCCAAGAGCGCCGGCTGTATGGGTACAACAAGTCCAGCACAATACCTGTAAACAGCCAGCGGCTAAATTGAAAAAGGCCCCTGGGATCACCAGGGTGTCATAACAATAATAGGCTTGTATAGGTGCATAATATCAAAATTGCAGAGGCCTATTGGTGGAGAGGACGTGTGTGATTGTGGTTTCTCAGTGAAACGGTGTTGAGATACCCAGCTATTTTAAGAGAGGCATGTATACTAGCTGAGTTTTTATTGAACATGATGTTCTTATCTGTTTGCTCCAGTTCCAGGTCACTGAATAGCACAAGCTTTGGCACCACACACCTCCAACCATCACCTTAGACGAGTAAAGGCTGAAAGATCCAAGAGAAGAGGATGAAAAGGTCAACAATGTATGGTAATAAAAGTAATCCAATTAGATGAGACTAGTTCTGTCAGCAGGGACTTGGTCGTACAATATTATATTGATATCTCATGATATGAAAATATTGCTTTTCTTTTTAGTTGGTGTAATAAATATTCTTTAGCTGCATAAAATGATTTAACAATCATTTATTGGTGTTTCCAATAAATAAGAGTATAAGGGCACTATATAGTCTTTTCTTTTGTGGCAGACCACTAAGTTCTTTCTTGCTCCTCTGAGGAGTTAATTCGCAAACGCCCTTGGTGACACCCACCAGCTTTTCCCGAGGGGGATGTGTGATAGAGCGGTTGGTTGCTCGTTTCTGGGTCGTCCAGCTAAAGATGACCCGGGGCAACAGGACTGGACAGAGATATCACAGGCCATGACCAGAGGCACTGGTAAACTGAGGCAGGTCTTTGGCCCAGCAGTGCCACCTCACATTTAAGTAAAGTCCATGTGATAGACCCAGCTACAGAGACTGCAAGTTATTGGGTCTGAATGGTGCTAATACGCTGGGCTGGTTGGATGCGGGTTGGAACTCTGGTGTCCTATTAATCCTAGCCGGGAAAATCATAAAAGGTTAGAAGTTCAGGCTTTCATTGTGGACTGTTCTGAGGTAATATGATCTGAAGGTCTTCCCTGTATAGTCACTCAACACTACAATGAAGACTGTAAGAATAATAGACTGAAGAGAGGAGATAATTGCCTCAATGCCTGTAACACTTTGCTCACAGCAGGTAAAGGAGAATATACATGGTACGATGGTGGAACTCTTTGAGTAGACATAACTTTTTTGTTTGTATGTTCTGTCTCATTAAGCATGAGTAGGCCATTTTATTTATTTCTACTTAATACCGCAATCCAGCACTAGACAAGGTAGTTCATCCCAAGAAGTCGCTTAATCATTAATATGACTGGTGTACTGTCTGTTGAATTGGATAAGTGTCTGTTAAGTGATAAATATTTTTATCTATTCTGTTAGAAACAATCAAAAACAACAATTTAGGACTAACTATGTGCAGTCCAGGTTTCCCAATGTATAGACCCAAATGAAAGCTGGTGTCCCATTCAATTATGTCCCCGGGACATGTCCCCTTTAGGCTCCTTTTTTTTGAGGGATCGCCCCACAGTGCTAATTGGGTCTCGTCTCGCACCAGGTTGATTGGACTTGACACTTAGTGCAGGGCGAGAGCTCCAAAATTCACTGGAGCAAAGAGAGGGGAAAAAACAATCAAAATTGAATTACTGACCAGTAAATTTGCTAATTATAGTCCATTAGCCCGAGCACAGAGAAGGTGTGAAGACAATCCAGAGCCACACGCCTCAATGAGACTCCTGACACTTTGACCTAGATTACCCAGAGGGTGTTTAATATGCAAACTATATGTGTGTGTACTATGGCACTTTTTAATTTTAACATAGAATTAGAAAAGATTACCCTGCAATTCATAAAATGACCACAATCCTTACATCAGTGCACTGTTTGTAACAATGTGTATGTATATATATATATAATGTATGTTTATTTGATAAAAAATACGGTGAAATAGTAATATTGTAAAAATATCATTACAACTTAAAATGTTTTTAATGTATTATATTTTAAAATGATTGCTGTAATGGCAAAGCTGAATTTTCAGCAGCCATTACTCGTCTTCAGTGTCACATGATCCTTCAGAAATCTGTCTAATAAGCTGATTTTGTGGAAAAAAAAATTATTCTTATTATTAATGTTGAAAAGAGTTGTGCTGCTTAATATTTTGAAGCATTTTAAGCAACACAAATATTAATGTTCTTCAAATTCCTGTCTTCATTTTAAACAATATATCTAATGCTTAATTTTTTTTAAAACCTAATTTGTGAACCTGGACCACAAAACCAGTCTTAAAGGTATTGTAGGTAGAATTTTTTTTAAAAACTTTTTGCCAAATTTGTTTAAACTTTCTATATATATCAATGCATAATTAAAATGTAAGTACTCTGGAAAAGAGAGTATAAAAATCGAGTGTCTGTAGTCCTCTCAGGGCTGTAATAAACACAGCTACTTATCTCCATTCACTTCCACCCCCTCCATTCTGGGCTCCTTCCAAAACCACGCCCCCAAAACACATGAACGTGCGATGCCGACAGCTCACAGCTGGAGGACGCGCTTACCAGCGCCCAGCGGAGAGGAGCAGTGCATGTAGTGACATCATGTCAGACTCACATGTAATAAAATACCTAACTTTATCATTATGAATATAAACAACTAACATGGCTGTTAATACTCACTATCAAGCTAGCATATCGATACTGTTAAAGTTTAAAATATATTGAGTTTGATTCGTTAACGAGCTAGTAACATAAAGCAAAGCTAAAAACAGGTTGCATTGATACACGTTTTCCCATTACAATCAGTTACACTGTGATGAAGGTGAATTTTGTGTAAGATTCATAACATATACGCCGTGTTTTGCATGTAATTGTGTCTCTTACTAGTCTCTTACCCTCCTCGAGTCAAACGAGTGCGCGCATGTGGGCAGCGCATGTAGCAGCGGGGGTGTTGCCATGGTTGCGAGAGAGTGACAGTCGCCTAAGCCAATCCTTTGTTTCGTCCCGGAAGGAAATAATGAGCTGTGTTTAGTGCAGATTAAACGGTCTAGAGTCACTCGATTTTTATACTCTTTTTATCAGAGTACTTACATTTTAATTATGCATTGATATATATAGAAAGTTTAAACAAATTTGGGAAAAAGTTTTTTAGACCAAAAACGACCTACCCAACCTTTAAGTAGCACGGGTATATTTGTGACAACAAAACACTGTATGGGTCAAAATTATCGATTTTTCTTTTATGCCAAAAATCATTAGGATATTAAGTAAAGATCATGATCCATGAAGATATTTAGTACATTTCTTACCTTAAATATATAAAACAATTATTTATGTAAGTGGATGCAGCACAATCGCCAACAGAAATGGAAACCTTTAAAGCGATAGTTCACTTTGAAATTAATTTGTGGTATGTTTTAGCTTACCTCAAGGGCATCCAAGGTGTAGGGGTCTTTCTTTCCGCAGTAGTTTCAATTTTGATATTTTTAGGTCAAACCGTTCTTGTCTGTCAGTCATATAATGCAGGTCTATGGTCACCACCTCAAAGAGCATGCACAGAGAAGTCCAAATTAAACATCGTAAATGTAAGTACACATTGATGACATAAGACACGAAACGAGCGGTTTGTGTGAGAAAACGAACAGATCTGAGGGCGCGGGCGCTTTGGTCTTTTCCGGCGCTTGCCGGAAAAGACCGAAGCGCCCGCGCCCTCAGATCACTTGGACGTGGCTGTGTGTGTTTACAAGAGGTAAAAACGATATAAATACTGTTCGTTTTCTCACACAAACCGCTCGTTTCGTGTCTTATGTCATCAATGTGTACTTACATTTACGAGTCATTAAATCATGTTTAATTTGGACTTCTCTGTGCATGCTCTTTGAGGTGGTGACCATAGACCTGCATAATATGACTGACAGACAAGAACGGTTTGACCTAAAAATATCAAAATTGAAACTACTGCGGAAACAAAGACACCTACATCTTGGATGCCCTTGAGGTAAGCTAAAACATACCAAAAATTAATTTCAAAGTGAACTATCCCTTTAAAGGTGATTTTCTCAATTTTTTGATTTTTTGGCACCCTCAGATTCCCGATTTAAAATAGTTGTATCTCGGCAACAAATATTGTCCAATCCTAACAAACCATACATCAATGGAAAGCTAATTTATTCAGCTTTCATGTGATGTATAAATCTCAATTTTAAAAAATGGACAAATAAGACTGCTCTTGTGGTCCAGGGTCACATTCATATATTTTTAATTGCCTAAATTGTCCTAAACTTTTGGGACCACTGTACATTGAAGTAATAAAGGAGAAGTTCAAGTTCAATGTCATGTTGAATTCCATCACAGGAAAACCGCAAATGGACATTTGTCTAATATGCAGTATGTGTCTCATTCTGTCTACAGGATTATAGAATAACTCTCAAAGCTTTTACAACAGTAATGTACTGTACATTTTTGAAGCTTCTAAAGTGAAAATGACAGTATTGCCTTATAAAGAGGTTGGTCTATGTTTTTAAGTAGGCTTTTTTCACCCTTCCTACCATCATTCTTTCACTGTCACTTATTTGTTTTGCCCTGTCTGTGAGTTGAACCATTCAGGGATGAACCAGGTCATATTATCTTGTGATCTAGAGGAGTAGAAAGATGGATATTCCCACATAAGGTCACTATACATAACACCAGCACTTTAGAGGTCTGTGCTGGTGTGATCTTTTGTTCTGCTCCTGACACTCACCTCTTCTCCTAGAAGTTAAACCCGTTTGAGTGTGCAGTATATCAATTAAACAGCTCTTTTTCTGCCCTTTGGAGGGGGTGGGGGTACAGGTCCAAATATTTACATTAGGGCATATCAGTTTGACGACTGTGTGGCGGAGCGGAGAGAAGGACCATTTGGTGCAGCAGAGAGGCCATTAGCAGAGTTAAATGGCTAGAAAGAATCTGGACCAGACAGCTTTCCACACAGGATCATTCGACCGGAACCACGTAGCTGGATAAATACTTCCGTCATGCAGTAAATACAGTCTTGAACAAAGGCTTGGTTTGTAAATTAGTTTGTTGATGAGGAAGCACCTTTTCACCACATTTTGCTGTTTAGGCAGCTAAATGGAGTTGAACGGTGTAATGAATGGGTCATGTACACCATCTACCCCAAAATGACAATTATATACACGTGTGTGTGTGTGTATTTAAATGTATATTTTGATATAGCTTTGGCTGTGTTGTCAGCCTTAGCGAGAGGAGAAAACTCCCCAAGGCTGCCAAAAGCAAAGCTGATGCTATTTTATTTTATGAGTTGTTCTGATTCAGTAACAGTTCAGGAGAGCCACTAATTTAAGCCTCTGCCCTTTCTCAAGTACCTTTTATCTTTTGTACCATCTTCCTTATTCTTTCTGGCTGGCAAGGCTGCATTTTTGTTCATTCGCCTTATGGTAGGCATTGGAGTTACAAATTGCATTTATTTCTAGAATCAAACAAAGTAAAATTACAAAAAGTGAAGAGCTTGAAATGTTTGGTGCTTGTCAGAGACAGAGGGAGGGGACACCAGTTAGTTGTCACAGCACTAGATTGCTCAGAAGTTGTGGCAGTTGCAGTCATGCAGTAAAAGTTTAGAACAAAAAAATATGCTAGATAATTGTTTAGGAACAGATTTTATGAGAAATGTTCATATTTTAAAATAGAAAACGGTTATTTTAAATTATAATAATTTCACGATATAAATGTGTACTGTATTTTTTTATCAAATAAAAACAGCCTTGGTGAGCATAAGAGACTTTTTTTTTTTTTTTTAAACAAGTCTTACTGGACCCTTACTTTTAGGTAGTGCATATGACAGAACATGTAAAAATCTTGCAATGATGTCCAACATTTTTTAACTTTTTAAAATTTGAGTTAATACGTTATGTAACCCAGTTTACAACCAGTTTGTGAGACGGTAAATAAATTTGGTCAGATATCTTTCCTATTAGTAAATAAATATGCAGCTAAAAAAGTTGACTACAAATGCATGTTTTGGTGAAATTCACAAGGTTAAAGCCTTGCGTATTCCTAAACTCATTGAACTCTCACAGGGGTGAAAGCTAAATGCCAGCAGTAGTGAGCTGACTTCTTATCGCAGACTTCGTTGTCTTCACAAATTTGAGGTCCATTTATGATATTGTTGAGATCTCTTTTGAAACTCTTTCTTGATACATTTTTCATTTTTATTTTTTTAGCATTAGAAAAGACAGGTTGAGGTCAGGAAAGGTCTGTTGTTAAGGCCTATTCTTGATTCTTTTTAAACAAGAAACCTGGGATCTTCCTAATGGAAGTGTGAGAAGAAGACAGAGGTATATCATTTAGTAATCGTCTTGACTATGTATGTAACAAGTAGACCTTGTAGGAAAGCCTTGGGCAAAATTACTATTAATAATATTAAAAAGTAGATTCCCCTAATAGGGTAGGCTTTAAGTCAATAAGTAAAAGATATTAAAATGGCTTATATTTGCAGTAGACTTGAGGTTAGAAAGAAGTACATTCATCTTTAGTCTTTCTTATAGAACACCAAATGAATATATCGGATTAAATTCTTCTAAATGTAAATGTTAGGACATAGTAAAATTTTTAACTTGATCATGGACCGTTTGTTAATAACTGCAGGGGAAACGGCAGGCACGACTTCTCTCTTTCAAAGGGCCCTAGCTGCTTCCTAATCATGGGCTTTGATGCACAGAGAACTGTGGTACTGGAGTGACTCCAGAATAGTTAGGCTGCTGTGGATCCTCTGCATTAGAAAGATTATTGTTTATCCCTCTCCTCTCACAGTGACATCTCCACTCTTGTGAAATTATGAACGCTGTACGACTCCCCTCCAGGTTGCTTTTCTGGTTTGTGAGGTGTGAACGTAAGCGTAGGTGGAGGATAAAAGATGGTCTTTGAAGAACATCATTAGATAAGTCATGACCTAGAGAGGCTTATGACACCAGAGGCACAAATAAATGCAATGATTGTTGTCTCATATCATCTTATTCCCTATCAGACATTTGAACAACAATATACTACCACTACTTCTAGTCTACTAGCTTTCTTGCATAGGTCAAGCAGCATGTGATAACGGGCACAATTTTCCTATTCTTCTCATTGCATTGTTTTGCTTTTTTAGTTCCTGTTGTTTAATGCTGTACTCTTTTGAAGGTTTTAATAGCGCTGCATGTTAAATCAGTATCATAATGTTATTGGCAGACATTGTTATTGGTCGATTACTGTATGCATTTAGCAGATGCTTTCAATTTTTTTAAGAGCCAACAGTATTCGTAACATGCAGAGGAAGCAAGATGATTTTTGTGTTTGTGTGGGTGTGTGTGGTTGGTAGGTGTTGTATACGTCATTTTACATGGTCATTTCACCTATTTTCACAATACCTTTGCCATCAACTAATGCTCATTGCTCTCATAAAATCTGTCTTTAAAAACATAAACTGAATAACACTTTTAAATGTAATCTTTAGCTAATCTCAAAATTAACAACAATTGTTCAAACTGTACACGTTGTGATGCGTAAATTCACTTGTAGCATTTATTAGTCATTTTTAAGTAGTCATTTTAATATTGGCCATTCATTGGTTATCGATTATCCATTACATGAAAATAATTGACTTATCAGTAGATAAGTAAATAGTGTTTATGCTAGTAATTTCAGAAATTGAAGTTCCTTTTGAATTTGGTTACATTTTACAAAACTGGTCTCTTAAAGACATGTCTGCAAATTGGCTCTGCACTATTTTTTATAAATATCTTTCAAAAGTTTTATTCTGCTGACTCACTTGAAAAGGTTTTTAAGAAAGTCAGTCTAGAACCAGTGTTAGAAAAAAAAGATGTTTAAGATAATTTTTTAATTACAAATGCATCCTTAAACATCTTGTATGTTTTTGTTTTTTTCAATTATATTTTAACCTGGATTTAAGCAGTGAAAACGGCACTGGCATGATGTTAAAAACAAATGGGATTGCTAGCTATGGAGCGACGTGTGGATAAGCAAACATTTGCCAAAAACTGACCTTATTTTAAGTTCCCTAATTAAATGCCTCCTCCTGAGTCGCACTGTTGGTTAAAAAGACTCTGCCACGATGAATCTTCGAGGCATCGCTGTCATCCAGTCAAGTCAACTCAAAAACCCAATTATCGTGATGAGACACAGGTTGTAATGCTGGTTAAAGTTGGTTTGGTTGCACACGCTGGCTCATATTTTAAAAAGCACACTGGAGGGAAATAACTGAATTTCCAATTATCATAACAAGAATATTCTCATATAAGGACAGACAGCAGCAGAAAAAAATGCTTTTTTATTCTGCATGATTTGGCAACTTAAGGAGGTCAAGACGTAAATTTGCGTAGCCTTGAGCTATATTAAGTCTGCACAACAGCAGGAAGGGGGATGAGGGCTTTGTCTTTTAACATGAGCGCTGGATGTTGCATGTACTCTGGTGTGCTCACTATGTCTCTCAATTTCCCTTCAGGTAACACGAGATTATGGCCTTTTGAATACCTCAGGGAATGTCGATTTAGACTAGAGTGTGTTTATTAGTGGATTTGGTGCCAGAACAAATTTAGGAAATAACATGTCATTGATTAAATCATCTGTTTTAAAGAGCACCTAAGGGAGGTAGCGAAAAATATGTTGGAGAGCACCTTTTGTACTTTGTGCTGAAAATGCAGTGAAGTAAAATCGTATCCATTGCTGGCATTGATTTTTTTTTTCTTTTTTTTTTCTTTAGTGGAATGCAAAAGAGGCTCAGAAACTAAATGGAAAGACAAAATGGCCAGTTCATAAAACATGTTTCCCTTAGATTTTTTATTTTTGTCGAAATTTGAGTGAAATGTGTTTGAGGACCAGCTCAGCATATTAAAATGATTTCTGAAGGATCGTGTGACACTTAAGACTGTTAAAAATGTAGCTTTGCCATAACAGGAATAAATTACATTTTAAATATATCACTAAAAAACAAGTCATTTTAAATTGTTTATATTTAACAATATTAGTGGTTTTTTTTTTTTTTTTTTTACTGTATTTTTGATCAAATAAATGCAGCCTTGGTGAGCATAAGAGGCATCTTTCATAAACAATAAAAATATAACACTCCAAACTTTTGAACAGTAGTGTAGGTAGAAGCATATTTATATATTATGTGTAGAGGGACATGATATTTGCGGCTGTCTTTGTACATGCTCAAATAAATGAATTAGTGCCTGGACTTCGCCGTGCTGCACGGGATACAAGCACTTGGAAGAACAAGCCAGATTCCCTGCACCCTGTCTCCACAGATCCTGTCACTGTCAGTGGATCCCAGGCTCCTTGCTCTGAGAAACAGCCCAGCCAAGCGGGCAGGATTGAACACCAATCCACCCAACGAACCCCAGGCTTTTCGTTTGGATCTAATCTCTAGCCCCGCCCTCTCACCCTAAGCCACGCATCCGGTCTGTGCATGACAGTTTCATACATCCCCTGCCAAAAATATTTCCTGGATGCACTGTGATCCATGACGCTATCAGCTTCCTGACCTCTGAGTTTGTCCCGCACTTTTTTTTTTTTTCTTTTTTTTTTTTTAATCCGTGCATGTCAACAGTTTCTTACCGGCTTTCGAGATGCTGCCCCCTCAGTGCGTTCTTGCGCCTGTAAAGCCTCATGAGGTTTGTTTGCGTGTCTATTTGATTCCACTCCATGAACACGTTCTTATAGATGCACTCCATAAGATAAAGGGAAGCACAAGGTCTTGTCATTCCTCCACAGCTTAATCAGGAGCTACACAGAGGAGAGGAGAGGAGCGCTGCGCCACGGACCTTCCTGATCATTCTAATGAGGACCCCTGGCAATGCAGGCAGCGAAATATAATTGACTTGTTCGTCTCTTATTTTCATAATAGACACTCCCTGACCCAGAGCACATTTAGTTTGCTATGAGAGATGTCAGAAAGCATTGGAAGTTTTTTCTGCACACCCATTAAATCTGAAGGCATGCCACCCTGTCTTCAGCCGGCCAGCACCGTCATTAGCTGCCCAGCTTATTATGCAGATGGAAAATGTAAGTAAATGATTCCACGATTGGCCGAAAAACGTACGTGCCTGTACACACCCTGCGCCCCCTCCACCCTGGAGCCTTTCCTTGGATCCAAGATCCAACCAGCCCCCACACACACAAAAAAAATGCAGTTCTTTGCTCTGAAAAAATAAAATAAAAAATACATATAAATAATAAAAGCAATGCAGTGCCCCTCGACGTGAAAACCTGGTGAAGCGTGTGGATGTCATTGTTGTTGCAACAAGGCCTGCCATCTATCTTTCAGGACCAATTGAAATCAAATTACATATTTTTTGCCGAGGTAAGGGTTAGCCAGCGAGGGTGAGCCCTGGATCTCTGTCCCTGCTAGCTGATATGAAACAGAACAGCTGTGGATATCAATGCCCTCGCGCAATTCTCCACTGACCGTGTCTGCTGCGATTTTTGGAGCTGTCGCATTCATTGCTATGGACGGCCGTAATAGGATACATCCTCATACATCTGCCATTGAGAACACAGAATTAGATCATTATCACTTAAATAAACCTAATACTGGAACATTTTAAAATGTCCAAGTATTTTACAGCTTTGCAAGTATTCGACATCCTCTATTTCCTGCCACATAGAGTCTTGAAAAATATTACCCATCTAATAGGTTTTTTGCATCGAATATGAGGAACCGCCTTATTTCCTTCTATACTTTCTGTGTCGTTTAATGAGATGATTGTGTCTTCCATGTGCCTTCATTGAACTTTTATTTTGTGCTTTCTATTGCTCGTGGCATGGCGGCTGAGACGCTGGGACATCATTAAAGTAATTACTACAAGCTCTAGTAGTTGCAGGAAAATAATATGGTGGTGGGGGTTGTCTTTTTTTCCACAGACAGAAAAAGCTTCTTTTTTATTTCACCAAACATTCAGCACTGCCATGATTGTTAGATCAGACAGGACCCCTCACATTTCTTGGACCTGTTAAGGAAATGGGGAAAGAGATGGAAAGTCCTGGTGATGGTCAATCATTGTCAGAATAAAGGTGTCAGCCCTTTTTAGAGTCCTAAATACACTTACGTTCACATAGTTCTGCTATAAACCGTAGTGACAACTGTAGCCTACTCTGTAACGGAACTGACTCTCCTAAATTTTCACGCATCTGCATTTTGAATGAGGTTGGTTAACATTTTCTGTGTAAATTAAACTGCACTGGACTACAGGTTGTCTGTCATATCATCAGTCTGTACTGTACATAAACTATTTTAGGGGTTGTGTTTTCATTTTGTTCTGTTGGTTATTTAAGATTTTATATATTAATTTGTGCCTTTTATTGCGGTAATTTTTTATACAATGTGTCAATTGTGATAAGATTTTCCGATGATATGGAGGTTGCCGTCTGATACTTAATGACATTTTGGTTACAGGTTATTAATGTGCAACAGTCAGGTTCTGGTAAAAGAAAAAAAATCCCATTTAATTCCATTAAGGAAATTATATCTTTAGAAACTTTTTAGACCTACCATGAGCTCTGAGGTTACTAATCGATGGTTTATGCTTTTGAAGTCATCAGTAATTTAAACTTAATTTCAAAATAAAACAAATTTAATAGCCAAATTCCAAGTGGAAAAACTACACTGCATGAATAAAGAAAGATCCACCAGAGAATTGTGGCATTAAATCAGGATACAAGAACAGATTTTTTTTTTTTTTTTTTTTTTTTGCTTTTCAATAGGCGTAGGCTATTGTAATCATTTTGTGAGAACGGAAAAATAATGAAGCATCACTTCACAGGTAACTGACTACCATATATTCCTGGTTAGATTTATGGTAAATAGTGTGTGCTTGCTTATTTTTTTTGTATGCATTTCTGTGAGATAAAGAGCAAGAACCAGTGTGCAAGAGTAAAAATATTTTTTCAAAATCTGAATGTGCAGAGCTTTTCTCATTTCTCCTCTCTCAAGGCTTTGGCCTTGATGCAGACTAGCAGGTCACTCTCTGCCTTGTTTCACCAGCACTTTTCGGTGGCTTATTTAAAATGTCCTTGAAAATGAGTAACACTCACATAAGAGTTTTCTACTAACTGGGCATTTTAAAGAAGGCTGCTATTATTAATCAAAAATGCTTCTCTCACTGTAATTTGCATGTGACAGTTTGTCCTCGGGAAATATTTATAATTTTACTTTTCAATCCGTTTGAAAGTGCACTACAACCATAAATAAGCAAATTCAGCTAAGGAGGGTTTGCATTCATTAATGGGAGGTAGATCAAAAATATTACATTTGAATTAATGACTTGCAGTCTGGGGCTGTTTACACTTGGCCGCTTCATGCGTTTTCTCAGATCGGATAGCTATCTGATTTATCAAAACGATTCCATTTACAATGGTCACATAAAAGTGTTTTCGCAAAACGGATCCGATCTTAAATTCCCGCGCTATATGCAGATTTAATGGAGTGCACGTCACCGAAAGTAACAGATATGAGCTGCATTTTATTGGTCATCAGCTAAAATCAAAACCAAAGACCGCAATAAGAGAGAGCGGCAACAGCACTGGTAAGATAATTTTGTTTCTTTACTTTTGATGATGATGATGTGTGGATTAGTTCACCCCAAAATGAAAATTTCCTGATAATTTACTCACCCCAATGCCATCCAACATGTCTTTCTTTCTTCAGTGGAAAAGAAATTATAAGTTTTTTGAGGAAAACATTTGAGGATTTTTCTCCACACAATGGACTTTAATTGCAACCAAAGTTTTGAAGTCCAGTTTCAAAGGACTATGAAGTGCTTCAAATGGCTCTGCACGTTCCCAGCTGAGGAATATGGTCTTATATAGCAAAAAGATCGGTTATTTAAAAAAACAAAAACATTTATATACTTTTTAACCACAATTGTTCGTCTTGTGCTGGTCTGCCACCACGAGCCAGTGATTGCGTCATCACGTTGGAAACGTCACGCGTCACATCATCTATCGAAGTTATTTGTTTGTGTAATCCGGTTAAAAAAGGCAGGGAAGGGCGAAAAATTCCATCTCATTTTCTCCTCCACCTTCAAAATCGTCTGACATCTTTGTTTTAATTTATTATTATTCAAAAAAAAAAAAAATCGTGATGTTTCCAACGTGAAATGTTTTTTTGTTTTTTTTTAAAAGAAAATGACCGATCGTTTCGCTAGATAAGACCTCCTCAGCTGGGAACATGCAGAGCCGTTTGAAGGACTTCATAGCCCTTTGAAACTGGACTTCAAAACGTTGGTTGCAATTGAAGTCCATTGTGTGGAGAAATATCCTGAAATGTTTTCCTCAAAAAACTTAATTTCTTTTCCACCGAAGAAAGAAAGACATGAACATCTTGGATGGCATTGGGGTGAGTAAATTATCAGGAAATTGTCATTTTGAGGTGAACTAATCCTTTAAAGGGGTCATATAATGCCATTTTTGTACAAGCTAGTATGATTCTTTAGGGTCTAAATTAAAAGTTTGTAATATAAGCTACTTTAATTACAAATTCTCATTAGTATTGTAAGAAAACACTTATTTTACTTGGTCAAAAACAGCTCTGTTTTCAGCACGCCGTTTCAGTGCATATGACTTTAAATGATAATGAGCTTTGCTCACCCCGCCTCTCTGTTCTGTGGACACCGTTTGTAACACAATAACACAATAACCATAACGCGTTGTTCAGTATAAACGTGGGATTATGAATTATATTGAGAACATCATACATAGAAAACATGCCGTAATGTACCCTAAGTGTAAACCTTAGACGCATTGTGAAGCGTGCAGCTAGCGATTTGCAAAGATTAATATAATTAAAGCTGCAAGCAGCATTTTAGCGGTGTTCAAGCAGTTAAGGCCTTTCAGGCCGTTAAGCACAAAAGCATCAAAAGACATTAAGTTTTATGTAGCAAGCATGATTTACCATGATATACTACATTTCAGTGTGATTTTTCATGATTTACCATGTTCCAGTATGATTTACCATGAATCTAACATGATTTTCCATAGTTTACCTTGATATACCATGTTATATGATGATTTACCATGATATAGCACATTCTAGAATAATTTACCAGGATTCTAGCATGATTTACCTTTTTTACTATGATTTACCATGTTTCTGGCGTTATTTACCATGATTTACCACGTTGACAGCAATTATATGAAGCATAAGAACAATTGAAGTGATAAACTCTGACAAAATATGAATGTGTTATAATAGTAATTGTTATATAAGTGATTTTATAGTGTCTATATACAAAAAAAGACTATTAATAAGAAGAGTGGCCAGCAGAGGGCAGTAGAAGACCACTTATTGGCTCACTTTCATTTTCAACTACTTTGTTACTCCAGTATTCTCCACTGAAGCAAACCATTTTTTTCATGTTAACTCCATAATGCATGCTCACACACACACACACACACACACACACACACACACACACACACACACACACACACACACACACACACACACACACACACACACTTTTGGGATATGTTATTGTGAAAATCTGTTTTAATGGTATATGAGCATTTCACATATTTCTTTGCAATGTAATAATATAAAACTAAATAAAGAAAATGCTTTGAGCATTTGTTTGTTAGCCAATGCTGAAAGCTGATAAAAAAAAGATTAAAAATATCTAATGCTGCTGCTCTATCTAGTGGACAACAGTGCTATTACAGCCTACTTATACAATAGGCCATGTTTTTCATATAATTTAATCTACACACTCTCATTCTGATGTAGATAGAGACATTTGGAACTTCAGGAGCCAATGTGACTCAATTGTCACTTCAATAGACGATTTTTGACTAAATGTTATTGTAAATGTTAAAATAGTGAATTTATAAAGTCTAAATATTACTTATAGTTGAGTAGTGTGACAAAATGACTTTTTTTAAACAGCAGGGGGCAGTAAAATACCACTTATTGGCTGTTAGCCTTTTTTCAAGCAGTTATAGCTGTTTTTGACCTTTTTTTAAGAAGCTATGAGCATTTATTGAAAAGATATTGGCTTTCGGTCAAGGTTACATATTGAATTGACCCTATTATAGTCATACAAATGAAGAAGTTATACATTTTTCTATAATTATTGTTCTAGAGAGTACAGAGCAATAGATGAATTTTGACAAAATGTGATTGTAAATGTTAAAATAATGATTTAATAAAGTCTAAATATCAATTATATATAAAATTAAAGCTGCTAGCAGCATTTAGCGGTGTTCAAGCAGTTAAGGCCTTTAAGGCCGTTAAGCACAAAAGCATCAAAAGACATTAAGTGTTATGTAGCAAGCATGATTTACCATGATATACTACATTTCAGTGTGATTTTTCATGATTTACCATGTTCCAGTATGATTTACCATGAATCTAACATGATTTTCCATAGTTTACCTTGATATACCATGTTATATGATGATTTACCATGATATAGCACATTCTAGAATAATTTACCAGGATTCTAGCATGATTTACCTTTTTACTATGATTTACCATGTTTCTGGCATTATTTACCATGATTTACCACGTTGATAGCAATTATATGAAGCATAAGAACAATTGAAGTGATAAACTCTGACAAAATATGAATGTGTTATAAGAGTAATTGTTATATAAGTGATTTTATAGTGTCTATATACAAAAAAAGACTATTAATAAGAAGAGTGGCCAGCAGAGGGCAGTAGAAGACCACTTATTGGCTCACTTTCATTTTCAACTACTTTGTTTCTCCAGTATTCTCCACTGAAGCAAACCATTTTTTTAATGTTAACTCCATAATGCATGCTTACACACACACACACACACACACACAAACATTTTTGGGATATGTTATTGTGAAAATCAGTTTTAATGGTATATGAGCATTTCACATATTTCTTTGCAATGTAATAATATACAACTAATTAAAGAAAATGCTTTAAGCATTTGTTTGTTAGCCAATGCTGAAAGCTGATAAAAAAAGATTAAAAATGTTTAATGCTGCTGCTCCATCTAGTGGACAACAGTGCTATTACAGCCTACTTATACAATAGGCCATGTTTTTCATATAATTTAATCTACACACGCTCATTCTGATGTAGATAGAGACATTTGGAACTTCAGGAGCCAATGTGACTCAATTGTCACTTCAATAGACGATTTTTGACTAAATGTTATTGTAAATGTTAAAATAGTGCATTTATAAAGTCTAAATATTAATTATAGTTGAGTAGTGTGACAAAATGACTTTTTTTAAACAGCAGGGGGCAGTAAAATACCACTTATTGGCTGTTAGCCTTTTTCAAGCTGTTATAGCTGTTCTTGACCTTTTTTTAAGAAGCTATGAGCATTTATTGAAAAGATATTGGCTTTCGCTCAAGGCTACATATTGAAGTGACCCTATTATAGTCATCCAAATGAAGAAGTTATACATTTTCCTATAATTATTGTTCTAGAGAGTACAGAGCAATAGATGAATTTTGACAAAATGTGATTGTAAATGTTAAAATAATGATTTAATAAAGTCTAAATATCAATTATATATAAAAATATTAGAGAGTAGTATGATGAAATGACAGCAGGGGGCAGTAAAATACCACTTTTTGGCTGTTATAGCCATCCAAGCTGTTATAGCTGTTATAGCCATCCGATTTACACTCTATTATAGCCATCCAAATGAAGTAATTATACCTTTTCTGATAATTATTGATCTAGAGAGTCCAGATAATTGTACTGCACTGGTTTTAAACATTAAGATATGAAAATTATACGATCATAGATGGAAAAGACCATTTACAGCCAATACAGGCAATTTACCATAGGAAATGTATGGTTTTAAAGCTTTTCAACAGTTATAGCGCCACCTATTGTCCGATCTCCATGAAACTTTGCATGCTTCTTCACCATGGTATGACACATATGCTCATCAATTTTTGTGAAGTTCTGAGTTTTTATTTATGATTTATAGGCTTTTGAGTGTGTTTTGACACGCCCCTTTTTATAAATGATCCTGTTATAATGAACCAAATGGCAAATTTCAACTTTTTTTCAATAATTATTGATCTAGAGAGTCCAGAGAATTGTCCTAGACTGGTCTGATTCCAATCGGGCGAAAAACCAGGGACTAGTTCGCAAAAGTAGGTTTTTAACATATTTGTGAATATTTAATGAACGGTTTGATTGACAGCAATGGTTCTAGAGGCAAAGTTGTTCATCATGAGGAGATCTATCAAATGATATGCATTTTGTGGGGATGTGTGCAACACCACGTGATTACAGAGCCGTAAAACTCGTTAGCGCCAACTAGTGGCCGATTTCTTTCAAAACTCTTACAGACCTCTTGGGCCATGAGTCGAACATGCCCATTGAGTTTCGTTCCGATTGGCCTCCGTTAACCTCGTCTCACAGGTGCTCAAACTTCATTGGCCGATGGCGGCCATGTTTTTTGAGATACGCCAATATCCTTTTACACATACATGGGGCCTTGGACCAAGACACTGCATACCAATTTTCAGGTCAATCGGACTAACGGTCAGGTGGCCACACCCCGATTTATGTTTTTTTAATGTTATAGCGCCACCTAGTGTTAAATCGACGCGGTTTTTTTACTGTGACCCCACACTGTCCTCATACACATGTGTGTCAAGTTTGGTGAAGATATCTCATTTCGTTCTCGAGTTATAGCCATTTTAGTAAAATAGGCTCCTCCCACAACGTTCATTTTGCACCCCCTAGCGAAGGAAAATCGAAATTTCAACTTTTTTTCAATAATTATTGATATTCAGACTCCAGAGAACATTTCTACACTGGTTTGGTTCCGATCGGTCAAAAAACCAGGGACTAGTTCGCAAAAGTCGTTTTTTAACAAAATTCAAAATGGCGGAAAATCTATCATGGCGGAAATGAAATCGGAGATATACGTTTTTTAAGTTAGGAGTCCAGCTTTCCAATGATATAAGACACTTGAGTCTACGCCTTACGGTTTAGGAGTTATGAGCAGTTACGCGCAATTGATTGCTGTAGCGCCACCTATAGGCCAATCGGGGTCATACTCTCTGAACCTCTCCTCGATTTTTGTACTACCATCTGACAAAGTTTCAGAGCTCCAGCACTTACGGTTTGGGCTGCACGATGCGTTTTAGGGGAAAATAATAATAATAATAATAATAATTAAAGCTGCAAGCAGCATTTAGCGGTGTTCAAGCAGTTAAGGCCTTTAACGCCGTTGAGCACAAAAGCATTAGAAGACATTAAGTTGTATGTAGCAAGCATTTAACCACTGAGATCATAGATAGAATAGACCATGTTTTAGCATGATTTACCATGATATACCCCATTTCAGTGTGATTTTTCATTATTTACAATGTTCCAGTATGATTTACCATGAATCTAGCATGATTTACCATAGTTTACCATGATATACCAAGTTCTAGTATGATTCACCATGATTTATCCTGTTCTAGCATGATTTACCACAATTGAACGTATTCTAGTATGATTTAATATGATTCTAGCATGATTTACCATGTTATAGGATGATTTACCATGATATACCACATTCTAGAATGATTTACCGCAGGATTGTAGCATGATTTGCTATGATACACCATGTAATAGTATTGTTTACAATGATTTACCATGTTTCTATCGTGATTTACCATGAGGCACCATATTGCTAGCATTAATGTGAAGTGTCAATAAAAATGAAGTGATAAACTTTGACAAAATATGATTGTGTTATAATAGTTAACATGGAAAAACTGGTTTGCTTTAGTGCAGAATACTGGTGAAAATCAAGTGTGTCAAAATGAAAGTGAGCCAATAAGTGGTCTTCTACTGCCCTCTGCTGGTCACTCTACTTATTAATAAAGTGTTTTCACAAGTGCTTTTGCATTCATATGCAGACATGTGCTTACACACACACACACACACACATGGGATATGTTATTGTGAAAATCTCTTTTAATGGTGTATAAGCATGCATTTCACATATTTCTTTGTGATGTAATAATATAAAACTATATTAAAACTAATAAAAAAATAGCTTTAAGCGTTTGTTTGTTAGCCAATGCTGAAAGCTGATAAAAAAGATTAAAAATGTCGGTAACACTTTACAATAAGGTTCATTTATTAAACATTAGTTAATGTATTAATTAACATGAACTAACCATGAGCAATACATTTGTTACTGTTTTTGTTCATCTTTGTTAACACTAGAATGGCCACGACGGTCATTTTGACCGTTTTGAATTTTATATCTGCAATAACTTTGTTGAAAAAAAAAAAAAATCCTGCTGGTACCTGACTTTTCCTAAAAGTGTCTGTATTTTCATTTAAAATGTTTTTAATATAAATTACACATAAGGCAAACAAACAAATGAACATATTTACCTATTTCGGCCATAGACGGTCATATTGACCGCACTGAATTTTGCGGTATTCTTTTGTTACATTTCTCGCGGTTGACCTTTGTCTATTAGGAAATAATCAGAAGATTCAATTGCAAAATGACAGATATGTTTATTGAGAGCTGGTCAGATGCTGGGAGAGTTAAGGTGTGCAAATGTCCGGTATGAAGCCCTTGGCAGCACAGGGACGCTGGAGTGAGTGCTGAACCAGGAGTGCTGAACACGGGATGACACACGGAAAACAGATACAGGCAGGGAACAAACACGCAGGAAAAATCCACAACGATCTGACAAAGGGCCTTTCTCAATCTGTGTTCTTGTCTGTACTTGTGTCCTTGTGTTCTTGTGAAACGTCATCTTTTGTGGCCCAAGTACTGTCCCAATACACAAGTTTGCATTTTGGCAAGAACAGTTAAAAATCCCGGATGTGTTCTTGACACGCCCATTTTACCGAGGATGCATCGGCTGGTAACTTGTGTGAACTTGACGGGAGAAATATCCCAGCATTCAATTCGGCATTCGAGGAAGGAGAGGCAGGTCAATACAGTATTTCGTTTTTCTACAATTACGTACACTATTTCATCACTAAATTCACTTCTGAGAACATTTGATGCGAGAAATCAACTGTGTAGATTTCAAATATTGGCATTTTACGAAAATGTATGGCTAATCGAAAATGTGCTCAAACGTTTTCGGAAGTGAGAATCTCCATAAGCGCCTGCGGATGTAACGTTAGCTATCGAGCCAACCGGCCAGTTTGCTCACAGAGTCGTTTTTCCCCACAGCCAAGAGACCATTGCAGCCTGGCTGTTATCGTCAACAATTCTCGTTATGTTTGGGTACTGCAGACGGCGTCTGTGCGGGGGTATTATTGCGCAATACCAGCAAGAACACATCGTCTCAAACTGTCAGCAGCGTTCTGTGTGCTCGTTAGCTTGTGAGTTCATTCTTCCAAGAACAACTAGCAAGAGCGTTCTCCCCAAGAACACAAGTCCGTTCTTTGCATTCTTGGTTTTGAGAAACACCCAAAGACTAGGCGAGAACAGTAACACTGAAAAGGGTCGAATCGCTGATCAGTTGCAGCTGGCGCCTTGATCAGAGCGCACGTGCTGATAAGCTGCATTGATCAGCGACCACGCACACACACACACACAACAAGACGAGAAAGGAGACAGCGAATTCATAAACCGTGACATTGTCTCTCTCACTGTCAAAAGAATATCTAAATAAGATACTTTTAGTTGTTATTATCTTGTTCTGAGTTATGTTGAAGGGATATGGAAATATAGCTCTGTTGTGAATAGGCCCTATGCGATAATTACGGGCTACTGATATTATTATTTATAAATGTATAATTAAACTTTTTAAAATGTACAGTTTGGTGTTGTTTTGTTTTTAAAAGATATCCTAATACAACAAATGCATTAATCTCTCAATTGGGTATTTATCATTAAAGATATAGAGTTTGCAATCTAACGGTCAAAATGACCGCTTGTGGCAGTTCTAGTAGTTATGGAATTCTGGCACTTCTAGTGTTAACGTTAGTTAATACAAATCCAGCTGTTCATTGTTAGTTCAGGCAAAGAACGTATATTGACAAGAAGTGAAAGCCAATAGAACGTTCCATTGCAACACCAGCGCCCAGCAGCAGCCCTACGCGTCCGCCATTTTGGGGTGAAAGCGACTCGGCAGTCATATATTATACAAATATTTAGTCCAGTGCAGAGGTCATTTTTAGGTTGAAATAATTAGGTGATTATTTTAATTCACAACAGTTAACGTTATATCCGTTAAAAAGAAGTTGCTACTAGGCTTTTCCCCCACATAACTTGAGACAGGGAAGTTCAAGGATTTAATTAATTATATTAATCTCTACATTAAGTGTGACAGGTAAGAAGAATAAAGTGATGTAAGTTCATAAAGTTATAACGTTAGACCGTTTCCCAGGAGGTACACATAACCTTACATACAAAAATAAGTTCAATGAAATAAACGAATTCAGCAAATAAATGTAATTGTACTAAAATGTAAATGTTGGACAATAAATATATAACAGCAATAGAATAGCTTTACACTACAGGAAACTGTTTTTTTGCAGTACTATTTTATATTAATTTTCTTCTTCAGAACCGGTGCCCAGTTAACCAATTCCCTGGAACCGTTAGTATGCCTGCTTAACGATTCCGCTTATCGGTTCCGCTCGTTGCAAATGTGTCATGACGTCACACACGCGCTGCGTTATTTTGATTCAGAACGCATCAAACATAACATCGAGGCAGAAGCGCTCGTTTGGTTATATTTCACGCGAAAAGACGACAATATATGAGGTGCCGTCTAGGGCTTAAATCAAACTTCATTCACGCACACATATATGAAACACTTGCATATACACGTATACTAAGTAGTCAAACATACATGTATACTGCTGAATGCTCAAACAAATACATATGAAATGCACAGCGACACACCTAAAGTCGCTCACGCATACATGCAAACTCTACACACACGAGATGCGCGAAACTCTCCAGGCACATACTCATATGAGACGCGCGCGCGCACACACAAACTCATATGAGACGCGCGCGCACACACAAACTCTGCACGCACATACTCATATGAGACGCGCGCGCGCACACACAAACTCATATGAGACGCGCGCGCACACACAAAGTCTCCACACACATACTCATATGAGACGCGAGCACACACACACTCAAACTCGCGCACATGCTCAATGAGAGTATGACGGCGCCTCATAACAATATGGTCACTTGCTGCAACACCTGTAAAATTTCCATTTCGTCAAAGGGGGGGGAGGGGACCTCCAATATGCAGAAACATTTGGCCACACATCATGAACAGACTTTAGTCCCATGAAACTTAAACTGGAATGTCACTGTTTCTGTCACTGCGACTTCACGAACGGGTGAACACGCGCACGCACACACACACACACACACATCACTTTTGAAGTAAAATTGAGGCATCGAGATATCAAATTGAACTGAATCGATGACATGATAATCGGAATCGAACCGAACCGTGAGACCATTGTAGGTTCACACCCCTAATACTCTGTGCTGTGTCAGCGAGTTAATAATAATTAACAAACAAAATAAGTTATAAGTTCAATAAGTTAATACAAACAAACAAATTTGTACTTATTCCCTCACCCAATGAGAATCGATAAGAGAATCGATAAGGAATCGAATCGATAAGCAATATCGATAATGGAATCGGAATCGTTAAATTCTTATCAATTCCCATCCCTAATCAAGTGTGTCAAAATGAAAGTGAGCCAATAAGTGGTCTTCTACTGCCCTCTGCTGGTCACACAAGTGCTTTTCCATTCATATGTAGACATATGCTTACACACACACACACACGGGATATGTTATTGTGAAAATCTCTTTTAATGGTGTATAAGCATGCATTTAACATATTTCTTTGTGATGTAATAATATAAAACTATATTTAAAATAATAAAAAAATAGCTTTAAGCGTTTGTTTGTTAGCCAATGCTGAAAGCTGATAACAAAGATTAAAAATGTCGGTAACACTTTACAATAAGGTTCATTTATTAAACAGTAGTTAATGTATTAATTAACATGAACCATGAGCAATACATTTGTTACTGTTTTTGTTCATCTTTGTTAACATTAGTTAATACAAATCCAGCTGTTCATTGTTAGTTCAGGTTAGTTCACAGTGCATTAACTAATGTTAACAAGATTTTAATAAAGTATATGTAAATGTTGAAATTAACATTAACAAAGATTAACAAATGCGGAAGGAGTATTGTTCATTCTTAGTTAATGTTAACTACATTAGTTAACATTAACTAAGAATTCGTCGCGGGGGGCGTTCCCGAGCCCTGCGACGATAGATTTGGATCAAGAACCCCGAGAGAACCTTACCTAGCGTGCAGAGACTTTCTGTTTTCGAGTTATGAGTGAATTTGTACTTGGGGGGCGTGGCCCAACGTTATACTTTCGTTTTCAGCCTTCCTGTGACACAATTGTAAATAGTAATAAATAAAATAAATAAATGCAGTCCATAATACTCCAATAGATGAATTTGGACAAAATGTGATTGTAAATGTTAAAATAATGATTTAATAAAGTCTACATTTCAATTATATATAACAATATTAGGGAGTAGTATGATGAAATGACAGCAGGGGGCAGTAAAATACCACTTATTGGCTGTTATAGCCATCCAAAATCTTATAGCCATCCAATTTACACTATTATAGCCATTCAAATGAAGAAATGATACCTTTTCTGATAATTATTGATCTAGAGAGTCCAGATAATTGTACTGCACTGGTTTTAAACATTAAGATATGACAATTTTACAATCATAGATGGAAAAGGCCATTTACAGCCAATACAGGCAATTGACCATAGGAAATGCATGGTTTTAAAGCTTTTCAACAGTTATAGCGCCACCTATTGTCCGATCTCCATGAAACTTTGCATGCTTCTTCACCATGGTATGACACATATGCTCATCAATTTTTGTCAAGTTCTGAGTTTTTATTTATGATTTATAGGCTTTTGAGTGTATTTTGACACGCCCCTTTTCTAAATTACCCTATTATAGCCATACGAAAAATGCAAAAGTTCAACTTTTTTTCGATAATTATTGATCTAGAGAGTCCAGAGAATTGACCTAGACTGGTTTGGTTCCGATCGGGCGAAAAACCAGGGACTAGTTCGCAAAAGTAGGTTTTTAACATATTCGTGAATATTTAATGAACGATTTGATTGACAGCAATGGTTCTAGAGGCAAAGTTGTTTAGCATGAGGAGATCTATCAAATGATATGCATATTGTGGGGATGTGTGCAACACCACGTGATTACAGAGCCGTAAAACTCGTTAGCTCCAACTAGTGGCCAATTTCTTTCAAAACTCTTACAGACCTCTTGGGCCATGAGTCGAACATGCCCATCGAGTTTCGTTCCGATCGGCCTTCGTTAACCTCGTCTCATAGGTGCTCAAATTCATTGGCCAATGGCGGCCATGTTTTTTGAGTTACGCCAATTTCCTCATACACATACATGGGGCCTTGGAACAAGACACTGCATACCAATTTTCAAGTCAATCGGACTAACGGTCAGGTGGTCATAGCCCTTTTTATGTTTTTTTAATGTTATAGCGCCAACTAGTGTTCGATCGTCGCGATCTTTTTACTGTGACCTCAGACTGTCCTCATACACATGTCTCTTGAGTTTGATGAAGATATCTCATTTACTTTTCGAGTTATAGCCATTTTAGTAAAATAGGCTCCTCCCACAACGATCATTTTACTCCCCCTAGCGACCGTGAATCGAAAATTCAACTTTTTTTCAATAATTATTGATATTCAGACTCCAGAGAACATGTATGCATTTTTTTTATTTTGATCGGGCGAAAAACCAGGGACTAGTTCGCAAAATTAGGTTTTTGACAAAATTCAAAATGGCGGAAAAATTTGCATACCGGAAATGAAATCGGAGATATACGTTTTTTACTTCAGGCCTCCAGCTTTCCAATGATATAAGACACTTGAGTCTACGACTTACGGTTTAGGAGTTATGAGCAGTTTCGCGCAATTGATCGCTATAGCGCCACCTATGGGCCAATCGGGCTCATAATTTGATAACCTCTCCTCGATTTTTGTACTACCATCTGACAAAGTTTCAACTCTCCAGCACTTACGGTTTGGGCTGCACGATGCGTTTTACAGGAGAATAATAATAATAATAATAATAATAATAATAATAAAAATCAGTACAAATACAATAGGTTTTCAGCACTTCGTGCTTGAACACCTAAAAATCAGTACAAATACAATAGGTTTTCAGCACTTCGTGCTTGAACACCTAATTAAAGCTGCAAGCAGCATTTAGCGGTGTTCAAGCAGTTAAGGCCTTTAAGGCCGTTAAGCACAAAAGCATCAAAAGACATTAAGTTTTATTTAGCATACATTTAAACACTGACATAATAGATGGAAAAGACCATTTACAGCCAATATAGGCAATTTACCATAGGAAATATATGGTTTTAAGGTTTTTAACAGTTATAGCGCCACCTATGGTCCGATCTCCAGAAAACTTTGCATGCTTGTTATTGATGTTATGTCACATAAGCTCATCAATTTTTGTGAAGTTCTGAGTTTTCGTGTAGGATTTATAGGCTTTTGAATGTATTTTGCCACGCCCATTTTCTAAATGACCCTGTTACAGTGAACCAAAGGGCAAAGTTCAACTTTTTTTTGATAATTATTGATCTAGAGAGTCCATAGAATTGTCCTAGACTGGTCTGGTTCCGATCAAGGAAAAAACCAGGGACTAGTTCGCAAAAGTAGGTTTTGGACAAAATTGGCCATAACAATTTTTTTTTGCTCAAATCAAGAATCCGAGATATACATCTTGTCCGTCTTGAGCCAAGGAACACAGTGGTGCAAAAAGCTTGATCCCAAGTTAAAACGGTCTAGGAGTTATGAGCAATTTAGTACTTTTGGTTGCTGTAGCGCCACCTATGGGCCAATCGGGGTCATACTCTGATAGGTTCTCCCCAAACTGAGGCCCTAGCACCTGGCCAGGTTTCAAGTCTCTAGGCCTTACGGTTTGGGCTGCACGATGCGTTTTAGGTTTTTTTTTTTTTTCAAATAGCAATTACAATAGGTTTTCAGCACTTCGTGCTTGAACACCTAAATATTAATATAAAGTTTAATAAAACGTTACACTCACTTCAGTTGTTCTAGAGGCTCAGCAGGAACACGAATAGCTGGTACCGATCCTTTTTTCATGAGCAGCTTCTTAGCAAAACCAGGTGAGAAATGATTCGCGCAAACATGACGTTGAACATGAGCATTGACGTTGCTCGTGGGGAATATTCCCTTCGAAAACAAACTCAGCCACTGCGTCTTCAGCGGTTCGGATTTAGGAACATTAAAATGACTGCTGTGTTCGTTATTACACCCAAGAACAGAACACCACAATCGCTTAGACGCCATTCTGCAGACAGTGCTCCAGCATATCAACAATGACCGCGCCGGTCCGCGCAGACTATGATCAAAGTCCTTTTAGGCTCTCTGCTATGATTGACAGCTCGCTCACGAGCGAGGGCGGGTCTGTGTTGAAACGCGGCTGTCAATCAACAATCGTGGGAGGGGCTTCCGAGCGTGTGACGTCACACGGTCGAACGGCTCGATTTGAGACGGGAAAATATATAAGGAGATTAAAACAAAAACACTGGATGGATTTTTATCATTTTATGATGGTTGTGTACAGGCACTGCCAACACACATTTCAGTACAATCAACTTGTAAAAGTGCATGTACCATTATATGACCCCTTCAAGTTCTGCGACTTTCACTTTGATTTGCTAGTTGCTCGTTGGCTTGATGAATAAATGCTCAGCTTCTCATCTATAACATTACATATAGCCTATAACGCTCTCACATGTTTATTTTTTAGCATGTTTGGGAGGAGTAAAATTTACATTTGTGGTTTCAACAACCAGATGCATTTACACTTGTCCAGTTTCGTCTGGAATGCGGCCCAGACCACCTCCTGATGTGGTTTGAGCGATCGGATTCAAATCCGTCTCGAATGCGTTTCGGAGGGCATTTACATGGTCTTTTCACGATCGGATAGCTATCCCGATCACAGAAAACGCATGAAGTGGCCAGGTGTAAACAGCCCATAAGATTGCTTGACATTTGAACTGAACTGTTGTTTGGAATGCCACAAAATACCATGCCTAATTAAAAAATGATCTTATTAAACGTCTACATAATAAAGATGTTCTGTCAAGTGTTTGTTTACCAGAGAAGTGGTGCTAGTGAGCAATAAGGGCTCCTCTAAATATGCTTACATTCTTATGAAAAAGGAAAAGAAAGCAATCTTTTTCACAGACTGCTGTGAGTATTCTTCCCCCTGAACTGTCAATATCTCACCCATAAATCTTTCTTCTTTAATTCAGTCACCAGATTCTTTTACAGTCGTAATCAACAAGTCACTGAGTGAAATGTGTCTTGAGCAATTTTTTTAGGATGCCAAGAACCCCCTAATATGATACCCACCGTGCTAAAATAGACAACAGTTTGGGGTGGGTACAATTTTTAATATCCAGTCTATTTTGCTCAGCTGCATTTATTTGATCAAAAATTCAGTAAAAACAGTACCGGTAATATTGTGAAATATTACTTTTTAAAAATAAATCTATACTTTAAAATGTATTTTATGCCTGTAATGGCAAAACTGAATTTGATCTTTCAGAAATAACCTAAGATGCTGATTTTGTGCTCGAGTAGCATTTCTTATCAATTTTAAAATTGATAAGAAATGCAGGTCCCCCCCTGAGTTGAGTTTTAAAACCCCTGCTTTACAGGACCGGAATTACTCACACAGTGCATCTGTACATACATAGAAACATTGATAAAGAGTAGAGACGTGCAATAATATCCCAAAGACAATGTGACATCTTAACCTGGCCCCGTGGAATTGATATACATAGAAACAAATAATCAAGACCTAATTATTGCGAAAACAGACAAGCGAATGAGAACTAATGAAAGGGGAAGGAAAGTGTAATTTTCAACTGCGTGAATCCCATTGCATGGTTGCAAGGGTCTGTCGCACAAAGGAGACCGTGGCTAACAAAGCCAGCTCCTTGCTATGTGAGCCCAACCTAAAAGCATTCGGCTAATAGGCTGGTCATTCACATGTTGTAAATACAGAGAATAAGAGGGCTTTTTCTTCCCTGGCCAAGTTAAAACACAGGGCTCAGTCTCCTTATGTTCATTGTCTGCTTGCAGGGGATTACGGGGGCCTGCCCACCTTTTATCAATGGGTGTGGTTCAGCTATAATCATCCCTAATTTTCCTCTTGTTCCACTGATTCAACCTTGCTCAATTTAATTCGCTGTCTCTTGTGACCAGGCTAACACGCTCTAAATGGGTGTCGCTGACATGTGCTGTCAATCAGTGGCCCTTGAGGGTGAAGCGGTTTGAGTTTGCACTCAGTGGCTCAATTTTGGACTGCCAGTCAGTGCTTGTATCCCGCCGCAGGTGGATGGTGTGATTGTGCTCTAGGAGTTTTTTATTTATTTATTTTTATTTTATTTACACCGGTTAATTTAAGTTTAAGGATTAGGGTAATTTAAGGATACACCTGTGCCAATAAAAGATGATTATTACTTTCATGTTATGGGCAATACAATATTAAATAGCTAATGCTGAATTATATACTATTGTCTAAAAGACTAAACATTGAACGATAATCAATCGTTTGAATGCTACAACAGGCATCACAACATTATCGGATCTCAAAATGAATATCTATTTCTCATGCTGTATGCTGCACACTGTACAAAGATTACATTTTGTATTATAAAATGATTAGTGTTTTAAAGTGAGTGTAAGATATCGTCAAATGCAAAAATACAGGAATACAAGAAATGAGCTTTGAATAGAAATGAGCACAGTTGAATATCCAATATCTGTGTGTTTGATAGTGCGCTTGGACTTGGAAAATTTCAGAGCTGTACAGGTGCAATGTTTTGCCATTGGCTCTGATCTGCTTCCAGGAAGGAAACCTCAATAGAAGAACTGTATGAGATGATCTTGTCTTTCTTTCACACCTATTTTATGCCAGTACAGTAAACTGCATCTCTCTCTCTTTTTTTTTTTTACTGCATTAACCGTAGTATTTCTTTTGTATTCACAGACCGGTATAAGCAAGCGGTCATGTATACGGTATGAGAAATGAATAGTTTGCCTCCCATTTTTCTAATGCTTTTCAGGAATGAGCAAAGGTCACAGGAACACAACTTATTTTTCAATCATTAAAGCTTCCACTCATCCAAGCAAATGTCTTTCAAAAATAATGTGCGGTGAGGAGGTAACTAGAAGTGCATTGTACTGAAGAGATGAATGGTTCTGTTTTCTGGTGTCCTAGAGTTGAGAATTCATTTATCCTTTAATAATCTTTTACTGCATACCTCATGCAAACAAATTCCCCATCCATGAGCTCCAGCTTTATCTGCTCCACAATTATTCTCCAACAGCAATTACTCCGATGGCCGCACGCTGAATAGAGCCATCTGAAGCAGGGTTTTGAACCCGAGCTGCGCGCGGTGTGTATACTTTCTCATGGTGTGTATTGGTGAGCGCGGAGCTCCTGTGAGGCAGGATCACCTTGTGTTTATATGGAGATGTAGGTGGCGATAGGCCATCACAATAGACGCTTTTCTGGTGGAGTGTGCGAGACTGTGTATGAGCACGATTGAGCGTTTGGTGTGTGAAATTCTCCTTTGGTTCAGTCGTGTGTGCGTGAGTGTGGGTGAGAGCGGGCGCGTGTGGAACATGTGGCGGTGTTCTCAGAGGAACAGCGGGGCCTTAATGAGGACTAGCCCTGGATGGCAGCTGGTAAAGTCCAGCCGTAGAATAGGTGGCTCTCCGTGCCCCTTTATGCACGCACAAAGGAATGCTAATGAACCCCGCTGCTGAGTGGGGACTGGGAACCAGCCCACATGTCACACACACACACACACACGCATATACACTCTTACTTGAAGGCCTTTTCACCATAACTTTCTACAATACACAAGGGGGATGAGTCTTGTTGCAGCTTGCCTTAGAGAGTTCGAAACGGTGCATTACTATCTACTTGCCTCTCTGGTCAATTCTCATGTCTGGTCTGGTCTATGTAATGCTATAGTGCAGGAGGAGAGGTTGGAGGACCCCTCTTCTGTAGAGACATAAAGCCCTTCATTCTAGAGCCCACCTGAGACCTGACCAAACAGACCCGACTCTCCCTGCATAAGCAATAAGGGTTCATTTACAAATTATTCATCTTTTCATTAACCACTGTAATGCCCTTCAGAATGCTGCATTCTGATAAAAAATTAGGACAGCTTTCCGTCCTTTGCACTTGTATTCTTTAGTGGGTTTCAACCATCATGAAGCAATTGCATTTTTATCAGGTGTATGCTTGATGCTGCTTGTGTATCTACTAAAACTTTGTGTTCAAGTCTCTTTATGGAATCCAAGGTCTCATGGGAGGGAGAGTGTGTGCTTGCGTCTGTAACAGTGTGTTTGCTTTGATTGTGTAGCCATGAACATTTTCAGCTTTGTGCTTGTTCTGGTAATATGTATCCGTTTGATTATTCAATCAAGATCTAAAGCCATTATTTATTAAAACAATAAAACACTTCAAGCTGTACAATAAAGTGACTGTACCATATGGCATGTTGTTAATAGAGTTTCTGTAACCGCCTTAAATGTAGTAAATTGAGTTTAACATGCATCCTCAGAAGAATTGATTTTATAAAACAGTGGCAACAGAAATATAAGACACTGGAATAAAAAGTAACGTGCTAACACTTTACAATTAGCAATAGGTTTAAATCTTTTTTTTTTTTTGATCTAATGTGTATATCAGTATTCAATTTTAAATTTAAATATTACATTTTAACAATGAACAATACTTTTCACATTAAAATCAGTTAATGTATTATGAATGAACATGAGTTAACATTAGCATACTCTATCATTCAAAAGTTCAGGGTCAGTAAGATGTTTTTTATTCAGCAAGGATGTATTAAATTGATCTAAAGTGACAGTGAAGACATTTGTAATGTTAATGTTATGTAATTGTATAAATTCTTCAAACTGTTTCCAATATCAGAGGATATTGAAGGATTTCTGAAGGATCATCATGTGACACTGAAGTCTGGAGTAATGATGCTGAAAATTCAGCTTTGACATCAAAATATAAAAGTTATTTTAAACTGTCACAATATTTCATAATATTGCTGTTTTTACTGTTTTGGTCAAATGCAGCCTTGGTTGAACATAAGAGACTTTTTTCAAAAACATAAAATAATGTTTGAACAGTAGTGTATATAACATTAGCCTAAATTAGTAAACGTATTGTTAATTTGTTAATGATAACTAATGCACCAATGTTAATGAATTGAGCCTTATTGTAACTTGTTGCCTTTATATTTTAAATACATAAACAATTCGTCCAGCAAATAATATAGTCTAGTTAAAATCAGTTTAACTAGGCCATTTTCAGTTGCAAAGCAATGTAGAAGCTTGGCACATTAATAGATCATTTGAAGCGAGCGGTCTGCTTTTTAATTATCTTTCTATTATTTTGAGTCGTCTTCTAGCTCCTCAGTTTTTAAAAGCTGTTACAAAAAAAAACTCTTACAAGTCTTTAAATGATATTAGTACATGATTTCCAGTGGGGCATGAGACCAAAATGAGGTAATTGTCGTGGATTATGTGTGGCTCTGAGTCTGTACAAACAAGAATCATTCTGATAAGGTGATTATTGTGATTAGCGAATGCCTCATGCTTCTGGTTCTGTTTGATGGGTAATATTGTCCTTTTGTTGACTGCCTAACCAAGAACCATTCACATTTGTGTTGGAAAGGTTGTAAAATTTGCATTGACCTATAAAACATAGGCCTACATGGAAAACGTTGAATGTGACCAAGGCTGAATGGTCAGCCTGGCTGATGACTGTAGCGAGGCTGCTATGAAGGACCAGATCTCTAATCCTGCAAAATAGACCATTCTGAATAAAGATTTTTTTTGTTGAAGGATTTGATGTAGTTTCTTTACTACATTAAAGAAAAACAACCAACTACTTGTAAATAAAAGTCTGCTTTATACTGAATGAGGCTGCAAAAAACAGTGAGATTCACTTAACTATGTCTAACCATTTTCTTTTAGTCAGCCTCTTCAATTACAATGGTGAGCTGTAAATGGCACAACCCTGAAAGGTTTTAATTTTTGCTGATCAGATCTGCATTAACCATCACTATTCTTCAGATTTGCAAATGTAAAGCGTTCTTTATCAAGAACTTCATCAGAGATATTTCCGATATAACACAGCCAAATTGGGACACAGCCATTACTCTGTCTGCTGGACGGCATCTCTTCACCTGGAATAATGGAATTCCATAGGATGCCATTTTGCTACAGTTCTTTTAATAAGGTACCTCAACTGGTTATGGCAAGTTCCTATGAAGTGGATCTCAAAGACGAAATAGATCGTGATCTTTCACTCATCTCAACCTCAGTTCAGGAAAGTTGTCAAGGTAACGCATTAAGCGAAATGACTGTTTAAGAAATATCAAAGAGCCGAAGAAGGCTTTTTCTCAGAGAGGAAAGTGAGACTTCAATAGTAATTACGCCAAGCGCATATCGTAATCGAAAAGGGTCCTAGAGGCCCGTGTGGTACCACTTCGTCCAATCAGCCCACGGTGACTTCAAGAATATCTTCATGATACTTCAAAACAAAAGTCTCATTACAGGTAATTATGGTTTGCCAGTCTTGGAGCAGAGCCTATTGACCCCCCCCCCCTCCTCCTCTTCCTTCCTTCTCTCAGCACTTTCATCCGCCCATTCTGTGCAAAAGGCCAACAGGGTCTGGAGAAGAGAGGCTATTACCTGAACGTGGTGCATCCGACATCACGGACACCGATGTTCCTCTTCCATTCATCTGGAGTGGCTCACTTTCCCACAGCAATTACCGGCCGTGAGATCAAAACTGGACCATCAGGGGGAATTGCGAGTCCTCCGGCAGACGGTTGCATGCATGTGAATGGACTGGCCGACGGTACTTGGCCATTGAGTGCATTGGCAGAGTGACTCGCAGAGGAAATTGGTAAACTGACTGACTGACAGCACGTGATAAAATGGCGGCCGGTTGTTTCAAAAACCCATAGGCTTTAAGGTCATGTAAATTAGTACAGAATTATTCGGGTATTATAAAATCTCTCTATGTTGTACTCTGTATGAAGGCTGGTATGTGGTATGGTTTATTTAGCATGCACAGTGTGCCTGTTTGTGATCCACTCTGGAGCTGGTGCAGCAGGCGGCCCTGTCATCTGCAGACCATCTCACAATGAAGGCCAGCAGGGCTCGCTGTCATATTACCCGAAGACGTGTACATTAGCCTTGTCACATTCAGCTGTTTCCTCTGCTACAATTAAGATGAACAAAAGCGAAAGAGAGAGGAAAAATAGAAAGAAAGTGTGATTAAGAAGATAAAATGAGAGGGGAGCGCATGTTCATTTAAGACTTGTCTTCATGTGACCAAGCAGAACTTTATTTATCAGGCTCTGTCTGTATATATAAACTTTCTCCCCAGCATGGCATGTGGTAAATCCCCAGGATTCAGATTACTTCGTATGCTGTTGTCAGAAATTAAGTATATCTTTGCTGATATGTAAGGTATTGTTTTCACTGCAGGGGTGGTCCAATTTTGTTTTATTTAGTTATTTATTTTTAGATTTAAAACATTTTTTTTATTAAATCATTTTTTATTATTAAATATTTTTAATAATTATACAAATAAGACAAATAAGAACCATTTTCCTACCATGTCCACAGTTAGTAACAACAATATAAACTTGTGTAGGTTTACTAAGGATGAGATTACGCACAATGAATGACGAAAAACGGAATTAGATTTTAGATGCATTCAGACTGAGAGACATTGGCAAAAATCTGATTTTAATCAATTTCAAACCACCTGTTTTTCAGACAATAAAAAAGACTTGACTTGGCTTGAAAACAGATTTTTGCTGCCAGACCTAGTTTGGCAAAATGTAGCTATCTTCTCTTCCCTCTTCACAAATCATGATGGTAACCATATATGATAACAAATTAAACAAAAATGTTTAAATGAATGAAGGCACGAACAAGTTTTCAAACCATTTTCTAGCACTTTCATCCTTGTAAGCCGCCGAATAGGCATCATCGTATAAAGCCACAACTCCTACTCACAAGTGTTTTCAGTTGTAAAGAATGCAAGAACGATGAAACACGTTCATATTTGTTTGGAAAACATTTTCGGCACATTGTTGCACCGCTTTCTTTTTAATATAATGGCAAAAGCATAAAGAGGAAAAGCATCTCTCAATTAAAGTCTGTGCTTTTGTTTACGGTTGGGAAAAAATGAAAGTAAGCTGAAATGTTTGGTCTCACTGCCTGAAATGATTGTAGTCTATTTGAATAGATGTCCTTGAAGCACAAAGAAAGATTTTGAAACAATGTGAGGAAGGTGTTTGTCATTGTTTTTTCTATAAAAGGTGTCTGACTTCAACTCTGTGCTTTTGGTAGTTATTGCATCCAAAAATATCAGTTTTTGTATATTATATTATATTATAATGCTATATTGGGCCTTAGTTGACTTCTGTACATTTTGTATACAGCTGGTTGCATATTCTGTTGACTTGATTCCTGGCCATGCATGTGAAGTGCTCTACGCAGCTTTTGGCTCACACACTGCAACTTTCTGAAAATTATAGAGATATTCTTCCTATTGATTGTATTAGTTTTCTGTGCTATCGTGGTTATGCTATTATGATGGGGTTTTTCTCCACTATTGTGCAATAGGCGGGTGTATCATTCATAGAGCAGCTCCTTTCTTCTTTTTGTGAAAGGATAGCCATCTTTAAATTACTTCCTCTGAAGTTAAAAGGCTTTGCAGCTAATCAGCCTATTATTCTCTGCTAATAGATGACCAGTAATTGCAACTAATAACTTATTACTCACCTATACACATATTCTAATAGCATGTATTTAGGGAACAATTTCTTCAATAGAATGAGACAGAGAGAATGGGAGAGGAAAAGAGTCTATTCAGTGTTCAGAAAAGAGGTGTAAAAAAGCCCTCTTACAAAAGGAGCTTAAAAGGCTACCTGTAGCATGTTCTTTTTTCCCCTTGCTAGGATTAATATGTAATCTCATTCACAGACACTAAAGCCCAGGCGTCGTCTTCATCTCAAGATCAGACTCTGGGGCTTTGTTTGCTCTCTTCACATGAGGAGGATGGGAGGAATTAAATCTGTGTTTGTGATGATGGGCAGTGAGGCGCCTAGTGTCGCCGTTCTGATTTATGAGAATATGCTCTTTAGGTCACATTGATGGCTACAGACTACCCTTTCAGCCGCACTAGGATATATGTGCCTAATACAGGAAAGTTCAGTTGAGATTGGTACATTTTAATCTATAATTGGTTGAAACGCTCTTTCCGTTGTACTTGACCGTTGTCAGAGTGCTATGATCCAATATTGATCAACTAAAAACTACATTTGAAAAGAATTAAGCTTCAGAAATGTTCTTGGATTCTTCAGAAAAGTGAGAATCCATTCTGTCTGCTAATTCGACCCACTGACCAGTGTCCACAGGATTTCAAAGGCGGCGAGACCAAAGGGCCATTGGCCTTTTCAAACCAGCAATAACAAACCCAGCACCAGACGTCCAATAAAGAGACTTCCACTTCATTTAAAGGTAATTAATATTCTCTGTCAGCCTGCCCGCTTTCTTTGGAGTGGCAGGTCCGGGCACGCCCCCCTGCACTGTAATGGAGTTGACTGGTTAACTTTGTGTTTGTGGCCTGTGTGCTGCTGCCCGGGTGAGTGCGCTCAAGCACAGCCTGACGGTCAGCTTAGATCTGTGTGAATGGACCTGTCTCATAGCCCACTGCACTCCAATAGACCACTCTGTCTCTCACTGTCTACCTCTCTTTATTTCTCCGTTTTCTTTTTTTTAGCGGGCTCTCGTTTTTACATTCAGACTGTTTCTAATGCTTTCTTGTCTGAGAACCTTCAAAATGTTTAAATGAGAATATTCAAGAGGTCAAATATTTTTAGAGCCTTAAACTTAATGACCAAATTAAATTACATTAATTACAAAGATTCAGCACTGACCATTCTCATGAGATAGAAATGATGTTGACTCCTTTGGGAGAAATTGGGCAACTTTTAAATGAAGGATTCACCGACATTAATATTCCTCCATGCAATTTCCTCCATTAAAATCAATCATTTTAAATGCTAGTTAGGCATTACATTACCATTTACACACAACAATGGAAATTCTGTCATCATTTGCTCACCCTCATGTTGTTACAAACCTGTATGGCAGTCTGTCTTCTGCAAATCACAGAGATAGACTGGTTAACATGTGGTATGTTTCACATAAGTAAGAAAGTCATGCAGGTTTGGACCTCATGAACCCTATTTTATTATCACTGTAAATTCAGCAAGACCCTACCTACACGCTAGGTTGCTTCATGGAGACTACTGGTGCAAACGGAATAAACTTTAACCTTCTGTCATCTATAATTGCACATTTGAAATGAGGCAGTATGATATGTGTGTTAGTTTAGTTTCATGCTAAACATTTGTCATTATTCCGTTTCCTGTATTCAGAGATGTAGTGATGTAGTTAAATGGAGAATAATTGCTGGTACATTAGCAGCCTGGTTTGCCTGCCTGTTTACTAGGCTGAAGATAATGAGGAAATCAATGGTACACATTTAGCCCAGCTTTAGCAGTACTTGGACAGAAAGCATGGCCACAAGTGAACAAATTTCCATTAATCACTCTGCTCACTATGCCTCTGGCTCAGTCCCTGGATGTGAGGAACATGGTCAGACCTGAAACTGAGTAGAAGCAAGTGATAAGGATTAGGTTTTTTATATTTGGAGCACATCATTGGAAATTACCAGTCAGAAAGGGTTTAGGATGACCAAGAGACTGTACAATGGTGCATTGAGTGTGTGAGGTATAGTAGCAGAGAACCACACTGCCAATCACAATTAGCTGCTCAAATTAATGCCAACCTTCGACGATGAAACCAAACCTGTTACGTTTTGCTAGAATGAATAAATCGTTCAGTTCTTTGGAATATCCCCTATGAAAATCATGCTTTCCTGTATTTGAATTTTTCTTAAAATGAACAGTTCACTTTCTCTAAAAATGTTTTATTTACTCGCATGTATGTAACACCAAAACTTTGACATTCTTTTTTCTGTGGAACACAAAAGAAAATATTTTGAAAAGCGTTGCAGTCCAAACAACATTGGACCCCTTTGACTTTTATTGTTTAGACCAAAAAAAACATTGAGGCTTTTTTTTTGTTTTTCAAAATGAAGAAGAAAGTCAGTCATATTTGGAACAATATGTGAATAAATAGTTCACCTAAAAATATTCTGAAATTATCTCTGTAACTTCTAGTCTTGTATGTTTCCTACTTTTTATGGTCCCTTGGTGTTGCTGCGGGTGGAACAAAAATCAGCATCAACCTCAGAAATCACATCCTTTTGTAGCAATTTCTCTTCACGGTGAAATCTATATGCAGTGTGCGCCACACAATACCTGCTAGGGTTTCATGTTTGTGCTGGAGAAGACCCTCTCATTGTGACCCACATCAAACAAGGGTTCAGGGAGCCCAGGGTCCAAAGCCTGACCTCATTTGCAGCTGAATGTGAGAGCTGGCTCTGTGAGCGTGAGCTGTGATTAGCATATGTTTGTTTGTGGTGGCCCAAGAATGGAGAAGATACCAACAAAACACAGCTGGTGTGAACTGCGCCCTCACCTGCAGGTACTGTGGGTCCCATATGATGGAAAGACCATCAGAGAACAGTGTGGTAGTGGTGAGAGGGTTTCAAAAATATGTGATTTGTTCTATTTTTACCATCTTTTTGCCTTTTACAAGCTCAAATTTAAATGAAGCCATATAGGCACATATTGCTGACTGTGTATTTTAGTTTTAGTTTTTTCAATTAATATTCATTAAGGGTGTTTATTGTAGTGTCTCGGTTCAAGCTGTTGCACTCGTAATTCAGGTAATCAAAACCCAAATATGGTCAGCATATGCATTAATCATGCTTAAAATTAATCTATCAACAGGAATAAGTTTTAGGATGTTGTAATAAAATGTCATTTATTTAAAAAGGAAAAAAAAAACTCTGGGGTTTACTTTGGTTTTTCCGAGAAGTATTTTATGCTCACCAAGGCTGCATTTACTGTATTTGTTCAAATTCTATTTTTAAATAAAAAATAAATAAAGTTTATTCCTGCTATGGCCAAGCTGAATTTTCAGCATCAGTCTTCATTGTCACATGAAATCATTCTAATATGCTGATTTAGTGCTCAGGAAACATTTCTTATTATTATCAATGTTGAGAACAGTGCTGAATATTTTTATGGAACTATAATACATTTTTCAGGTTTCTGTGATGAATAGAAAGTTCAAAAGTACAGCATTTATTTGAAATATAAACTTTTTTGACATTATAAATGTCTTTATTGCCATATTTGATCGATTTAATGCATCCTTACTGAATAAAAGTATTAATTTCTTTCAAAATTAAAGAACCAATTTAACTGATTATTGAGAAGATCTGAGTCAAAAGTACGTTCATTTGCAAACCAGACAGCAATGCATTTTGAGAGAAACGTTATTGGATTGTATGTTATTGGCTAATAAATTATGCATGGAGCTGTGCAAAAATGTGAATGGACACGTCACCTCACGATAGATATGAAACCATGATGTCTGCATTGTAAGACATTAACCAAGCCATTAAATACATTTTTGCAGTTGAGCTGGGATCTCTATGGAAGGCCACCCTCTCGAAACCGAAGTGGACAGTGGCTCTCTGTTCACATAAATCTCACATAATGCTAAATTACAAGTAAAACTAAACAGGTGGTTTTATTTTTCCAGTTATCAGATATCTAATGTTAAAATTATAAACTGGGCCACAGTAAATGCTGTTGCTGAACTGGGTGTGATGGACATCTCTATTGGTGTGAATGGGGAGGAAGAGGTCAGTGACCTTGAAGGTTAAGATCTGTGGGCTATTGACCACAACCACTGAAACACAATGAGCCGTGGTTAATGGAGTAGTACAAGGCATCCAGAAATAGTGATGTGTTGTAGATTCATTTTGTGTGTGTGTGTGTGTGTGTGTGTGTGTGTGTGTGTGTGTGTGTGTGTGTGTGTGTGTGTATAGCCAGACTATGTTAAAGCCTTCATGTCCTTGTCCTTCACTTGGATGTTGTGACCAGCTGAGCGTGTGTTCTACCTGTGTTGCTTCTCTGGTTTACCTGCTCCAGGAACACAGACTATCAACTTCAACCTCAGTGAGCTGTCACAGCCACTTTCAGTAACGCATACGCACAACAAACAATCCTCTCAACTCAAGGGAGATGTCAGGAGAGAGGCAACATTTGGCCTGCTATTCTGACATGGCTCATTTTCCCCAAACTATTCAGTACCGTTAAATAAAAAACATCTTTATTTAGTCCTTTTTGGTCTGGCTAGAAAGGTTAGAATGGTTTTGAGAAGAGTGTGGGATCACGAACAAGATGTAAACCCCCAATTTTATTAGATTCAGAGTCTCTTAAAGGCATTAGTGTACTGATTTTGAAAACCTGATTGTGGTATTTTGATGTACTTTCATTATTTTTAAGAAATCTCATTCTGAATTATCCTTGAATTCTTGTTTCAGGCTACTAATTTTGGTCTTTACATGTTTTTGTTTGCAGCAGGGTTGTGTGTCATTCAGAATGAAATGGAAAATTACCTTTTAATTTCCTGAGTCAAATTTGAATTGAGGTTCAGGATTGCAATTAACACCATTAAGCCTAATTTTTAACTAAAAAATTTTTACTTTTATATATTTCATCATGTAAAAAATCAGTGGGCCTCAGCTCCGGTTCTGGGGACCCACTGCTCTTCACATTTTGTATGTTCATGGAGCTCTGTCCTCATGAGCTGATGATCTGAATCAGGTTTGTTAAATAAAGGTACACTATGTAACTTTTTTGTTCATAATTAACTACATTAAATGAGTCGATACATCATCAATCCTTCTTCCAAAATGTGTTTTTGTTTTACCCTGATTGGTAAGCCTATTATAGGTGTTTATATTTTGTGTGGCATAGGTTAGTTGTCGCAACGAGCGAGAAAGGTTGACATGGAGCACGCTAAATCTCGAACCTCCGGGGAATCGCCCATTTTAAACAAACGTTTAACAGAGGAGAGTCTTCTGGCAAAATGAGAATTAACATTGCTTGGCTTTTGAGAGATGCTGAGAACTGAGAGATTTGAAATGTTGTAAAAGTGACACAAAGATGGCATTTTTATTACTCAACAGGTCAGTAAGGTATTTTATTGAACAGATAATTTGCCATATGTAGCTTTCTAACAGAGTTTATTGTAAAGCTTTATCTAGGGTCATTTCATTATGTGGTGTTGTAGTGCTGTGCTGGAATTTATTTTCAACAAAGTACCATGTCTATTAATGGGTATAGCTAGTAACATCTTCAGCTAGATTCTTTTTCATCCAAACTGGTTATATCTCTTAAGTCTAGTAATCAATGTGTTATGAGCAGTAGGATAATCATAATCATCCACACAGTCACGCCAAGCTAAAGCACAACCAAAACAATGTTCTTCCGCAAAATGTATGCAGTTTGTTTTTTAACAGCTACAGGGCAAAAAGTTACATAGTGTACCTTTAAATAAAGAATGCTATGTTCACACTATGTCTTAATTACTGTTTATTACAAGATGACAACATGTGATGTTCAACTTGCCGCTGTTCAACGGTCATGTGGTACAAGTTGGAGCTTCTGAGTTGCAATTCATTAGTGATCTTCCTGTCATTCCAGTTCAAATTCCAATTTAACTTCCTTTAGGGGTGTGGCCAGTTGAAATTAAATTCATAATCATGATTTGAAAAATAGCTATTTCTTCAATTCTGAATTTTGTCCAACCCAGGTTTGCGGATGTGTTTTACCTTCTTAAAGCCAATATAAAAACTATAAAAAAATAAATAAATAACTTTTAAATTGTGGCATGTTTCTGAGTAAGACAGTGTATTCAATGAGAAACCCACTCATTACTATTGTTTCCTTTTTGACCCACTTAAACAAAGAGAGCCATGCAATGACAGTTTTCACACTTTTTGGGGGGTAATTAAAAAATGTATTTGAATGCATCAGCTCAAAAGTGACCATGTCAGCTTTAACATATTTCAGGCTAAATGGTGACAAGCTTATGATGAGGTATGAAGAGAAGCGACTGAAGTGAAAATTAAATGGCAACATTCATAGTGGGATGTTGAGCTGCTTTGCAGGTGACAGGGCGTCTGAGTGGCATTGGATGTGTCTCTGTTGGATGAATGTCCTTGTGTCTGTGTGCTGTGATTTGAATCAGCTGCAGGAGACACAGCTCTGATGGCTAGACAAAGATACAGGCAAGAACACAGCTGGAGGTATGGAGAGGTTGAGGATGAGCATGATGGAGACTGATTGTGACAGAGAGTGTTGTTAAAAGTAAGTGTGTAAAATCTGTCCAGTTTCAGTGGTCCATTCACTTGGTTAGACAGAAAAAGTCTGATGTAAATCAGCTAATAACAGTTTGTTTCCTGCACATGATGTGCATGAGTTAAGTAAATCAGATTTCGATGATACCATAGTACTTTTATAAGGAATACAAGTAAAAAAATTATGCTGAAACTAAAAGAAAATCCACTGGTAAATAACTAAACTGAAAATTAAATCAAAATGCAAAATTAAATGAAAATAAAAGCTAAAATATATTAATATTAAAGTGGTTATTTACCCAAAATTGTCATACTTTTCATTTGCTCACTCAAGTTGTTCCAAACATGCATTTTTTTTCTTCTGCATGAAGACTGTTCAGGGTCTTTTTTTTTTTTTCTTTTTTTTTTTTAAGAATCATCTTTTGTGTTTCACAGAAGTCAGTCAGCCATACAGTTTTGGAACAATATGAGGGTGAGCAAATGATGACAGTTTTTTCATGTTTGGGTGAACTATAATTGTAAATAATTTACATTATAAAATTAATATTTAATAATAATTAAATATTTGCCTGATTATCCCTTACTTGAATTTGTTCTAGAACATTTGGCAAGATGTTATGGTGTGTTGGAAGCCTGTCGGGAACCTATAGTTTTCAAATAACACTTTCGGTTAAGTCATTGACTGTTTGGCAGCTGCATTTTGTTTTGGACACAGCCTAAATGTGTATATGGAGGTGTATAGAAACATGAAATGAGCTAAACAAGATGTATTAGAGGTAAAGTTTGTCTGCTCTCATGTCACCCTGCCATCAGTTTAGCCACAGCACAAAATCTCCTTGTAACTCCCATCTCTTTACCCACTTCTACAGAACGGCTTTACTCATTACTCCTTTAAGGGAGCTCATTCTTATCCTGATTATAGGCACTGGCATCTCGGTTGCCTTAGAAACGAGTGGATCCGTCTGATCCCAAAGCAGAATTGTCTTTAGCATCCCTGCACATCACACACAGAAATTGTGGCTTGCCTGGAACCCCATGCTTCTCCAACACACATACTCTTTTGCAGATAAAGCCACATGACCAGACAAAATCCTCAGAAACCTGACCAAGGCTCTTCAGCTCTTCAGTGTCTCTTCCTGATTTATTTCCTCAATTAATTTTCAGCATTCAGTCAGACTCAAAAAATGCCATGTGTTTAGTACACACACATATTCTGGAATTAAGTATTTTTGTGTAAAACATAAAGCTGTTTTCTCTTTTTGGTCTAGACTCATGGTCTCTTGAGTACAGCATTTATTTTTCAAATCAGCTCTGTTGAAGACTTTTATTTTACCTAAATTTAACCCTTAAACGCATTCCTCTGGGCTTTAGTGACCTGGGGCGTCATTCACTACCCTCCTCCTTATTAATTTTTTAAGTTAGACATCAACCTTCTTAGTATTCCTCAATCAATTTATTATAAACAATATAACAAGAAAAAATAAAACATTATAAAAGATTGGCTGTTTTCCCCATTCATTTTTTGAAAAAAAAAAAAATGTATAGGGTCGCTAATGACCCGAGGTGTGTAACAGCGCAAGTATATATTTCTGCACAACAATTGAATCTTTGATTACTGAATAAGCGCAATTCACCTTTATTCCACAAGGTGGCGATGATGAAGTGACGTTTCACTCATAGTTACCGCAGGCAGAAAACAAAAGAATAGGAAGTATCGTCAGCAAAACTTGAAATGGCTCAGCGATTTATTGCAGAGCAGGTACTAAACACAATCAAATATTAGTGTCACGGTCACTTGATGGTGGATCTGGTGAAGAAGCTGTCAGGGATCAAAGCTTTGTTTTGAAGAAGTTAAAAGTGATAGTTTTGAGAATATGTTTGAGATCGTGAATATGAGCCAGATGCTGGATGTACTGTGAAATGAGCTCTGACAAGGACAGTGATGATGGTATAAAACATCTGCTCAAATATAACCCTTCCGAGCTATAAAAGGTATCTAAAATGCTTTATTTTATTCTTCTGTAATTATGACTTTAATATCAGGAGAGTTTTTTTTTATTGTTGCGACAGGTAGAGATCCATAAGATATAGATCCGGGTCGCTAAAGACCCGAATATGTAATGATGATTGGCGAAACATTCATGCATTTTAGGGTTAATCAAAACGTCTTGCATAGCCTCTGATAAACACAACATGGTACTTATGAATTTTACGGCATCTGTGAGAGCTTTCTGTTGCCGTGTTAAATGGCATTAACTCAACAAGTACATTCAGCTTGTGTGGTGCTTGTAAACAAATGCATGTGGTAAATGCAGCTAACCTGCTTATGTCCCTCCACTCCTCTGCCTCTCACTCTTCAAGCACAAGCTGCACATTGGCTTGTCGTGTATCAAGGATAGTGTAACTATATAATAGCCATGAAAGGTATTTATTTGCTGCTCTTGATGTGCTCAAGAATTATGTTTTTACACTGATGAAGCAATTATTATGGAATGAGAGCGAGTTGAATAGAAATTGCAGAATGCTGACTGTTTCAAAAGGGGATACAGAGGAGACGTGGTTAACTTAACTCACAGCTAAACATCATATGAATGCATTCATACTAAAAAGCAGAAACCTTGTGTTAGGAATCTACCATCCATTGTTATTTTGTTACACCATCCATTATTTTATAATGTAATAATCCAGTATAATACTGTTTATAATGTAGGATGCTGCACAGAGATTTTAGTCTTAGGTGGGTCAAAGAGGTTGATGGATAAGATTCCTTGTTGGTTTCTGTGCTTTAACGCTCTCATCCCCCCTTTATCTGTCAACTCATTTTCTACTTTGGCTTTCCAGTGTTTAACAAACACAAGTCCAATAGGTTGTGTGGTGGATGGGTGGCGAGGTGCCGATGAAGGAAATGGAATCATTCTACCGTCCTGTTCCCTGACCTGGCTGTCAAGGACTGCAATACACCTTGTTTCCTGTTTGTATGCATTTATGGTCTTGGATATTTACTATTGCAAAGTTCAAAACAAACATATATTTCCTTGTGGCTGTTCCCTGCTGCTTTATACTTAATATATAATTTGGTTTGTGTTATTGTCATTGTTTCTATAGCATTGGTCGATACTTGTTTCTGGAAAGCGAACTTTCTGTACAAGCTGTTCTTTCAAAACGATGCAATCGAGTACCTTTGATGGCATTTGTTACCTTTTTCCTGGTTGTAAAATGTGTAAAAAACCGTCATGTGTATTTAAAGGGTTAGTTCACGTAAAAATGACCCATCCCCCCCCCCCCCCCCCCCCCCCCCCCCCCAAAAGAGGAAGAGGGACGCTGTAAACTGATGTAAAAACTGTGCTGTGTGCTTCGGGGACCTGTTGTTTCACGATGTCCTCTGTCACGTAAACAGGCATGCACTGAGATTGTCATGTTGAGTGGAAGTGAAGATAATTATTTGATCTATTATTATTTATAGTTGTAATGTTACATACAAGATGGCGAAACTGTTCGACATCATATGACTTGGATGAAAATGGATGATTTTTTAATGCTTTTTAAATATTTGACCATCTTGTGTGAATTATGATGACTTCTCATGAAGCAGGACTGGTATAACTACTTATTTTAATATTTACAAATGTATTATTTAGAAAAGTTATGAAACGTAGATTTCTAAAATGTAGAAATTACTTGGCTTGAACATTTTGCCTAATGCAACTGACACTCATCCACTTTATTAAGTACACTCAACTACTTGTTTAAGCAAATATCTAATCAGCAATCACATGGCAGCAACTCAATACACTGAAGCATGTAGACGTGTTCAAGACGATCTGCTGAAGTTCAAACTGAGCATCAGAATGAGAAAGAAAGGGGATATTTATGTTTAAATTGTGCTGTTTAAACATGCTGTTTGTGCCAGACAGGCTGGTCTGAGTATTTCAGAAACTACTGATCTACTGGGATTTTTCACTCACAACCATCTCTAGGGTTTACAGAGAATAGTCAGAAAAGGAGAAAATATCCAGGGAGTGGCAGTTCTGTGGGCCAAAATGCCTTGTTGATGCCAGAGGTTAGAGCAGAATGGCCAGACTGGTTCGAGTTGATAGAAAGGCAAGGGTAACTCAAATAACCACTCGTTACAACCGAGGTATACAGAAGAGCATCTCTGGATGCACAATTCATGTTGTCGAACCTTGAAGCAAATGGGCTAGCAGCAGAAGACCACACCAGTGCCACTCCTGTCAGCTAAGAACAGGAAACTGAGGCTATAATTCACACAGGCTCACCAAAATTGGACAATAGGAGATTGGTCTGAGTCTTGATTTCTGCTGCGACATTCAGATGGTAGGGTCAGAATTTGTCATACACAACATGAAAGCATGGATTCATCCTGACTTGTATCGACGGTTCAGGCTGCTGGTGGTGTAATGGTGTGGGGGATATTTTCTTGGCACACTTGGGGCCCCTTAGTACCAATTGAGCATCATATTAAGTATTGTTGCTGACCATGTCCATCCCTTTATAACATCTACTGATGGCTACTTCCAGCAGGATAACATGCCATGTCACTAAGCTCAAATCATCTCAAACTGGTTTCTTGAACATGACAATGGGTTCACTGTACTCAAATGGCCTCCACAGTCACCAGATCATGGATGTGCATCCTTCAATTCTGCAGCAACTGCGTGATGCTATCATGTCTATATGGACCAAATATATGGAATGAAATATGGAATATTTCCAGCACCTTGTTGAATCTATGCCATGAAGAATTAAGGCAATTCTGAAGGCAAAAGGAGGTCCACGAACACAGTAGTAGCAAGGTGTACCTAATAAAGTGGCTGGTGAGTGGATACGTTTGGAGTCAGTAAGATTCTTTTAAAGACATTTTATAAAAATTATTACGCAAAGATGGATTAAATGTGACAGTAAAGATATGTATAATGTTACAAAAAAAGATATTTCAAATAATATTGAATGTATTGGTTTGCAATAATAATGCTGTTCTTTTGAACTTTCTAATCATCAAAATATCTTGAAAAAAAAAACAACAGGCTATACACAATCAGTTTCCACAAAAATATGAATCCGCAAAAACTGTTTTCAAAATTGATAATAAGAAATGTTTATTTTGCAGCAAATCAACTTATTAGTATGATTTCTGAAGGATCATGTGACACTGAAGACTGGAGTAATGATGCTGAAAAATCAGCATTGCCATCACAGGAATAAATTAGTTTTTAAAATATATTCCAATAAAAATCAGTTCTTTTAAATTGTAATAATACTTCAAAATATGACTGTATTTTTGATCAAATAAATGCAGCCTTGGTGAGCATAAGAGACTTCTTTCAACAACATTAAAAAATTTTACTGACCCCAAACATTTGTACAGTAGACCGTATATAGTTGCTTTGTTTTATTGGTCGATTCTCTGCAGATGTAATAGCTTTGCCAAACTTCTCCTTCCAGACTGTGTGAAAAGCCAACAGTCTCTCTCTATCAATCCCTCTTTCTGGTGTCTGGACTAATCAACGGCACTAATTGATTTGAGCGCTGGTGGGGGTGGGGGGCACCAGGGGAAGGGCATGAGCGGGTTATCTCTGGCCCGTATCCAAAATCTTTCATATTAGCAGTAAAAGTAGAGTAAACAAGTGAAGAAATAACTTGCTCCCAAAGAAAAAATACACAATATTCATTCAAAAGTTCTTTATTCATGCAGACTCTCCAGTGTAAACCCTGTCTGTAGTTAAAGAAATGTTAATTTGAACAGAAGTATAACTACACACGAGGATCCCACTCTAAAAAATGCTGGGTTGTTTTAACTCAATTTTGGGTCAAATATAGACAAACCCAGCCGTTTTGTTACATTTTTAAATTGCATTTTTAATCCAACGTTTGGGTTTGTCCATATTTGACCCAAAATTGAGTTAGAACAACCCAGCATTTTTCTTTCATTTGCTCCAACAAGAAAAAGTAATCATGGTGCTGATGCTATAACTTACAGTTTGTTCTTGTGTTGTCGTATACCTTGAAGACACAATGACTGGTAACAGCCGAGGCTCTGAAAGAGATAGTCGCACGTCAAGGACACACCAAATGTGGAGAAGGGCAGAGAAATAAATGATAGAATACTGTGTGGAGAGAGACTGCTGCTTTTTTTTAGTATACACTAAATCTTCATCCCCCAACCTTATAGGGTAAATTTCTATAACTTCATTGTGACTGTTTGCTTTGTAGACCTCCATTTATTAAGTCATGATGTAATTGTAGACTATTCATTTTGCCTAAATATAACACATATGTGTTATGGATTTATGGAAATAATTCATTTAGATAGCAAAAAAGCTGTCAGTTGATATAAAAACATGAAAAATGTTTTGTCAGGTTGCCTAACCTAAAAATGTGCTTTATTACATCTTAATTAACCGTTTTTATTCATGCCAAAAAATTATGACTGAATCAATGTGCCTAATACAATTAAAAGTAATTTAAAGATCTATATCAGGTAACAGCTGACTGTAACCACTTTTTACAGTGTAAAAAAAACCTGAGTTGCTGAAAAGCATTAACCGCTAAGTAATTATGTGTAACTAATCTGATGTCTGAGTGAGACTGCCTAAAGTGAACAATGCACTGTCTAGTATTCTAAAATACTATGGATAAAAAATATTTAGAGCCAAACGTTTATGTTTCAGCCCATAAAGCAAGCATGACATTTAGAAATATACCTTGCACATTTTAATTTATATTTAATCTTAAACTTTTTTTTTTTTTTATGTAAAAACGGACAGTGGGAGGAATATTTTTTTTCTCTAGGAAAAAATGGTCAAATAAAATATCAATTAATAACAACAACAACAATAATAATAAACGATACATCCTACAGCTGTTACTTAATGAATAGCCTCATAATATTCACTTTTTTTTTTTTTTTTGACAAATGCTTTTCAACTAAATAGAAACACCAACATTTCTTTGAAACACCACTTTATTTTTATTGATAGGTGCCCGTTGTTCTGCAAAAATCATTTATACAGAATGAGTTAAATGCTTTTGGTAAAAAATAAAATAAAAAAGTGCGGATTTGACAGGTAATTCCAACGTTGTGTTTTAAGGAAACGGTCATACATTTTTAAAGAAAAGATGCACAGGAACATTTTTAAAGAAAAGATGACGCAAACACATCGTTTGTGTGGCATAATCCCGTCTTTATAAAGTGCAGCTCCACATTGAGGGCGCTGAGATGTCTACTCAATACCAATAAGCATGTTATGAGATTAACTTCATGAGTGCCTCCTTCACAGAATTATTTAATTTACTAGGGACATTTGCTTAGTCTGCAAGGTTTTCTCTTCACAATAATTTTATAAAATAAACAAACAATTCATAACTAGTTTATGTACATGCATAATTTAGCTACATAAGAGCAAAAGTCTATTGAAATATGTCCAGAAATTGGTCCATTAATCATTGTTTTTACTCGATTCCTGGTCGCTCTGATCATCTGTGAAGCAAACATCGACGTCGCTGTCGTTGTCGCTTTTTTGCTCGGCGTCCTCGAAGATGCCTTCCATTTTGTCGTCGGATTTTTTGATGCTTTGACCAGGATGCCTCGATTTGACGTGCCTCTCCAAATCTCGCCTGCGCACCAGCACCTTCCCGCAGAACTCGCACCTGTAGGGCGTGTTTCCCTCCGCGTGCAGTCGGATGTGTTTGTTGAGATTGCTGGGATCACCAAAAGGCCTAAAACACACTTTACATTTGAGTGGTTTGTAGCCTGTATGAGTCCTCATGTGAATCTTCAGCCCGTATTTTCGAGAGTACAGTTTGCCACAATAAAGACACAAATGTCCCTTTTTTGGCTTGCCCGAGTTTGGGTTCGATGCGGGCATAGACTCCAGTCGTGAACGGTTCTTCTCTACGGCGATTTCAGACAGCTGTTGCGTGTGCATTGCAATCTCCCTGTCGATATTCGTAATCGCGTTTAGATCTGGATTTAGAGCGGGCGCGCCGAAGTAGTCTGGGTATTTCAGCAGGTTGCCGAAGTGAAATTTCAGAGGGTAGTACGGCGAACTATAAAGGAGCTCTCCATTGTAAACCGTGAATGGCATGAGGGGTATGTTGCAGTCTCCATTGTAGGATTTCCCACCATCAAACTGTGGCAAGGAGAACCTCTCGAAGTGAAACCCGGCCGGAAGCTGGGAGTAGCGCGAGGGCGACAGGGTGGGGTGCATGCGGTTGTCAATGTGCTTGAAAGCGGAAGTCTCCTCAAAATGTGGTAGTAGAGGAAACCCACGGATGGTGTTTGCGCAGGGGATCACGGGAGGTGTGCTGTCCATGGCGTGCGCGCATTTTGAGGGATGAACGTTTGGTAGAGGTTCGTTTAGGGTGCGCACTGACTTGATGTTTCCCAGCAGTTTACTGAACCCAATACTGTTTGGTTTCCCATTGGGCTCATCTCTCGCGACCTCAGCCGGGGAGATTTTTGAAAGTCCCATTGGTTTGAAAGCAGAGCGCACGCCGGGATGGAAACCCATGCTGTTGAGCACAGACGATGTCCCGCCGAGGCCCATGATGTGTCCTGGGTTCCTGGCCGAGGTCACGCTCATGTCAAGGGCCCTGTCCTGCTCCTCTGCGCTGGGTTTTTTGGATAGCCCCGCTTTATTGGCGAACGGTTTCAATGCGTCTGACATGAAGGTGCTGTGGCCGATTCGTGGAGAGGACGACGTATTCGGGATGTCCCCTGATTTCGGAGATCTGTTGAAGTTGTCTGTGCCTCTCACTTGCTCGTTGCTCACCAAACTTCTGCCGTTGCTCAACGCACAGTGGAAATGCACGTGAGCTTTCAGGGTGTTCGGGTATTTGAATATTCTCCAGCAGTACCAGCAAATGTAGCGCTCCTCGCCTGAAACAACAATTAATAAGCAATTAAATTACGTTGTTTTCAGATACAACATTCTTAAATTGTATGAGGAAAATGTTTTACAATTAGATTTCATTGGAGACTCTTTTTTAAAAATAAACAAAACTCAAATAGTGCGTCAAAGATGTTTAAACTCCAGAGCACCATTACAACAAATCAAGAACGACTGTAAATGATTCTTGTTGACAAGATGGCCTTTTGCTGAATTTGATAGCCTGCAGTCGTGACTTTTTATCACCGCGCCTTGGTCACGTTGGCATGACACCAGTTGGGCAGTCTGGGGTCAATGATATAGATGTAATGATTTTGTAATCCTCAAAACCCCGTTGTTTATTGTCACCATCAAAAGAGCAAGCGCCGGCCCAATCTGGCGCTTACAAACCAATACATTCAATAGGGACTTTCCCTGTGCGCTTTCTCGTGGAACTGACGGCAGCTGTTGCTTGAAATCGCGAGTCGCATAAGACAATGAGGCTGGCCCATCTGTTGACGCTGGAGAATAGGAAGCGTATGTCAAGGAGCGCACCGTGTATTGGCCCGAGAGCAGCGCTCACAGTACAGCGTCGCAAATCAGGGCAATATACATCCCACATAAAAGTTTGCATTCACTAGCAAACAATACATTATGCAGCCAGCTAATTTACCGTAGAGCACCTTTTTGAATGTATTTGCTTTTGAATACATGAATATTAATGGCTAGATGACATTTGTTAACCCTCGCTGAACTACACCGCGCATCAGCCCAGGAGAGCACATCCAGGACTTTATTAGTGAATACAACTAATTAAGAGAGTTAATACAGACCGGAGCATGATAAATCATATGTAAATATATAGCTAGCAAATACAGTAGCCTGCAGTGTGTGTGTGTGGACTCTGCTCAATAATTCTAAACCAATCAATGAGTTACTGCCCCAGACGCCAGACCTTTCGATTTACTAACTAAACTGGGATAATCTGACAACATTCTCAGATAAGCCTATTAAATCGGATTTGAATAGGATTTGCCTTTGATTGTGCTGGTGGCCGTGTTGCTTAAAAATTTGTTCATAGCGCATCAAAACTAATTTATTATTAGTTTTAACAATATAATAATATAATATAATAGCCTATAATATAATAATGTCCTTATTTGGGCTAATTTGGTAATACACTGTCGCTTTATTTGATAAATGCAAAATTACCGGAGTTGCATTCGGTATTTTTATATGCTATGCATTTTCTTTTCTTTTTTTAATCGAATTGAATGAAAATTTTGAATGACTACATAGCCTACAGCTTGTAGGGTAGGCTACTTTATATTTTTTGAAATATATTCAAGTAATGTGAAAAGGTCTGAGGTGTATTCTCTACTTCAAGAATTATATTTAATTATTTCACATTTCTCAATAAACGAAATTATGACGCACGTCTCACCTTTTTCGTCATGAGTTGGAGTTGCAGTCGTAGGAATGTCAAACCATTGCGCCAGTGCGTTGGAATACCAAACGCTCAATTCCTCTCCAGTCTGTATTTCTCTCATCACACGGTAGAATATCTTTCGAAAAGAAGAAGTATTAGAAATAGTCTGTAATTTACATAGGATCAAAATTCATTCTAGCCTATTTTTTTCCTTACTCACCTGTCCTCCAGGTAAATCCGAGACTGCCTCGAGGTTCTGTTCTTGACTGTTCCTGGCCGCGCGTATTAACCCGATCCAATCTGGAACTGCGCTGCCAGACTCATCCACGAATTCTCCCCTCACCAGACGAATCTACAAATACAAATTTCAACATGAATAACATATTGTATAACATAATATTGTTTACTTGGTTCATAACGAAAGGTAGCTAAAATAGTCAAACTATTCAGTGAATTTGAATTAAAATTGGCGCATGATGTCTGCCTCCTGTGAAGCGGTTGAATTTAAAAAATATATATTTTTATGTAAAAATGTATATAGGCCTACATATATATTTATATATATATATATACCTAATATTCTTTGTTGTCTTTTTCTTTTTTTCCTCCCCACGCATTTTTAATTATATCACCCCAAGGTATTTCAAACAAAAGCGCGTTAATGTCGTTTTATTCGGTCTATTAGACAATGGTGATAATTTTACAAGGAACAGGCCACATAATTGAGTTGATATGAGAAACGAATTTGAAGAGTGTCAAAGCATTTCCATTCTGTTCAAACAAATTAAAGATTAAAGCGTGACATTTGACACGGAGATTGCACCTGATGATCGCCCATGGCCCGCGGCGTTGCATTTACGCGCATCAATCACAGAAGCAGACAGCGGAAAGAGCTCCAGTCTATTTACAACTTATTTAGGAAAGTAAAAACCGTTTACATGAAACGCCTTTTAAACCCATTTGATTTACGAATATTCCACATTTTATTTTATTTTTTAAATATATTTTTTTTATAATTATACATTTCTTTTTAAAAAAATAAAATAAAATACCTTGGCCATATTTTGATTTTATAGCCTACTAATATTTAATATAATTTTTCAGTTAAATTTAATCAAGATTTTATATACTGATCGGTTAATTGTCTGATTTACTGTTATCTTTATATCGAAATAAATTGGTACGTGGGAAAAACCAGCCCTCAAGCCTTTGAAATGTAATAGGGTAGAAGGCATGAAATCTCGCCCAGAAACTCAGGTCACCCTATTAAGGCGGTTAAGTAAAAGAATGACATGTTGTCCTGCTAATATAACTCAATTATTTCTAACCTGACAGCACAAACCAATTAATACGAGGATGCTTTATGAAGAGTGACAGGTCAGCATCGAGACTTGGAAAAGTAAAGTGCACTAACTTTTCTTTTAACTGCATAAATAATTACTTCTAAATGTATAAAAAAAAGTTTTTAAAAGATACTTTTTTTTCTTTGATTTAGTTTCTTTTTTCAGATTAAAGCATTATTGTTATTATTATTATTAGTAGTAGTAGTAGTAGTAACAATATAATCAAAATATAATAATTAGTTGTTATTATTATTATTATTGTTGTATTTTATTTGTACGTATATGTAGGTGTCCTTCAATAAATTAAATTAAAAAGCTGCAGAATAAAACACAAATGAAAAAGGCATATTTCCAGGTATAATCTATTCTACATTGTACAATATTTTGCACATCTTGTTTAAAATGTCCCGAATGCATTCACATTTCTCTCGGTGTGCATTTTATAAAAACTTTCAAAAGTCATAATACAATGTTCAACTTTCTAATCTTTCTTAAAGAGCGCGTTGGAAATGAATCAAACTAACCTTCTTTTTCACTCCAAGTTCCTTGCGGTCCGAAACATACTTCCCGAGTTTGAAGATGCCCGGGACCGGACCTATCCGAAGCCCGACTGGGATGCTGCAGTCGGCGAACACACTGATAGTGGGTGTCCGAGTCGCTTGCATGGCTGGCTCTGTGTGGGGCTGAGCTATCCGAACCAGGACGATCAAGCAGCCACTGATTGAGATGAGCAGAGAGTCTGAGATGAGGACAGACTAATATCCGCCCGCCAAGTGACGCGGTGGCGTGTGTGATCCGGCTTTTCTTATGGCGCAGTCAGGTTCCCCTCGGCACATTAATGCGCAAGGGCGAGCAGCGCGCTATGAGAGAGTTGCGCTCTTTTAGCAGCTGTAGAACCCTCCGAAATAGTCACATGGAGACTTTCCCTCACCCTCACGCATAATGAACCGCTCCAAACGGTCAAGAGACAATAGGCCCCAGCGACCTTCCCATCCCCAAAATCCAATTTGTCAAGGGCAGAGAAAAGAGAGTGCCGAATCAAAGGTCTGGCGCAACCATTAATCCTCAGCATGTGGCTTTGTCCGTCAGACAGTTCCGATATTTTAAGTGACAAATCCACTGTATAATTTCTCCATAAATTCTCTCCCCTTTTATTGTTCCTATACAAACCAGTTTTTGGAAATCAGTGACTACTTTAAATCTACTTGGCTGCATCCTTTTAGGTTTTATGTACTTCAAAGCTCTTTATTCTCTCCCTGGCTGCATTGTCTGTTGCCGTTTCAACAAAAGGAGCAGGAATGTTTGGGAGACTTGTTAACTTCTATTGACTCCCGGCGTGTGCCGTGCTGGGACCGGGCAGGTACTCAACGGGAGAACCAGCCAACAAAAATAAGAGCCGCTTTCAAAATAACCACCACCTTATCATTTCACACTTTTTGACAACAGGTCACGTATCAGGATGGACGCATTCAGTTTTGATGAAGTGCCCTGCAGGGAACTAATGGAGAGGAGAAAAAAAGATTTTATCAAAAGACGCAGGACAAAACAGAACAGAAAATCCGGTGCAAGACAGTTTCTGCTTGAGAATGTTGAATCTTTTAGCAGCTTTTACTTGTATAGAATAATTTCAAGGGGAAAGCAATAATACTTTCTAAGTTCATCTTTTTCACCCAACATTCAGATAAAAGTGATAATTTTAGCCTCTACGAATAAATACACTTGGCCCATGTAACATTTATAAGGCATTGCTCTTTTGAATACAAAGTTAATAAATAACAATTTAGTGTTTTATGTTGTCATTTAGACATGTGTCAAGAAGAGGAGCCCTCTGATTTCACTTATGCAGGAGCATTGGGTGTCATTTGAAGTGACCGTCCACTGGTTTTAAAACTTCATTTGACCTCTTTGATCGTGGCCCGATCAATGACTGAACAGAGGCCGAAGGGAAGAAACAAGAATTTGTGGGCGATAAATTCAAGCCATGAACATGTCCCGCTAACCTCTGCCCTGGCGACTCTGCGATGACACTACGCTGTAATTGGAGAAGCAGAGGTGGGATTTCTTTCTTCGGGAAAAGGTACCCCACTGCTCCTTTCTAGGAGTCTTCTCTTTGGGCTCCTTAATGAGTCAAAGAGCGTGAACGACACGCGAACAATTTTTGAATAGGCGCATGCAAAGGCCGGCTGTGCGCTGCGTTATTTATTAATGTTGCCATTTGTGACTGGTTCCCATCCGCTCTGCAACAGCGGGTCCGGCCTCTACAGCTCTCACACCAGCCGGGCCCATTCTCATTCTCGTCTTGTGTCTTTAAAGTCGAAGTTCTCCAACTAATAAATTGTGCACAAAGGCGGAAACGGGGACGTTTTCTTTTCTGTCCTCCTAACCGGGAAAAGCAAAGGGTGAAAGTCATCCCAAAGCGCTCATTGGAGCAGGGTTTTTGGAAGCTAAAGCAGTGTTCAGAGCAAATGGGATGGAAAATTAAATGAAATCAAATAGCTTGAACGCTCGCATTGTCCCCTGTCTTTTAAATGGCACATTAATTACACGGCAGCAGCTTTATTTCGGAACAATATTGTGGACCCAAACAGAGCATTCCAGAACATTTTTTTACGCGTCGGATTGTGAGATTCGGAGAAAGTGTTGGTCAAGTGGTTGAAAGCATTTTCTCAGGGTCTCAGCGTTACAATTCGAGCTAAATGTGGGATTTGATTTAACAGGTTGCCAAATAATGAAGCATGAATGTAGGGGTAACAGCGAACTGTGTGAAGAACTGCAGTGTCCCACCAGGGGTTTCATTCATGCGTCCAAACTGGGCTTGAGTGCCAAGGGTTCACCACTCTATCTGAACGATGCACAATGCCCGAGCTCTATAGAAAACATTTTTTTACGCCGACCATAAATGCTCTGCCATACAAACTCCTTTTATAGGCTCGCTCTTTTCTCGTCGTTTTTCTTTCATTCCCAGTGCAAATAAGGAAACCGTTGTAGGCTATACAAATCATTTGCTGCATTTCTTTTTACTTTAGTTATATACGTCAACATTCCATGGCTTAATAGCATAATAGGCTATAATGTAGCTAATATATGCTGCAAGAAACAAAGGTCAGAAAATTTCAAAAAATGTTTCGATTATTTATTTATTTAACATGAACGAAAATATGTTTGGCTACAAATATTAATCTTACATTTGTATGCGCTTAACCTACTCGCTCTTGTTGCGGGAAAGTGCAAGCCTCACAAAGGGCGGACCAGCTGCGTCGCAGATAGGGGATGCGGGTGGGACATTAGTGACGCGATTGAATAGTAATTATGCTTGTATGGGAGTCCCACCAGATGACATGATTGGGATTTTAACCCAGACTAATATTCAAAGTCGCATTAGAAAGTGGCGAGATAAGTGGCTCCTGATTTGACTCTGTTCATGCGTGCTCCCATTTCTAAATGCTCTCAAAAGAAAGGGGGCTGCTTCGTTTCAGTATTCAAAGCCTGAACAAAGTTAGCTCTGCCTTTTGAACCGAATTTCCCCAACTTTACCTCTCTTGTCCCAGTTGAAAGGCCTCGCATAATGGGGTGTAAACTTGTCTGAATTGAAATGTTTCGGTGTACCTTATAAATTCATACCCTTTTTCACTCGAGCGCGTAAGAATGAACATTCAGTCTATCCGATTCTCTCTGCTGTTGAACGCCTTTACCGCGAGCTCTATTTGTGAAGTTCATTTTTAGGCAAATGTATTCAGGGGAGGTTTGCAGTGAATGGTTATGTGTGTCAGCCGGGCCTAATTGGGATTAAAGCACTAAAACCATATGCAAAAAGTGACAGGATTTCTCAGGTTTTAGAGAGCACCAACTTCTGCCCCCTTTTAATCCTCAGATCATTTAAGTGGACGCTGGGAAAAAAAAAGACTGAGGGAGTTTTGTGTGATGTACAGACAGATCATTAGTTATTCCATTGACGAGATTCTTTCAATTCAGTCATGAAAACATTTTGAATAATTTGGGTGTCTGCATGACATTTTCTGATGATCCGAAAACGAAACTATTCTAAAATAATCTCCAGATAGGCTAAATATGTGGTTCTGGATATAATTTGTGAGGATTTTTATTTTATTTGGACATCTTGAGTGCTGTATGAGGCCTAAAGTTTATTTAACATAGAAAATCCCTGTTTCACCATTTTGGATGAGAAATCACACTTCTTTTTTTCTCTCAATATTTGTTTTCGCTCAAAATAAATGGAAATATGTTTAAATTAATACATCGTCTTTAAAGGAAAGTAATTGCTTTTTCGCATTGATTCTAATGAGCTGTAATGACCATGTTTAAATCCCTTTTCAGCAGCACTCAGTGTTCATGTGGCCTGGCAGGACCCTGGATAGCTCCCGTCTTTGAAAGGTCACTAGCCACTCACGTGAACGCAGCTAATTATATTGATAATGCACGCATGCAGGCAATGCATGAGGCAGTTCATTTTTATCATGCCGTAATGCATATCACCAACTTTACAACGCCTATAGCTCGTAATGCATTTTACATGACTGGCAAAATTCATACTAATGATATGAATCAGCGACCATCACCGAAAACTGTCTGTGGCAACCTCATTAATGGACAGGATTGACATTTCTGGGTTTTTCATAATGTCCAGTGCATTTCTGCGGAGAAACAATGCAAGGCAAGTACTGGCCGTTAATTGCGCCTCCGTTTCGGGTGGGATGAGCTTGTGGAAATGATGACCGTATAGCTAAAGAAATGAGGGGCTATATTGATTAACCCGATATGTTCAAGACCCTGAATCTTTCCAGTGCTGTCAATTAAAAAAAAAAAAAATCTAGCGAATAGGCTGAGATATGTACAGTATAATAATTGTAATAATAACAATAAAACAAATAAATGTTGTTATTGGGGGTTTTTTTGGTATTAAAAATGACACAAAACTGCTGTCACAACGAACTATTTCACTTCTTTTATGATTTATTTTGTTCACTCATTCAATTTAGATGTGTATTTCTATTTTTTCTTCCCATTTTAATTATTTCATTTATAAATTACTTTAAACAAAACACGAGTACAATAAAGTGTACAATAAAGTACAGTCAAAACCTTATATTATACTCAAGTTGCAGTGTAATCTGTTAAATCTAGATAAAAGTGTAATCTGCCGGTTGTCCTGCAGGTGACCTCATAAATCTGTTTTACGATGCACTTGGGGATTTACGATTACTCCAGAGTACTCGTAGTTCTACGAAGATTTTCAAGTGCTACTTAAGTTACGATGCTTTTGGGTAACAGACCATAATATTAAGATCAGTCGTACGATCGTTTTTACGAACTTCTTAGGCTTACGATGCTTTTGGGAAACGCAGCCCTGGATACTTCCTTCAATATCTAGACTTTCTTGTCTTGATTGATTAGTTCTAGCAACAGTCACACGTTTTAGTGCTTGTTGTGAGCATTTCTTTTGTTTGCTGTAGACTATTCACTCAAGTGTGGTTTAAAGTTGTCTTATCAGTGCTCAGGGCCAGGCTCGTGATCTGAAAGTTGTTTTGAATCGAATCATCAGTTTTTCATTTAAAGTAAATGCATATTTTAAATTTGATAAACTGGGTCAACTACATGCTGCTTTTGCCGACAGTAGTTTTATGTTTAAGTACTCCAGTGCACATCTACCTCACACTTCTACAGTTTTGAGTGTTTGGCACGTTCCAGTGTGAACCGATCAGGATGGATCAGATGGAGATGAAGAGGGCAGATTTAGATAGAATGGGGCCATAGTGAGTGTGATTCTTGTTGTGGCAGTATACCACACAGCTTGGGGTTCCCCTTTGGCCAAAGAATCAAGGTCATAAACTGAGCCTTGAGTGACACAATCACACTCCCTTAAGAGGTTTTCCTGTCTATTCCTTCCTCGTCATAAACGGTGCCCTGCATTTTACACCTGTTGATATTGTGTAAGAGGGGATTTTATGCACAGACAATGTTGAAACAAAACTCACAAAAGGACATGATGCTCAGAGCTTTATTTCCATTTGTGGACGAGCAATGCAAGACGCAAGCTGATCTTTGAGTAGTAAGGCACACGCATCTGAAGGCATGACTGGTGAGCAGAAAACACCACTACTCATCATCATCTGCTGCTCCAGAGATGGAATAAGATTTCTCCTGTGTGTTGCTCTCCAGAATGTCATCCTCAGTTTTAATTGTTCTGTGGGAGAAAACAATGCAATTTATTCAGCAGGCTAAAATGAAACTCTAAAATATTAATTCTACACTTTTTATTTTCTCAAAGCTCCGCAGTATCTGTTATCTTCTTTGTTTATTTAAGTTTATTGATAGAATGCTTAGAAAAAAAGGTACAAAAGCTGTCAGGGTGGTGCCCTTTCAAAAGGGAACTGCCCCAGTGACAACTTTTGTACCTTTTATGTGCAGAGAAATTTGAGAGAGGACATGAAACACTGTGGAAATGTATACAGGGAGTGAGATGGGAATATGATTCATGGCCAGAATTGAACCCAAGTTTCGGCACAAACACCACAGAATGAGCACATGCGCAAAACCACGGTTCTAGAAAGCTTTATTTGAATGCTTACCTGATAAGCACAGTCTTCCTCTCTGTCATCTCCACAGCCTGCTCTTGAGTATAGTCGACAGTGGTGCCTGGGCCGCCAACCCCACCGGTGATCCCATTGACAAAACCTCTGTCATTACCTCCGGGAAGACCTCCAGCAAGACCACCACCAATGCCTCCTCCAAGACCTGTGCCAAGACCACCACCAAGACCTCCAGCAACACCACCTCCAATGCTTCCTCCAAGACCTGTGGCAGGGCTGCCACCAAGACTTCCTCCAAGACCCCCACCTAGACCTCCGCCAATGCCTCCTCCTAGACCTGTGGCAAGACCACCACCTAGACCTCCGGCAAGACCTCCACCCGCTCTATCAGCAACTCCTGCACCCAGGGCACCTGCAACACCTGTGGCTCCAGCACTGTGAACACTCATGCTGCCACTCATGAGGGACATGGTTTGCATGCTCTGTACCATGGAAGACAGACGAGAGTCCTCACCCTCAATGAGCTTCCTGTTAACAACAATTAAGGAGGAAGAATTTAAGAAAATCGCACTTTTCGAAATGATTACATTCTGGTATGTTTTACTCTGTGTTGTGGGATTTGTTTGGGTATAAACTGTTTTATGTGATCAAATATTTAAGTTGCTAAAAGCTACCTGTATGTGGTAATTTCGATCTCGAGGGACATCTTCACATTGAGCAGATCTTGGTATTCACGCAGGAGCAGCGCTATCTTCTGTTTGGAGGATTTCAGCTCAAGCTGCAAGGCCTCAATTCTTGCCTGTCAGAAGTGTTTATATAATTTATGCTTGAATTTCTTTCTTCGATTTTACTTTGCATGTAGGCCAAATTATATTTGTCTCACCTGGAGTTCTTCTAGTTCTTTCCTGTACTTTTCTTGAGTCTCACGGATCTGTGCTTCCAAAGCCTCATTTTTGGTTTTCAAAGAGTCCAAGTCACGCTCCTTATTTTGAATCTAAAAAACAAGAGGGAACAATGAATACTGTAATCATTTTAGACGTTATTTGTTATTTTACTACTGTTATATAGTAAAAATCAACAAAGTATCAAAGATTTATTGCCCAATGTAAGCATGTTAAAGAAAGATCATTAATACTTACATCCTTCTTCGCAGTGACAATATTCTCTCTCACGCTTCGCACCTTGTCCACATGTTTTGTTGTTTTGTTGTTGAGATCTTCAAATTTATTTTTGTACCAAGAATCCATTTCCTGTAGGCAAATGAAAAGTAGTTTTGTTAATATGGAGACTAGGGAGTGTGTTTTGTTTAAACTGCAGTGTTTTTCTTTTAATAAAAACTACTCACAGACAGTGTGTTCAATGCTCATCAGCCACCTCAATTCCAGACATTTTAAACAATATTTGTAATGTAAAGAGACCCACCTGTAAGTTCTTAGCTGCAATGTCATCATACTGGTGTTGGATCTGCTTGAGAGCGCTTGAGAGGTCGGGGAGACTGTAGACGTCTAATGCTGTGGCGTGGGCTGTGTAAATCTGTTTCAGAAGCTCGTCGATTTCCTGCAAGCGTGCGGTTTGAAACATTAAAACATTTCGATTTTATTTATCAAGTGCAAGTATAATTATTGTTGTGATTTAATTACCTGTTTGTGAACTCTCTGAAGGAATTCTATTTCCACCTCCAGGTTTTCTAGCTGCTTCTCCAAAGCAATGCGCGCGGAGGTGGCTGCGTCCACGTCCTGAGAATATAAAAGATGTTCGTAAGAGATCTCATTTCTTTGTTAATAAAGATAAATGTTACAAGGCAATTTGATGGGAATCATACCGGACGGAAAGCTTCAATGTCAAGCTCGGCTTTCCTCCTCATCTCTAAGGCCTCCTCATATTTAATTTTAATCATCTCCAACTGACCCGCCATAGCATCCTTTGCAGCAATAGCAAGGTCCTTTCAAATGAATTGGAAGCATTATTATCATAATTCATAGATTTGTCGAAGTCAGAGACTATTTCTCCTCACTGCGAATTATCGCCTCAGAGTTATCAAAGACAACATTGGGCAAAAATGTTTAAGTCTTAAAACAGCCTTGTGTAAATATGGCTGAATATTAACTAATTAGGCCGTTTTTAAAAATATGATTTTTGTTAATTATTAGGCTATTAAATAAAGATCTGTTCAAATGATTACCCGCTGCACTCTCATCTGGTCAGCCAGCCTCTTCAGCTCCTTGAGTTGCTCCTCGTACAGCAAGCGGAGGCCGGTGGGCTTCAAGAATCGATTCTTCAGGGACTCGATTTCCGTCTCCAACAATTTGTTTTGCTGCTCAAGCGACCGGACCTTTGTTTCGACAGGAGAATAAGAACACACAGTACGCGTGTTATGTGCCCTGTCTGTCTCTGTATGCCCACAGAAGTGCGAATAATGCGCTTTATCTCGTGGGCCAGCAGTGGCATTTCCACACTGCCAGTGAGCGCGACGCATTCAACCGTGGCCAAATCAGACAAATGCTGTCAAAGATGGCTCTAAAAATGAGGCTCGTCTCCAAGAGCATTAAGAGCAATGTAAAATATATTGCATATTTGTTAGGCTATCAATTATAGTAGCTTATGGTGTTATAAATATAATGTGACATACTAAAGCTACACATGCATGGAATATTTTTATTCCACAAAAGGTTCTTTGTGGTCATATAGTGGAAAAATTTTCTTTAGATCATAAAAATGCTCTTCGTGTTAAGAAAAAGAAATTCTATTAAGAGGTTCATTGAATGATACAATATTTTTTTGTGGATAAAAGTGCTGCCAAAGCTTTGTGTGCATAGTGTTTTAAATTGCACCAAGGGCATAGGCTATTCATTTTGTGCAAATGTGCACTTGCCTTCTCAATGTATGCTGCCAGTCGATCGTTGAGCAGAATCATTTCTTGTTTCTCACTGGTTCGTGTGCTGAGGAATTCACGGTTTTCTGCAGCAGCCTGGTCGAGATCGAAACCTGGACCCCTTCCACTGACACAGAGGGCTCCCATTCCGACACTGCAATCAATTCAGATTTAGCATAACTTGAATTTCACGGTAAAACACCAACTGTAAGTGAATGCAAGCGTATTACTGATATTGTGAAGATTCATTTATTTGTCACTTTGGGTTTATTAGGTCACGGTCACACAGAGCGCTCGAGTCTCCTAGAGGCTTTGTGTGATTTGTAACGGATCAATAAGTCAAATGAAAAAGAAAGTGTGTTCTAACAAAGCAATTATTTGCCACCGGTCAATAGTAGGCTACTAATTAAATACGAAACTCGAAAAGTATTCAAATATTAAAGCCACCTATATTTGCAAGCAACCCATTTTTGTTAGTTTTGTATTGAGATTGATTAAAAATATCTTAACTCATAGCCTATAATCTGTATAAATAATTATTATTATAAGACAAAATATAAATAAGAGAAAACAACAATAAAAAAATAAAAATAACAAAAGTCTCTATAATGGAAAATTGAGTTTTATGTATACAGTTACACAAATATTTAAATTAATTGTATTATTAATTCGATATTTTATTAAATATTTGCCATGTGTAATACACAAATTATATACAAAAAACTATATACAAAAACTTACATGGAATTTATTCACACACACACACAGACACCCACACATAGGCTATATATGTGTGTGTGTGTATTAATGTTATATGTGTAAGCAAATATATAACTTACACATGTATATAACATTTTTAAGTTACACTGTGCACCTCCTATAAATAACAGAAATCATTAATTCCATTGCTAGGCAGATAAAACATTTATTCTCCTCAGTTGGTTTAACAAATTCCATTAAGTGTGAATGCATATGATGATGTTCAGTATTGTTCCTTTGCTTCATGTGCGATGCTTACCCAGTCATGAGGGGCTGGCTGCGTGAGGATGAGATGGTCCTCCGTCCCACTGCCATACTGCTTCTCACAGCGGTGGCGTTACGGGAGTAGCTGGCTGAACGGCACCTCCCCACATCCCGTCTGACGGGAGAAGGGCTGCTGACCCTCACCTGGTAAGAGGAGGTGCTGGTGTCCTCGAAATGCCGGCGATAGGATGAGATCCTTTCTGGGCTGCGACTCATCATTGATCAGTGGCTAAACTTTAAGGCCTTACTTTGTTGATCTTCCTTTTGCAAGCTCTGTTCACAAATCCAAACTCCCAGAGGTCCAGGCATTTTATACTCCGCTATAAACATGAGTCAGTGCTTTGGGAATGTTGAGCCTCTGCACCATCAAGAAATGGGCCCGTCACTCAAACATCTGTCAGGGTCTTGAGAGGTGTTGAATGGAAGGTTCAATTAAGAGGCAGTCGTGATGTTGATGTGCTTTGATATGTAGGGATTTTAATTATACATGCTTCTAGACAGAGCAAGAAATAGTGTCACGGGGTCAATCTGTGCATGGGAATACTGACTGATATGTGAGAGATGACATTAATCTGGTCACTATTTAAATGGAAGTATGTGTAAAAATGAGAAATGCGAAGAGAAACGAAAACAAACCCCAGTGTTTTTCTATGGCCTGTCTGAGATTCACGCTTGAGATGACTAAAGGATTTAAGTGGGAAGTCCTCACAGTGTTTTTAATCATAATCTAAAGAACCTAAAATAACTATTTTCCCTAAAAGAAGGTGCCGATAGAGTATCAGCCGAATTATGCTCTAATGTTTTCTTCATTACACAATGCTGCCATTTTTGTGCTGACAGAATGTGGTTTATGAGATTCTTTCCAACGATCTAAGATTTGCCAGCCATGTGGGAGGAAGGCTGGGTCTGCATCTCTCTGAGATGTGAACAGTGGCTAAATGAGCTGAATCATCCAGGCGTTATTTTACTCCTGCTATCTCATTCAATTACAGTACATTAGTCATTCCTGTAGCAGTGCTAATATACAGAAAAAAACAATGACACCATTGATAAAGACAATAGGCTAGCCTCTTTACTGGCAATAATAAGGCACTATTATCTTTGTCCATTTGTGCTTAGTTACATTTTTTGTTTTCAGATTTATTGGTGAAAACAGCTTTATTACATCCACATTAATGGCACTGGTACACATAATTCTTATAATCGGGCACATACTTATGGCTCAAAAACACATGCTAGTGTGTAAGAAATTCTGATGATATTATTATAAAATGGCAGTACAATAGCTGTTGTCATAAGTCACAGATGACATTGCAACTTGTATAGGACAATAACAAAGTCTTTTAAAGTGCCAGTCAGATTATGTATGGCTGAAGAGGGTTTTCTTATTTGTAAGGTAGAAATTGTTGAAAAAGTTTGGAATCGGTAAGATTTAATGTTTTTGAAAGAAGTCTCTTATGCTCACTGCATTTATTTGGTTAAAAGTAGTAAAACAGTAACATTGTGAAATAATATTAGAATTCAAAATATCTGTTTTCTGTTTTAATATATTTTAAAATGCAATTTATTTGCATTTAAAAAACAACAACAGAATTTTCAGCATTATTACTTGTGTTCAGTGTCACATGATCCTTCAGAAATCATTCAATATTCTGATTTGCGGCTCAAAAAAACATTTTCTATTATTGTTAAAATGGTTGTGCTGCTTAATATCTTTGTTAAAACCGTGATCCATTGTTTTTCAGATTCTTTGATGAATAGAAAGTTCAAAAGAACAGCATTTATTTCAAGAAATCTTTTGTAACATAATGAATGACTTTACTGTATTTTTTGATCAATTTAATGCTGCATTAAAGGGTTATTTCTTTCTAAATAAATATAGGCCTATATTGCACATAAACCAGCAATTAAAGTGTATCTTGGTAGTTTTATCTCACTAAATGACATAAATTACATCAGATTTTTATATTTTGTGAAGAAAATGCAAGCAATTCTAGCCTGTACATGATGACATTCAAATGAAGGATGAGTTACACCCTACATTTTAATAGGTTAGGGGTTTGTTTAAACTTACACTTTTATCAAAAATGACCAATGTGAGATAATGCACAGATAGTTTTTCAAATAAGCACAATACACACACAATGTAACATTAAAGTTTTACTTTCAATATTACAACACTCCACTTTATAGTACTATGCAAACTGAACATAAATCATTTGATAAATGTTTTTGCCCTGATATTTGGATTGCCTGCTCAAAATATTTAGGTTTACGTATTAGGCAAATAGCCAACAGCCCTTTGAACAGAAATTGTACCATACACACTGCAGGTCACTGCACTTCCCATTCCAACTATACTACAGTAGGCTATATGTCAAATGAAATAGAGTAGAATGTGCATTGATGCCAATATTCTAACAATACTATACTACTAATGCATCTTGGTTTATAATGTAATCACACTATTCCTTTACTTCCAGTCAATACCATTAAAATTACAGAGTCTTAGTGGCACATTTTGACTCAGTGTCAATTGAGATTGCAGTACAAGTCAAACTTCTTTCACAGTGTTAACATGACTACAATGGGACAATCACTCTTTGGTTTGTATTAATTCACGTTCTGCCCATTCTTGCCATCCGCCTGGAAAATGCTGAACCCTACCGGAAGAGAAAAATCAATTAGGCAACTAAGGCCATACAAACAGAACTTCAAGATACTGTAGCGTAGCCTATTGATACAAGAAACAAATCTGGGGCCGTATTCACAAAGAATTTTATCTTACCACAAGGAGTACTCCTAAATCGCACTAAAATATTTTAGCTAGGAGTTTTCTCTTAAAAGTTATTCACAACGCCTTTCAGACCTACTCTTAGAAAGGAAAAATGACAACTCCTAAACTAAGAGTGAGTCTTCGTTGCTATGGATGACGTCACTTCTCATGCACGAGCTTCCTCGCAATGATCACGGTGATTGGTTGTTAGATGACAGGGCCATCATGCGGAACATAACACAGACGCAACAAATCATGGAATTGTGTCCTACACAAAATAATAATAGTAATGTCATCGAAATGCATATATAATGACATGTTTGTGCAGGCCCCAGTGAAGTGTAATTCTAAAAAGGCAGAGAGAGAGAAAAGTCGTGAATTAAATTAAATTAAATCAAGGTAGCCTAATACCCTAATGAAAACCGCCACTTGCCTAATAATGAAAAACGACACTTGCATTAACACTTGCTTGGTTAATTGACATCATATTAGCCTAAATAGAAAAATAAACTTAAAACAAGGAAATGTTGCTTCTATTGAAGTAATGTAATAGTTGAATGACGGTGGATTATGAACTCGCCAAAACGGAAAAGAAAGCCCAACTGGACGCAGGATCAGTTACTGCTGCTGGCCCAGTTGGTGCTAGAAAAAAATGTGCTACAATCCTTTGTGAATAGGTCTTAGTGAGTTAGGAGTCCTCTCGACTTCTTTTAAGCTGTCCCAGACTTAGGCCCCGTCCACACTACTGCGTTTTCGTTTAAAAACGGAGACCTTTTGCTACGTTTGCACCTCCCGTCCACACTAAAACGGCAAAAACGGAGACCCAAAACGGAAAAGTTTAGAAACGCTGCCGATCCGTTTTTCGTTTTGATTCTCCGGAGGGCGTTTTAGTGTAGACGGGTCAAAACAGAGGACTTTAGAAACGATGACGTAGTAGAGGCTCACGCTCGGCTCTATGATTGGGTGTCATCAGTCATGGCGTATATCTTTGCTAGCAGCTGTTGTACAAGTAAATTCTGCATTTTACAACGCTATAACTGCCTACATGCGCCGGAGTCAAGCTATTATTCGAGCGATCTGTGACAATTCCCGTGTGCAGCGGCGGCGTACATGGAGCGTCGGTTTGGGGTTAACCCAGAGCATGGTGGGCTAATTTTATCAATGAAGTTGTGTTTACACCGGCACACACATGCCCAGTGTTGGTGAATGGTCACGTGATCCGCGTTTTCAGTCGTTTTAATGTGGACGGAGATCAATTTCTAATACGCAGCTAAAACGCTGGTGTGGACGGAGATCGTATTCGTTTTAATTATCCGTTTCTAAACTAAAACGCAGTAGTGTGGATGGGCCCTTAGGTGCTACTTTTAGGGCTAAAATGCTTCGTGAATTACTCTTAGTGCAAAAAATTAGGAGTCCTAAAGTTAGGAGTGACACGCCCATTATTTTTAGGAGTTGCTCCTAAATTCGCCAGTTAGGAGCTACTTTTAGCCTTAAAATTCTTTGTGAATACGGCCCCTGGTTTGTATAATCTGGTGCATATCCTGTTGCTTCTTCTTGGTGGACAGACACCTGTAGTATACTGTATAAAATTCACAGTAGCCCTGCCTATAAATGTATATATCATACTACATTAAAGGCAAACTATGTAACTTTTTTGTTTAAAATAATGAGGAAGTACATCATGAATCCATCTTCCAAACTGTGTTTTTGTCTTATTTTGAATCACTATGGTATGCCTAAGAAGTGTTTATATTCAGACTAAGTTAGACACTCAGTACCGACATGACTTGTCATATACATAAACAGACAAGTAGCTCCGGCTACAATGTTCTTCCACAAGACACATTGTACACCTTTGATGTATTTAAATACTTGTAATAATAATAACAATGAAAAACCATTAAAACAGAGGTGGCTAAACCAAATTTGTTCTGTGATGACCTTTGATTTGGCCTGCCATGCCATATCAGGAGGAGAAAAATAGGACATAAACATGCCATTGAAGCATATCTTCATTTCTAATGTATATTTTTGTTTTTACCTTTTTTGTTAAATCTTTGCATTTAAATGTAGAGAATATAAGTTAACTTTGTATAAAATAAAATGCAACATTTAATTTCGGCAAGTTTAATTTTTGGCCCATCATAGTAAAACATTTGGGCACCCCTGCATTAAAATAATCATTATTGACGCACAGAATCATATACATAACGTACAGTACAATTTAATGTAACCATTGCATTATAATGTAGGAGGGATAATGAAACATATAGCTGAACTTTAGCTTTGGTTGAACTTAGCTTAATATTGCATTTTTGATTAATACTTATTTTGATATGTTTTTTCTTGACCAAATTTACTTTCAAATCAAATACTAATTGGTGACTACCCATTTGAAGACTACTGCCGTGAGGTATAACAGATGCTGTAAATGCTACATTTAGAGTCATTTTCTATGATTTCTGGACTGAAAATATAATAGTCCTGAGAAGTCATGCTTTTCAAAGTTTCGCGCAGAACTCAAGCTGTGTAAAAAGTGGCAAAGAAACAAGCACTATAATAGTTCTATAATAAGCATAATTGCTCACTTGGTGTATCCTAATGACACTGCAGCTTCCAGGGCAGTTTTGCTTCTTACACCAGCTAGGCAGGTGAACACTATATTTTGGGATTGTGATGGCATATCCCCTCTGTATTTCTCCTTGAATTCATCAGGTTCGAGCTGGAGAGCTCCATTCAACTGTCCCACTGCAGATGAGAGGGTACAGTATTGTAATTTATATAATGAGACTTTAAATATACAGTAGGCTACATGGATGAGGACATTCACTGACTTACGTGGAACGTTAATAGACCCCTGTATGTTCCCGTATTCCCTGAGTTCCCACGGCTCACGGACGTCTATAACCAATCCGGATCGGGACACCAGCAGTTTCTTCAGCTGCTCATATGACACATCTATTGAAGGCTGGCTAGAAGAGCTGAAATTTAGTAACGAAGAAGCACCATCATAACGAATGACGCGGATACCTGAAAGATAACGCACAAACACACACACACACACACACACACACACTTGACCGACAGAGGCCGTTCTTTTGCTAGACATAGTTGTCGTTGTGTGACATTTTACCTCTAAAAATCAAAAATGTCACCTTTTAGAACAAATTATACAAGCTTGGGTTTTTGGATTTTTTTAAGTAGCCTACTTATTACAGCCCAAACTTTTTCAAAAAACGCAGAGGGAGAAATCACATATGTTAAAGCTGTAAAGACGAATGCAAGATTTGCCGGGATTTTCCAGATCTATAGATGTCAATCACGATGTATAACATTTACACACTACAATATTTCAACACTCACGCTGTAAGCAACGTAAATGTGTCCAGCATGAACTCGTCAGTGGTCTTGTGACAAGAATGACACTTCTGCTCGCTACAACGCGGACTAAACTTCTCGTCAGCCGTGAACAGACATTTAACGCCATGCTAGAATTTATAGTAAAGAAAGCTGCAAGATGACGATATTACTTTTTCCCTTGTTTTGTGTCTAAATATCGACGAAAACAAGGTTGGACGCAAGTCTAAGCTACGTAGCAGAATTGCAGCTATAAACTACTCCTGTACGCATGCGCACAACTACTACGTATTACCAGTGACGTATGCTACTCTTTTTTTTTTGCCACAACTCCACTTTTAGGTTGTTTATATATAACGATATAGTTTTTTCCCCTTTTCTTTTTTATTTGCATGTTTTCTTCATATTTTCTCATTTCCTATTTTTTTGCATATGTGTTCAACAAAGTATTATACTATATTTTGACGTGCAAGTGAATGATTATTTAACAGAATCCGAAGTGGTTATGTTAAGTCATGTTAATGCATAATTTACGTTTGCTCAGACCCACACGTCCGATATTAAACTAATTATAAAAACAAATCTCAGTAGAGAAAGTGGGCACTCGGTAAATATTAGTGCTTGCAAATGAAAGCATTTGTTTAATGTTGACGTGTGGTTTAATTGACATTTGAACATTGTTAATAATATATAGGCCTAACTTTCATTAAAATGATCGCAATATGTATATTAACACAAAAAATACCAAGACAAGAGGAATGTTCATGCACAATAAAATAAATAATCGGCCGGATATAATGCACTTATAATGCAGCAAATAATAAATGGTTAAAGTATGCAAAAAAAAAATAAGAAGAAAAAGTAAAAATAAAAAAGAGTCCCCCCCCCCCCCTTCTTATTTTATTTTTGACACATTTACTCTAATAACAAAAAAAGAGTGAAAATGTGACACTTTTTACATTATATATAACAATAATATTGCATTCTCAAATAGCTCTTTTGTGTTTAAATTTTTACAAAACACTACAGTACTTTTTCGTCTGAGCTGAGCAGATACCCAAACGAGTTTCACCATACAAGTACCCGTAGCGCGTCGTTGAGGGTGTGACCACGTGACATATGTGATACTTGTGCTTTCTGTTGTTCTTCCCCAAATGCCACCAAATACGCCGACAAACTCTATAAATCAAAATACAAACTGTCTCGGGATTGCTCGATTCTTGTCGAAGTTTTAGATCCGAACACCAAACTACCGACAGGAATTCTTCCGTATTTATAAACTTGGAAGCATATGCAAGTTATTAGCCTCGCTCTTCCACCTGGCCACTTGTCAACTGACGTTCACTTGGTTGCGAACCTAGAGAGGAGGGAACATAAACAGGGTGAGTTGGGTTTATTACTATAAGCCAACGACCTTTTACTGTTGTAGCTACTCTTAACTGTGTGTTATAAACAGATCTTACTTAATACTAGGGAAGCAAAGGCCTTTAACTAGCCGGTATCTGTTGTCAGTACTTGTATCAGTTACCTGGGCAAGTCTCAGGTGTCGTGCTCTTATTTGTTTTTCTACAGTGGTTTGCTAATAACTAATTATACCGTATTGCTTTATTATCCTCACTTACCGATTCGTCAGTTATAGTGAATGGTTAAACTGCTGACAGGATACTTCCTTATCTAACCCGTATTCAATTGCTGTCATCTTACAGTATTCATGAGTTCAGAGAGTTCGGGTAGTCTGCTACTGTAGTGTTTTCCCCACTGAGATATTTGAGATGGAAAGGAAAAATTCGCAGGACTGAAGATAATTGATAGATAATTAGATAGATCATTCCAGAGCTTTCCAGAATCTTGTTCTTCACTAAAAACACACAGTGTAACGTTAGTGGGGAAAAATCAGAATAAGAAGAAATATAATATCAGTTTAAATGTTGTGCGTCCTTATTTGAGCAGTTTATAGGCTGCTTTGGATTGTTTTATTATGATTACTTATTAAAATAAAAAATATATACTTTTTTTTATGTAATTCAATATAAATTGTTTAACTCTTTAAAATAATTTTAGTCTTTTAGTTACAATGGATTATTTTAATATAAGTCTTTTAAATAATTTTGTCATTTTGTGCCCACCTCGGAAGTGTGCTGAGGCCCTCATGTGTATGTGTTATTTGAGAATGTTAGGCTTCAGAAACACAATTTTAACTGTGCTGTTGGTTCTCATACTTAGTCATTTTTTTCCCCCCAGATACAAATGCGGTTGAAAGACCCCTTCTCTTTAAAAACCGCAGACATGACCAAGCGGTCTAACAAGCCAAAGAAGCCTCGCGATGAAGACTCGTCCGACGAGGTTGGCGGTAAGGAAAGGTTATGATGTCATTTTTCATGCCTGTACATTGTTCATTGATGTACGTTGCAAAATCACAGAGAAGCATACAAAGCAATTATCAGACATTAAGGATCTATCATGCATGTAGTTCCTTAATCATTCCAATTCAGATTGTGGATTTAACAAAGCTTGTATAGAGTTGTAAACTCTTCAGTAAAGATGTATATTCTTGTGACATCTAGGGTTGACGTGTCAGCATGTGAGCAGGGCTGTGGACCTCAGCTCAGTGAAGAAGGCATTGACAGGCAGCATGTGGTCGGTGTGCTCCGATTGTCTTAAGGAGAGGAATGTGCTTGAGGGAGAAGCAGCAGGAGTACATGACATCCTCGTGTGCCTCAAGTGCGGGTTCCAGGTGAGATCTTCTCACTCTGAAACACTAAAATATTGTGTTACAATCTATGCAGTTCTGTCAGTGCGCAGTGTCAGGTTGTTTACGGCATATTAATATTTCACAAATATTAGAAACTTTACTGGCAAAACTTAAAAAAAAAAATTATAAATAATTTTTTCACAGAAAGTCATTTTAAGCATTTATGCTTTTTTAAGGCATTTTGTGAATATGTTGTCTAAAAGTTTGGGGTCAGTATGATTTTTAAAAAGTATCCTACGCTCACCAAGGTGCATTTATTTGAAATATAATTTTTTTGTAACAATGCAAAAGTCTTTACAGTCACTTTTGATCAATTTGTGTTTTTGAATAAAAGTATCAAAAGTTTGACCCAAAACTTTTGAACGTTAGTGTTGTGAAAAGAGGTGATAAAAATGGCAGCAGTGGTTGTTGGGTACTGCAAGTGTCAAAACCAAGGGGAAATACACTTTTATTAGGCCTATGCTTAAAAGCTCATATTATTACCCTGGTCGCACAGCATTTTTGAAAGTAGATTGAGTGACCCTACTGTTTCCTTTGCCTTTTGCTCACAGTATTTGAATGGGTCATTTAAGCTATTCAATATATTTGGGAGTATGGTAGAGACTTTGTTTGACCTTGATTTGACAGTGGGAAAAAAACATATTGACCAAAACTTGACTAGATCTTAAAATATATGCCAACCTTCAAACCTTGCTATTGTTGCTCTCTCTTCCAGGGCTGTAACCAGGCAGAAACTCAGCATTCCACAAAACATCAGCAAGCTCATCGCTCTGACTCTCACTGCATCACCATCAGCCTCAGTACATGGAAGGCCTGGTAGGAAACGTCAATTGATTATGCTGTATTGCATAATTATTTTATCATTTTTCCATATACACAAAGGATTTTTTTAAAGAAATTATTAAGGATGCATTTCATTTTAATATTTACATTATTATTATTTTTTTATTTAAAAAAAAACGCAGTTCTTTTGAACTTTCTATTAATCAAAGAAACAAAGTTATTTGAAAATTTGAATGATTTGCAAAAACTCAGCTTTGACATCGCAGGAATAAATTACAAAACAATGTATTAAAATACAAAACAATTCATTAAAATATTTCACAATATTACTGTTTTTACTGTATTTTTGGTCAAATAAATACAGCTTTCAAAGACATGTAAGCTCTTTTGTATTAGACATAAAATGCATAATAAATTGCATTTTGACATTAGTTTTGCTCACCTTTAACAGGTGCTTTGAATGTAAGGAAGAGCTCTCCACTCACTGCAATAAGAAAGCCCTGGCTCAGACTCTGGACTTCCTGCAGAAGCACTCAGCAAAGGCCGCCTCAGGTAGTTATTCCACAGAAAAACACGCAGAAGTGTGACTTCATCTTTAATTATAGGAAAACACTTCTTTTTTCATTTGCTAATAGTAGTGACAGTCATTACACTGTTGTGAAGATTCATCTTTGATAGAAGCTGACTCTTATTTACAGATTGAAACCTGAAAATTGCCTTGTTTTTGGAGCTCAAATAAGAGCTGGGTTTTCTTTCAAATGGCTCTTTTAGAAGCTCCTCATTGTTTCTCTGTACACAGCAATGCCATGTTAGCACAACTGTCATCGCTGACCTTTGCCCTGGGATCACTCGGTTTAGTTTTCCAAATACAATGAGGAGACATACACACTCTTTAGACAACCTGAAAACACTGTGATATTTCATTGACAAAAAATCTGCTGTTTTTTTGAGTGTCCTCTCCTATATTTATTTAAATTCAGTTTTGTGCATATAGCCTTTTAAAAAAATATATTTTTATATATATATATATGAAGCTTTTCACACATTAAAGAGTTAAAGTCATTCTAAACCCCATTCTAAATAGAATCCTTGGATATGTTGTCTCACGTTTCAAACTACAGTGACCCTCAGTTTAGCATTGATTTATCTCTTATAGGTGATATATTAAACTTTGTGTCACTAAGCTGTAATTAGCTGACTGCTTTCTGTCATTGAGCAGCTCCCTGGCTCCACCTAGAGCTCCAGCAGCAGCGATGCTTTGGACCCATGATAAAGTTACTCTGCTACACTTTTGTTTTTAATCTGTTGGAGGGATTCATGAACTCACCATCATCACCATTATGCCCTTGAGCAGGAGGCTTAACCCCAGGTTGCTTGAGTTGAACTGTCCTTGTAGTAAGAGTAAACACAACTTCCGGGAATGCATATTGTAGTATTTTAAAACCCGTTGCTTATTTATAACCACAAACCACAGTAGAAGTCCTCCTCTGAATATTTAGGATTTCCACCTGCTAATCTTGACTTTTCATCAGGTCCATCCATGCACATGTCATGATCATCTGCATCACACAGTTTACTGTATGTACATTTTGATGTCTTCCAATTGGCATTCATTTTTTTAATGAATCTATCAAGAACACGTGGGTAACCTCACAATCAGAAGAAAAACATAATTAGAGAGAAATAAATTACATTTCTATTTCTAATGAAGAAAATTAAGCTCTTTTTCAGTATTGCCCTGCTTTTTTACATTTTGACATTTTCATAACAATGTGCTTAATTGTCATAAACATAATGTCACAATGTACACTACTGTTCAGAAATTTGGGGTCCGATTTTTTTAAGGAAATTAATACTTCTATTCAGCAAGGATGCATTAAATTGATCAAAAGTGACTGTAAAGTTTACATTTTTAATGCTACAAAAGATTTATATCGCAAATAAACGCTGTATAAATGCTTTTAAACTTTCTATTCATCGAATAATCCACAAAAATATGAATCATCACAATAAGAAATGTTTCTTGAGAATCAAATATTAGATTGATTTCTGAAGGATTGTGTGACACTGAAGACTGGAGCAATGCCTGCAGAAAATTTAGCATGGCCATCAGTGGAATAAATTTCCTTTTCAAATATATTAAAAAATACCAGTTATTTCTTTGCAATAAGATTTGATTACTGATTTTACTGTATTTTTAGTCAAATAAACGAAGCCTTAGTGAGCATAAGTAGCTTGCCAACCAAACTTTTGAATGGTTAAATATGTATGTAGGCATAATTTTCTTCAGGCAAAATGTTTTTTTCCTGTTGTTTTTTTATTTTTATTTAGTGAATTTGCAGTAAAAATAGTGCAAGTGTTCTTGCAAGTTTCATGAGATTCACCCATGTAATTCATTAATATTGTAAAGCCTGGCTGAAACAATGAGGACCGACCAGCATAACAGAGTATGATCATGTAGTTGTGTTTCTTCATTATTACGAAGAAACAACTTCAAATACATTGTCTGTTGTTTTTATATTATTATTATTTATTCAAGTTTCAACTATGTGCCACGAAAGACAGCTTTTTTTCTCTGGTATGTAAGATTAGACGACACCTCCAACCGAGGCACAGTGTCTGTTAAAATGCTCATTTCTCTTTTCAGTGATGAGGAAAAGCTAGTGTACAATTTCACATAGCAGTGAAATATGCTACCACCTTGTCCTTGCATGATGCTTAACAGTCATTGAATCCATTTCCGTCCCTGTCCATGGACTCATGATCTGGTGTATCAAAGTTAAGTTCAGTTAAACCCAGCCTAACTGGTCTCCTGCCACTCCAAGGGCAGCCAGGCTCTTGCTAGAGAAGCTGCGCTCCAATTCCGTTACTGCCGCATGGCTGTGCTCATTAATGGCATTAGGCGCTCGAGTGGTGCTCCCCGGTCGGATTCCCTGAAGAACGGCTGCAGCTGTGTGGGGATGGGATCCTGAGCTCTGCTCCTCCCCCTGCCCAGCCACATCTCCCATGATCCCTCTTTGCTCACTCCGAGCTTCTGGGAGAGGGTCTCGTTTTCTTCAGGAGGGGAGCTCGTTTCGTATATAGAGCATCCTCTGCTGTTGAAAGGTGACGGATGTTGTGAGAGAGATTTTTTTTTTCCTTATGAAATGGCTGTATTTATTCCAAACATGTGAACAGAAAACTCAGTTTTGAATTGATTATTTCACAACTAATTTTGGGAACAAACATTGATTCTTTCTTGTAGTGGAAAACCTTCCCATTCCAGACAGACTCGCTTATCTTTGCACCATAGCCTTGACTTAACTCAAACGTCTTGATGTTCGTCGGATGATCATTTTTTAAACTCTCAGAGACCGAAATCTGAAGACAGAAAAGGGAAAATAGTTGCCCACGAGGTGTTGTTTTTTTCTGGTGAGGTCCAGAAGGTAGCTGGTGGTGGTCTGTGGTTTTGGGCCAGAGTTGGGCCACCTCCTGCACACATCCTTCTTACCCAGCTCTTTAAATTACCTGTTGCCATTCTTCCATGCTCATTGTTCCAGGCAGGCTGACTAAATGAGGAAGAAACAGGCGGCCATTGTGGCTGTGAAATGGACTGGCACTGGCATAGAGGACTGGTGAAATTGCATTTCTGCAATATTTGAAGGCCAGGGTTTTTTTAGACAGAGCTTGTTGTTGTGTTCGCTTTTTCGCACAAAAGAGCCCCAGCAAGAATTTTCCAGAATCCATAATAGTTTTCCACAACAACAGCAGGGAGAAGAAAGAAAATCTATTAACTGCGCTCTCTCACCAAAAAGGCCTTCAGCTCAAGTACCAGAGTCTTGGTAGAAAGAGACTTGACCTCAGAGAGCCAGGCTTGTGCTTGAAACACAGCTGGGAAGGCATTGTTTGAGGAAATTAAAATGTTTTTGCTTCAATAGGCATCACAAGCTGGCACATGCAGCAGTTGAATCTTTATTTTCTCATATTGATTTTCAATCTAATTTCATGTTTCATGAGGTGAGGGTTCAAACCTATTTTGCTCTACATTTCAGGTTTTTATTTTATTTTTAAGCACAGTTGTGAACAATTGCATGATAATCCTGAGTGAGTTGATTATATTAAAATTAACACAGAGAACTTGAGTACTCGGTATCTCAGCACTTGGAAAGTAGCATTTCGAAGTAGAGATGCACAATATTTCAGTACCATATTGTTTATTGGCAGTTTTTTTTAATTATCTGTGTCATATTTAAAATTTTATTTGGGCATACTTTTTTCCCGTATTTTAGATTACTTTTGCAGTGCCGTAAACAATTTTTTTAAAAACACTAATAAAATAATAACACTGTTAAATGTTAGCCTTCGAATATCCATTTTTCATACTGTACATTACATGCCCAAATTAACTTATCATTTATTTATTTTCAAATGTAAAACATTTTGTGTGTCGTTTTATTTTTCATTTATTTGGACAAAATAGTTTTGAATTTTTATGTTGTCGATCATAGCATAATAAATAATTATCAGCTTATTGGTATTAGCCAAAATTTTTAACACCAGTGCATTACTTACAAATCTACTAAATGCCTCCTAAATCGAGTGGTGCAGGGATGACGTCAGAATTCCGAAGACTAATTTGCCAGTGGTTCCTTCCAGATTTCCCTATGGGGTTTTTTCAATTTATGAGTAAAATAAAGCGTGTTGTAAACATAACTTGACGATACTTTGACGTTTTGTTCTACAACTTAAATTACACACACCCATACCAAAAAATTTTATGTCAAAATTATGTTTACCACAGGCTTTATTTTACTCATAAATTGAAAAACCCCATTATAAAACCCCATAGAATATCTTTGTTCTTTTGGGTTCTTCAGGGTTCTGATGTAATCCCTTCACAACTCTATAATTTTTCTTTATTGGTTCACTGTATTTTCGAATCTCAAATTAGCCTATATTTGATATACACTTGGATGGTTTTTAAACATTGTTTTACATTTAATCTATTGATGTTGAGGATTTTACAGCTAGGTCTTGTTGATTACCGAGGATGGTTAGCCTCGGGTGGGAGAATGCTTTTCTATTTAGGTCAATCCAGGACCAACGCGAACAGCACATTATGTGTGTGTGTGTGTGTGTGTGTGTGTGTGTGTGTGTGTGTGTATGAAGGAATCAAGACGTTGGATACCCTTGGCCTCAGATGGCAATGAAGCACGGTTTTCATGCCCCATGGCCACAACAAATTAACAAATTAATAAGGCATTTGGTGTTGCTCGGCCTTCCTCATGACTGCTTGCTGTCTTCAGCCTGAGGAGAGTTGTTCTTCACTTTATGAGAAACAAGGGAAGATTTTGAATAGTGTACATGTTTAGTGCATTAACTTCTATAAATCTGTGCTTGACTCTTCTCGGAAAGTTCTCTGCTGCGATGCTACAAAAACTTGTTACTTTTGTGACACTTTTGTTTCAATGCTTTTTCATGCTTTATGACTTTTTGGAGTCATGTATGCAAAAAGCAGATATAAAAGGTGAATTATTTCAGTGTGATGGTGTCTAGGACCAAGTGTAAATGGTTCACCTGAAATGAAAATGTCATTCCATCCTCTTGTCATTCCAAACTGACTATCTTTCTTGCATGAAACACACAAAAAAAGAATACTTAGCAGAATGTCTTACCATATAGGGTATAGGACGATATAAGAGACTTTAAAAAAAAAAATTTATTTGAGTGATATTGGTTAATTAATTAGCCATGTTCATTTCCCATATTTTTTCCATATTTAGCAGTGTTTTTATTGTATTGTTTTTTTTCACAGTAATACTGTCTTTACTGTATTTTTGATCAATTAAATGCAGCCTTGGTGAGATTAAGAGACTACTTTCAAAAACATTACAAAACCTTAATGTTTCCAAACTTTTGACCGGTACTGTATAATATATGAAAAAGTGTGAAAAAAATTGAAATGTTACCTAGTTTAAGTTGAACCTGTATGAAAACGGCTAAAACTGAAATAAAGAATTAAAGCTAAATAGAAATATTAAAAAAACAAAAGCTAATAAAAATGACAAAAGCACACTGAAGTACTAAACCTTGAAATTAAACTGTAAACTGAAAATCTAAAAATAAAAGCTGATTCAAAACATTAATAAATATAATAATCGCATATAAATAATGCTAAAATAACACTGCTAGAATGTTAATATTGATACCTGCTTTTTAAAACTGTGTTCTATACAACCTTTTTTATACAGTGAATGTGGATGGGGACCAGAGACCACTGTTGTCACTGTTAGCTTTCATTGTATAGAATAGAACAGCTTAGACATTCTGCTAAATACCTTTTTTTTGAGGGCGAGTAATGAAAGGGTTTCACAGCTCTTGTTTAGCCTCAAAGCTCTTAGGGAAGATCTTCTTTTAATGCAGTTATCAGGAAACCACATACAGTTCACTTTGGCGCTTGTGCATTTTGGAGAGAACTGGGTGGGGAGTGGGGAGTGGATTGCTGATCGTTTAGGCTGCCCCGGGGACATGCTCCACAGTGTCACTCCTGCCCATATTCGGTGGCTGAGCAAGGAGAGCCAGGTGGTGGTGCCGAGTTCAGGACAGTCAAGCGTGGCCGTGGTGCATGCTGACATTTGCCTTTGCTAACTGCTGCAGGGAGAGGAAAAATCTGTTTTTCCATATGCCTGTTCAGGGCACTGTCCTCCCCCAGTCCCCTCTATGTATCTCCTTCGCTGCCACATTGGCAGATGGCTCTCTGAACATTGTTTACCTTGATCAGCGGGCCCAGATGTGATGCAACTCATAGACATTCCCACATTGCACCATTTATTCTCCTGGTGCACTAAAAAAATGGGACCGACAAAATAAGTACCTTTTTTTTTTACATCACTTTCGCTCGTTCTCCTGTTTGCACATTGTATGCGCTGTGGGTCCCCGTAGTCTACACTTGTTTGCACCACAGTGTTCATGGACATATGGGCTCCCTCTCGAATGGCTGTATGGACACAGACAAACTTCCAGATGTTTTCGTGTAGCGCTACAGATGCTTTTGGCCCCACTTAGGAATAGCAGCACTCCAGTCTATTGTTTTGATGCCTGATTAACCCCTGTGAGAAAATCATGGGGGCACAGAAGCTACCCACTTCAGATTTTAATGGATTTTTCCTGAACAGGGCTTAATACTGGGGCAGTATGTACAATAATTGTGTGTGGATCTGCATAACATTTGGGGCAGCTTCGGGGAGCATTATTGCACAAAGGAAAACCAATTTACTTCCTGAATTGGAAAACATGGGTTGTCCTTGGACTTTCCCTCAGATGTGGCAGTGTGACAATATGGATTCAGGACGGGGGACTAAACAAGATGAACCTGTGGACACCGCAATGTTAGCTGAAACGCAAGACATTTAGTTGCACTCCTGTTGTCAGAAATAATTTTTTCCACCCCATCATATGCTTGGCCGAATTTGAAGGGTTAAAGAGGATATATTGCAGCCTTAAGCAGTTTTTAAATTCATCTATGTTTCAGACCCCTGGTATTGTCCAAGCAGAGATTCGTCAAGGACAGGTCTTGAGTTAATCTCGCCAGACATGCTAACATCTCCCCATCTACACAGCCATTCAACAGTCTTTTTCTTGTAATAGTGTAATAATAACACCCATTCTCTTGGATGTACGAGAATGCAAAGGAACGTTTTTATAAGTGCTTCGGTTTTGTGTAGTTTGTCCAAAAAGATGACCTCCAATACATCATATTCCATGTTGTTCACAGCGTGTCAGTGGGTGTGCATTTTTCTAACAGGAGGTAGTGTTGAAGAGGGAGGGGGAAATCAATGCACACTAAGGCATGTAAACATCTTACCTACATAAACTGCTAATTTTATCCAATTTTCTTAACCGAAATCATTCATGCAAGAATAAACCTATTGGGAGACACAAGAGTAAGGCATATTATTCCACTTGAGGGAAGAACAAGCTGTAGATATGTACAAAACCTGCACTCATCTATATGATATGAATTACTTCAGGTCATTTTGAAGTTATTTGGGGCACATTACATGAATATGATGCATATGATTTTTTTACAGCTTAGATGTACAAAGAAAGAAAATAATTAATGGCAAATATAATTTGATCAATAACTACAAAACAACATTTGGTCCCAAACTAGTGATAGTTCAATTTGGTCTGAATTTTCAATCGGTCACTTGAAACCCTGGTACCCATTTTGACACATATATTTATCAAATGAAAAAATATTTAATATTAAAAATAACTAATTTTGATGTTTATTCAATGGGAAAATAGAATTTAAATATTTTGTTTAAATATTTAAGTATTTATAAATATATATATGAGGACTCCTGAAGTGCAAATATAATATTGAGCTGGTCATAAAACAAGTACTTTAATTTTCCTTAATTGGCTGTGCTCTTGCTTTTGCATAAATAATAGTTCAAAAGAGTGTAAATAGTATTTAGTTGTGGCAAGCAGTACCATGCTGACTTTCTCTTTCATTCTCAGTGCCTTGGGTGCTTGCAGTTGTTCATTAATGCTTAATTTGACACACTTGTATTCTCCTTCACAAATGGTGCCAGTGACAATAAAAAAAAGAAAATATGGGTCCTGAGATGTTCATGAATTCAACCTTTTGTTATGGCTTGTCCAATGCCTTTTTGCAAAAGGCCACCGACCGGATTGTCAACGGTCCATCAAATCAAAACATAAAAAAGTGGGGGGGGGGGGGGGGGGGACAAATAAACTGCATTTTTCCCAAACGTAAATTAGTTGTATCTTTAATACAAACATTGCCTGACAAGTTCGGTTGTGTATATGTAGGCCACTCTGTACAATCCACTGAATTGCAACCGTTTTTTTTTTTTTTTTTTTTGCCTAGTGGAAAATGCAGATAATTGATCAATGCATCAATGCAAGGTAATGTTATCTCATAAAGGCTAAATTAAGGGGTGTACTTCATAATGTTCATTATTGAAAAATGGGAGTCAAATATACGTCAACCCCATTTCACCAAGGTCCATCTTGGAGATTTATTCCTTACCCCCAAAGATCCATGATAACTAGCTTTAAGTTATACAATAAAAAAAAGTTAAATAGATGTAGTTGTCTCATTTTCAATCATATAATATTATATTCTGAATTTTCATTGTTTTATGGCAATTTTCCCCATGTATTTTGCATGTCATTGGGTACAGGATATCCACTATTTATTTACTCACTAGATTCAGAAAATTGAGACTTCTTTTAAATGATATTGACATTATTTTGTTTTAGTATTTAAATAGACTTTGTGCAATATATATTTATTAGATGATCAAAGATGGTACACAATGCAGAACAAAAAATATTTAATAGGTCTTAGAACACAATATAGTTCCACTTTAACTTTTTTGTTGTCGTTTAATACATTTTTGCTCAAAGAAGTAGCCATTGTTAGAAATCATTGATAAAATAAATCGCATCATTTTATGTATCCTTAATTGTTGAAACCCATAATGCAGTCTTCTGAGGGACTGAGAGCTATTTACAGGACCGACTGCTCGCTCTGAATTATCATGCAGGTTGCTTTCATGTCTCCTGAGTGTTTAGGGCAGTGCACCCGTCATTTCTCTGGAGTTTAGCTTTTTTTGTGTAGAAAAACTCTATCTTTCTCTCTCTGCGGGCCTTGTGTTTAGCCGCCTTTGCCAAGAAGCTCCTGCAGAGTCGTGGCAGTAGCGGGGAGCAGCTGTGCTTGTTCCCTGCTCCCTAACCAGCGTACTTTTATCCAGCTGTCATCTGCAGCCTCTCCCAGCTGATACCCAGAATGTTAACCCATTTCTGCGGCAGAAAATCAAGCGCACTCTGAGAACCAGGCCCTGTCCAGGTCTGTGTTTCTCAGAAGCATTGTGAGCCAAGTTGATCATAGTGACTATTGGTGCCAGACTGCCAGTGGTTCTACGATCTACGTAGGCGTGCAATGCTTTTGAGAAACGTAGCCCAGATCTTCATATAGCAGAAGATCCGTTTTCATTTCTCTCAAATAAAGTTGAGTTTTCTGCCTATCTCCATTTTTGAAACTACTTTACTATTTAGTGTGTTGACTAGAGATCTATCAACTTGATTTCTGTCCTGTCTTTTAGCAACAACCTCAAAAATTATCAAGCTCAGAGAGGAACCCACTGAGTATGTGGACACTCAGAGAGGGAAGAGTCCAGTGAATAGCACACTTATCCCAGTCAAGGGCATCAACAACCTGGGCAACACCTGCTTCTTCAATGCTGTGATGCAGGTAAAGTCTTGTCTGAGAACTCACATTACTCACTTTACTTTTACTTTTAACTTTTGTTTGTGTCAGTTTTGTGTGTTTTGGATGGTTTAAGCCAGTTGGTTTCTGATCTGGGCTGTTAACACAAATCAATTCAAAATACAATTCAAATATCTGGAAGTGTTGCAAACACGGGCCTTTCACCCTTGAGCAAACACTTGACCCTTGCTTGTTGGGTCAATATAAGAGTCAATATATTGAATGACACTTCAGGTTCCCCTTGTCAGACAGTTCACGTAAGAAACTTCACTGTAACCAAAAATTTCTATTATTTCCAAAGGATACAAAAAAAAAAAATTATTAATTACCACAACTATTAAATTAATAAATCTTAAATATTTGGCAAGTTTGTAGTTTTGTTTCTGTTAATGCTGCTTTAATTCTGTTCTGCTGCTTTGATAACATTAAAAATTATCTTAAATATATTGTCTTCAGTGTCACATGATTCTTCAGAAATCATTATAATATGCTGATTTGGAGCTCAAGACACATTTCTTATTATTATATTAATGTTGAAAACAGTGATGTTCCTTAATGTTTTTGTGGATGATTTTTGATCAATTTAATGCATCCCTGCTATTATTTTGTTTAATTGTTTTTTTACTGAGCGCAAACTTTTGATTGGTGTGTATATAAATATATATATATGAAGACTTCATATGCAAAAAACCTCTATGTCTGTCTGACATTTTTCTTTTAAATTTCCGGTAGCATTTTTTTTATCAGGCTCCTGTGTTTAGGTTCAGTAATTTCACTTTAAAGGCAATGAAAAGGTTATTAGTCAGTTTTTGAAATGTCTTATTTACAAAAATGTCACTTTAGTCAATTCATTGGTATTTAACAAATTTGATTGTCCTTTGCTGCAAAACTGTCTAAGTCCATGTGTGCTTTTTTTTGTTGGAAAAACCTATAAGTCCACCTCTTTGGACAAGACATAGTAAACATTTTTAATATCACTACTGCCACACCACGTCCGTATCGTATTCTGGTCCGAGTGCTCACAGGGTACCCAGGTTCAAATGTGACCTGCGGCCGTTTCCCGATCCCATCATATCTCTCTCCATTCACTCTTCAGTGTCCTTTCTGAATAAAGGTATAAGACTCAAAAATATAGTCAAAAAAATAATTCAGACAGCACACTTTGTTGGATAACGACAACCAACAGAAGACAAATAGAAGACTTGATACAATAACTACACCACTGTGTTCAAAATAAATACAAATATATTAATATAATATTTAAAATATAATAACCTATAGCCTATACAATATTAAATATATATATGAAAATAAATGTACAATTTTGATGTATTAAAATAAATAAAGAATAAATAATAACTATAAAAAGTGTACTTTATAAAAAGTGTACACACACACACACACACATATAATATAAATAAGCAGAGTGTGTGATAACTAACTTTTTTCCATTGTTTGTTTTGGTTTAGAATCTCTCCCAGACCCACATGCTGAATGACTTGATTCAAGACGTCAAGGAAAAAGGTCATAAGATGAAGATCTGCCCCTCTGCTGAGACTAACTTGGTATGTTCCAACTAAACTGAACTGGACTAGAACAGTCTCTCTCATAATCTCATTCATGTTAGCTTTTAAATATACAGAAAACCTCACCGTTTGTATGTTAGATGTGATATCATTACTATGCTTTCTTGTAGGGGCCACTAACTGTGACGTTACCCAGCCCAGAACCCCTCACCTCAGCCATGTTTCTGTTCCTCCAAAGCATGAAGGAGCCTGGGAAAGGGCCGGTCTCACCCAAGATCCTTTTCAACCAGCTTTGTCAGAAGTATGTCTACACCGCCGCCATTTGTAAATATCTACTATGAAAGTCTCAAAAAGCTGTGTGGGATAGTGGATCTAAATGTGGCTAATTGATCGTCACTGTGTGCAAGCCTGTTTTGAGCTTAAATGGTTGGTTGGTTCCCTGCTCTCAGGGGTTGATTTTTATGCCGTGTACTGGCTAAACGGTTCACTGGCTGTTGTTTAAACGTTGTTTGAACGTGCTGAATGGTTGGGTGGCTCAGACAGGAGCCTGCCAGGCAGTTGGGTGTCTCTCTGGTGCTTCTGTGATATTAACTCAGGTACTGTGCCTTTATCAGACCTGTGGGTTTGCATATGTGTACATGTGTGTCCTGCTCACCTGGCATCATCTCAGCCTTGAGCACACCAATTCGTTTGAGCATATACACATCACATCACATCAGCCATTACGAATGCATAAAACAATGATGTGAAAAAGTAAGTATATCCCATGAAAAAATTTTATTTTTCCTTTAACATATAGACATTGGGGACAGTCCTGAGGACAGTTGTTGAAATTGATTATTTTCCAAGCTAATGAAAATTTCACTGCACTTAAAATAAATGGATTTAAAAATAAAGGTTTCAGAACAATCTGTTCTGGCTGGGGCTGAGCACAAGATGCTTCAGGATGTCTCAAAGAACTCAAAATGCCCAATTATGTTGAAAAAGTACAAAACTTGTTATTAATTTAGTTCATTTATATATATATATAGCCGCTCTGGAGAGAACCGTGATGTCATCGTCCAGCTCAGTTTAGTTCTCAATCTCATATAATGGTGTCAATGCATGCAGATCAATACTATTGCTGAATATTAAATTTAATGTCCCCAACTAAGCAATCCAAAAGCCAATGGCAGCAAAGTTGAAAAAAGGCGAAAAAGGCAACAGTTTAAGGAACCAAAACTCCATCAGGTCACCTTTGATCAATTAAATCTGTTTAAAATCCTTGCTAAATAAAATAATTAATTGCTTTCTGTACCCAAACATTTGAACAGTAGTGTATGTGAAAGTAAGTACACCCAGTGGTGTAGTCTAGTTTTTTGTAGTGAGTATACTGTGATATACCAGCCCCCCCCCCAACCACCGCACCCCCGTCCCCCACCCGCTGCCGCCGCCACCCAATTTTCTACTGTTAAGTGTTAATCGCCATCTAACTCAGCCAGTAAAGAGCTACATTTAGCCTTAGATGTTATATGAATATGGTCCCTGAAGCACAGGTTTTATCAGCTTACAAATAAAAGACTTAAACATTATAAGCACAAATAAAAATTTACTTTTTAAAAACGTGTGTGATATTCCTTTAAAATTATGTTTTAATAGATTTGATTATTATTATTTTAAAAAGTACATCTTACTATGCAATTTCTTTCATAATTCCCTCGAGTTACTTTATTTCTCTCTACAAACTTTTATTTTGGTGGGTTGTAAATTAAAGACATTTGAGCTTCTGTGTGTTTTAATAAACTATTATTATTATTATTATTAGGCCTACTTGAAGTATACTCTACTGTGCAATAGTAATATATTTCTGTTATATTTTCATCAAGTTATACAAAACTTTGATTTTGACAGGTTGTCATGAAGACTAGTTTGTGAGTGTGTGTATATGATACGAATGAATGACGATAGTTTTATCAAATGAAATGGTAAAATTCTTGTGATGTGACTCTCATAAAAGCTCTGTGATGAAGTTCAAATGTGTGCATGTCCTCCTCATAGACGCTGAAAACACAACGCGTCACGCGCGCTTCAGTGTGTAGTAGAGCACACATTGAGCGCTCATTCACAGAAACACGCAGAACATGCTTTAATATTCATAGACACTTAGTACATATCGAGATTTGATTCATTGTATCATTACTTTTGATTTGTTCATTCAAAAATGGCCAAATTGCGTGACGTTACGCTTTACAAAGTTACATTATTTTGTTGCTGGGTTCCGCGATTCGATCCGTGTCGCTGCGCAAACACAGACGTCACGGCGGGCGGGCGGCGGGGTGAATTTATGAATGAAAGTTCTTTCACAAAACGATGTTGTTACGAATCCTCATGCTTTTTAAAGAGGGTATACGGAGATCTTTGACATTTCCTAGTGGGCATACGGAAATCCTTGACATTTTCTAGTGGGTATACGGCGTATACCTGCGTATCACGTAGACTACACCACTGAGTACACCCCATGAAAGTTTTGTCCTTTTTTAACATATTTATGTATTGCAGGTACAGATAACATTTCTCAACACCAGTACATATGGTTTCTGCAGATGTGATTTATTTCAAAAGCTCAAATACTGACCATTTATCCACACTTTTTGGGGGTTGAGAGTGAGACTGATAATTTTCCTTGTGTTTACAAGTCAAGCACAATTGTCACCCTCTCTAGTCACACACAAGTCTGGTGTCTAACATGTGAAAGCATTAAAACTCTGATTCTCTCTGCCTTGCATACACCTTTAATTTCGCTGTCTGCACGGCAGACCCACATGCACACACTTTCAGTACTACAGAGAGCAGCAGCTCGTAGGGTCAAGTGAAGGCCTTTTGTGCTGCACAGTCCTTGACAGGAAATAGTCTGTTTGTTTAATGCATTTGTTGACTGGCAAACTGCGGGTCACAGCTGCTGGTCTAATAGGGTACTTGAACTACTGCGCCATCTTGAACACCATCTTGTACATTTGCTATGTTGGACAATGTGGCAGAATGGCATCTTTTGAGACATCGTGCTTTAAAGGACAGTATTTTTGAAGGTGGGATGAACACCAACCATTAAATGGGTGAAGAACAAGTAGTGTGTGTGTCAGTTTGTGTGTGTTACACAGCTGAGTGCTGTTGGCATGGTTGGTCGAGGGCCAGGTCACACTGCCAGCTGGACAGATAAGCAGCACCAGTGCCAGCAGCGGTCCAAAGAGCAGTGAGCAGCCTTCCCTGCTCACCACACACTGCTCCTGGTGCTACTGAGGGTCCCAGCCTGAAACATGGCCTTATCTTATGTTTTCTGTAACTATATTTGAATTTTGTATCGTAATCAGCTCTCAAACCCTTTGCATATTTCATGTTGAGATTATTGTCAGTTTATTGGCTGTTTACCGAATAATTCCTTGGTTCTCAACCAGGAGGCTGGTTGGGGGCTTCTGTAAAAGTCAAAGTGGCCCTCAAGATGTCTTAAAATGATTTAAAATAAGATAAAACATAAGCTATTTCTCATTTTAGTTCATACTCTCAACAACTGTTTTTTTGTTGTTGTTGTTGTTGTTTTTTTGAAAAACCAGGGTTCCAATGTTCTTGGAAAACCTGAATTTGTGAAGTAAATTTTATGTTCATCAATTGTCAAAATCAGAACAGATCGGTTTCATAGAACTGTTTGTTGTGTATGTTTTTTGCTCAGTGTAAGATGGGAGTGTTTTATATTCGACTGATGTAGTATGCTTGTGTGTGCATTGCAGCATTGTGCTGAGGCTGCCTGGCGTCTGGTACTAACTCATCCGCTGTTAATTGTGTTAGTGGTTACAGCTGTCCGTCTGTGACAGGGCCATATTGGGCATACCGCTACAGGCTCCTTCAGCCTTCTCTTCCAGTGGAATGAGCTTCCAGAACATTCTCGGTCTCTCTCCCACCTCTCCTACTGGAGCCCATCTCACCCGTCAGCTTCCCTCCAGAACACTTTCACTCAGTTCTGCTGCTTATGCTGAGCTACACCAGCATGATCGGCTTACTGTTTGGCAGATGCAGATATCTAGAGACATTTTAAAATTGCTTCTGCAAATTTGTTTTTGGACTCTTGAACATAAAAATAATCTGTATTGGTATCAGTCAAAAATTGTAACATTAGTCAATATCTAATATACATATGTATACATGTATTTTTTTTCGATTCTTTGATGAATAGAAAGCTTAAAAGAATGACATTTATTTGAAATGGAATTTTTTGTAACAATGTAAAAGTATTTTTTGTTACTTCCGATGAATTTAATGCGCCAAACTTTTCTTTATTTATTTATTTATTTTTATTAAGAAAAGCATCTCAAGCACAGTACAAGCATAATAAATGCTCAAATGTGAATAAACATATAATCACAGTAACATGCTTATACATATAAACAACTAAATAAACCAGAAAAAAAGGAGAAAAAAATTGTTTATCCAGAGCTCGTCTCCTTAAAATAACCTAAAAATGGGCTCCAAGATTTCAAGAAAAGATCGGGTTTCATTCTAACTCCAAATTTAATCTTTTCAAGTTTGAGGGCAAAAAGTAGGTCAAAAACCCACTGATGGTAGGTTGGAGGAGATGGCAGCTTCCAATTAATTAGTATAAGTCGTCTAGCCAACAGTGTGCAAAGTGCAATATTATCCATCTCTAAAGATGTAAGTTTAACATTGTCCGGAAGAACCCTAAATAAAGCTGTCAATGGGTTGGGGTCTATTACTGTGGTAAGAATTTATGAGAAACAAGTAAATATCCCCCCCCCCCCCCCCCCCCCAAAACCTTAACAACTTAGGACAGGACCAAAAAGAATGAAACAGAGAGGCTGGCTCCACAACACAGCGTGGGCAGGTGGGGTCTAAATCAGGAAATATCTTGCCGAGTTGCACCCTAGACCAATGAATATGATGCACTACCTTGAATTGAATAAGCTTATGCCTAGAGCTAACTGAAGAAGAATGTATCCTTTTTAAGATAGTGTCCCAGGTTTCATCTTCTATAACAAAATACTTAAGTCCTGCTCCCAGAGAGATTTTAATGATCCGCTAGATGGGGTTTGTTTGTCAATTATTATACTGTAAATCTTTGAAATGGCACCCCTTATACATTTATGTTGGTCTAAAATACACTCCAAGACACCACTAGGAGGGGCAGCGGGGAACTCCGTAAAATGTTTACGGGCAAAGCTCCGAACTCGAAAATACCGGAATAAATGTGAATTGGGCAAAGAAAATTTATTTTTAAGTTGGTCAAATGAAGCAAAATTATTATCTATAAATAGCTGATCAATTGAAATTAGACCCTGTGACTTCCAGATATTGAAAGCCCCATCAAAAAGAGAGGGTGAAATAAAGGGAAAAAATAAAACTTAATCAAGCATAATAAATCCTCAAATGTGAATAAACAATTAATCACAGAGCTCTAGAGCTCTGCGAAACTGAGTCCAAACCCTCTAATGCGCCAAACTTTTGAACTAAAATGTTTTTTTTTTTTAAGTGAGTTTATCAGATTAATATATTAGAGTGGTGGAGCAAAGAGAGAAACGGAGAAAGAGGAGGAAGAAGGCTGTGTCTCTAGACCCCCTGCTCATGACCTGTGTTAGAAGCAGGTGGCTGGACGTTCTTAAAGGAGAACTCCGGCGCAAAATGAACCTTTGGTCTAATTACACATTGTTACCTAGTCAACCGTTATCTGAGATTTGTTTTCATGATTATCGAATGTAAATAGTTTTATCTCTAAAAACAGTTTAGCCTATAAAGCTAGTATAACGCTAGTATATTGGGCATAGTGTAATGACAAATAAAAATCGCTTGTTAATACCACTAACAAGGCTGAAAATAGACCCACACTAACACGGTAGCATAATGAGGGTCCCTACCTTCAAACCGAAGCATTGAGAACTTTGTCAGTGTCCAGACAGTTTAATAAGAAGATATTTTAAACATACAGTCAACTTCGTGTATACAGGCAGAAGCCATCTTTGAAATACAGCCTTTACCAGTTGATCTACGAACGCCGATCCAAGTGCGCTGGTGAGAATGTGAACGAGCTATAAGTTGTGATAAGGTGAGCGCAAACAGCAGGCTTGGATCGGCGTTCGTAGATCAACTGGTAAAGACTGTATTTCAAAGATGGCTTCTGCCTGTATACGCGAAGTTGACTGTATGTTTAAAATATCTTCTTATTAAACTGTCTGGACACTGACAAAGTTCTCAATGCTTCGGTTTGAAGGTAGGGAGCCTCATTATGCTACCGTGTTAGTGTGGGGCTATTTTGAGCCTTGTTAGGGGTATTAACAAGCGATTTTTATTTGTCATTGATCTATGCCCAATATACTACCGTTATACTAGCTTTATAGGCTAAACTGTTTTTAGAGATAAAACTATTTACATTCGATAATCATGAAAACAAATCTCAGATAACGGTTGACTAGGTAACAATGTGTAATTAGACCAAAGGTTCATTTTGCGCCGGAGTTCTCCTTTAAACACACTTTAGTCAGATCCAAACAGAACGTCAGACCTCATCAGCCCATGGTAGAGGCGGTCCAGACTGCCTGACCATCCGTGCTGCCCGTCCTGCCATTCACCCAGCCTGCCCTCACACAACACGCAACACGCACGCACACACACACACACAGTGCTTGCAAGCTTAGCAGGTAATACTGTAGCAAAATACATTGAGCATCTGGACAGCCTCAGTCCTAACCTGATCCAACACTTTGACTTTGCCCCTTTATCCTTGGATTCATCACCAGACCAAATGGCCTTCCTATCATCTTGACCAGCTATCCAGCCTCACTGCTCAACAGGTTGATGCAGGGCCGGCTCCAGCTGCCCTTATGTTCTCCACAGCTGGCACACATCTGGCCTGGGTTGCCCAGCATAGAATCTAAAGAGATATTTTTCCATTCGATTTACCTCTGGGTTAGCTGGGAGGAAGGACAAACATGCCCACTTTGCCACTATCCTCCAGTCTGGCATATTTAGGGTGGTCTTGTCTGGTTCTGTTCTGTTCTGTAATTTCAGTAATTTTAGTAATTTTGAACATGTGGCATTAAATGTGTTTGAAGGACACCAAGATATGACAAATGTTTAGAGATGCACTGAAATTTAGGCTGCCGTAAATTTTTGTTCATAAATGCCATAAATTGCTGTTGTCGGTTTTAGAAAATAGGCGGAAAATCTTGGCTGAAAATTACATTAAAGAACTCTAATGGAAAATACTGGTTTCTGATGATGTTTTTCTAGAAAGTGTTTTCAGTTGATCTTTGTTAAAAATGGTTTGTTTAAAGGCAGTATCACATTGATCAACACTTACATGCAGAATTACATTGGGCAGCCATTCACTGTGGCACCTGGGGAGCAATTGGGGCTTAGGTGGCTTGCTCAAGTCAAGGCCAAGCGCACCTCAGTCGTTTCCTGCCGGTATTGAGAATCAAACCCCCGACCCTCTGGTTAGCAGCACTTTGTTCAATTTTAGTGAGAATATTTTTTTTACCATTTGAAATATCAATTACAAAAGTAAACCTACGTAAAATAATCACACCATTCTAGAAGAATCTAACAAAATTACACATCAACAACAGTGAGCAAAGATGACACTTTTCAAAAGATGAATTACTTTTCTGTATAAGTTTTTTTTTGACATATTAAAATGTTGAAATTGAATACTCACAGACTTCCTTTTTAGATTTTTTGTTTAATTTGCAGTTCTTTGAAGTAAAAAAAGCAACAAATTCCAATCTTCGAATTGAAATTCAGTAGAATCAGAGAACTGGTTAATGAATACTTTGAAAACGTTTATGTATCTGGTAGCGTATGAAAGTATATGTGTGGCTGCATGTGTGTGACCGACCTCAGCTGGTTGAATGATGAAATGAAAAGTGAATGAAAATTGTCAGGGAAAAATAACAGCCACCTCTAAGGTCCTGAAACCTGTCAAGAGACAGCGGGTTACCTTATGTAGCATCAGAGAAAAGGCCTTGAGAGAAGATTATGTCCATTCTTCTCTCGTCTTTACTCATCTATATGCTGCTGATTGCTTTTTGTGTGTGGCTAATTGGTGTTTGCGTGGCTTTGGCTCCTTTTGTCCCTTTAGATGTATTTACACTTGTGTGAATGTGTTTGTGACAGGAATTCTCATTCTGTGCCTCTCTGTGTGGTGTGTGTGTGTGTGTGTGTGTGTGTGTGCAGGGCCCCTCGCTTTAAGGGTTACCAGCAACAGGACAGTCAGGAATTGCTGCACTACCTCCTGGACTCTATGAGAGTGGAGGAGACAAAGGTGAGTGTGTGATTTAGTTTTTCTTACACATGGTATGAAAATCAGTCTAATGTGATCCGATCACAAAGAATCAGACCATTTAGAGCTGGCAAAAATGTGCATCATCGTTAAAAATCCTTTCCTTGCTCCATATCCAGATTAATTCTTTAAAAATGCATACAAATAAAAAAAAGCAATAAAGTATTAAAAAATATTTTTTTAATATTTCAATTTAGTTTTTTTTTTTAAGTTGGTATTTGGCTGATCTAAATATAAAAACAGGTGAGCAGGCGGTCCTTAGCTTTTGTTTAAAGATTGAGCTTTTAAACTACAAGTGCATTGTGGTCAAGTTCTAGAACTGTCATCCTGTTTCAATTGGAGTGCCTCAAAATCGATGTTAATACCAAGTCTATAGGGGGTCTTGTTCTCAGCGTTATACCCTCAGTCCTCCTCAGTGCATACATAAACAATACCAGTCACTGCAAAGGGCTACTTTTGCATACTGACGTTGGGACATTGACCTCACGTGAGCAGATGCATAGTAGTTAGATAGGGTGCTTCTTGTAGAATGATACAGCTTGTGGGTCTCATAATACGGACATGCCAGGGGCCAAGACCCACACATCCCCACCAGTGGCCCTAACTGCCCTAAGAAAGCGGGTGCAGCATTGGGCGATGAGCCCCAGGGCCAGCCAGGCCCATTCAGACTTGTGAATGTGGACAGTTGTGCCACTTAGGAACCTTGCAAGTGGCGCGACTGGCCTCATTGTGCATCCTGGGAAACAGTCAGCTGCTTGTTGAGGCTTTGTGATGGAGGTCCGTCCCCACCTCCCCACCTCCCTCCCTCCCTCCCTCCACATTTTGGGGCTGCAGAGGGGGAGAACACAGGAAACAATCTGGTTTAAATGTTCCTCATTAGTGATGGGCTTTATATCGAGTTTGTAGAATATATTGATATATAAACGAAAGGTTAAGGCAATACTGTTTATATCAATATACACTAGTTTGATAATACGAGCGCATCTGAAAAATAGCGGAGGACACAGAGTGAGCTGCTGCATGGGAAGTACATAATCCAATTTGTCCGAAACATGAGACATGCTTGATATTAAAGGGTTAGTTCACCCAAAAAGGAAAATTCTGTCATTAATTACTTACTTACCCTTGTGTCGTTCCAAACTGTAAGCACACACAAAGTATTCTCGTTGCTTCATAAAGTTAAGATTGAACCACTGTAGTCAAATTTTTTAAATTTTAACGACCTCTTTACTACCTTTCTGGGCCTTGAAAGTGGTAATTGTGTTGCTGTCTATAAGGGATCAGAAAGCTCTCAGACTTGGATTTTATCAAAAATATCTTAATTTGTGTTTCCGAAGATGAACAAAGGTCTTACGTGTTTTGAACGACATGAGTGTGAGTAATTAATGACAGAATTTTCATTTTTGGGTGAACTAACCCTTTAAGGGCTTCAAAATATACAAGGATATTCTCCATCTCTAAATGTTAGAAGGCCATGCAAATATTTCCATTTTGCTGGTTGGAGTGGATGAGCCTTATGTAAGAGAGTGGTAATCATCAAATGTAGGCTAATATAATTATTAATCTTAGATGAGAGAATGTGTGCTGTTCTTACCAGTTAACATTTTGTTTTTATTTATTTTAATTTTTAACTTAGTGATTTTAACTGGTTTAAAAAGCATTATATTTGGTTTTAGATTGTAAAGTTGTTGTTACAATGGTAGAATGTAATGTAATTTTTGCACATAATATATGTTACATTCACTATATTTGTTTTTATACCCGTCAATATGAACATTGTTTGTAGGAAAACATTGAGCAGGATGTGAAAAAAAAAAAAAAAATCTTTTCTAACCAAATAGAAAAAACAAGATATATATTGTATATTGCTATTCAGCCAAAAATTACTGAGATGATTTTTTTTTGTCCATATCGCCCAGCCCTATACCTTGTTATCATGTACTTCAGTAAATTTACAGACAGCTTGTATTTCAATATATGCACATAACTTTGAAGATATAACAAATAAAAAAATATTTATAAATTAACTATTCAAAAGTTTAGGGTCAGTAAGATTTATTTTAATGAAATAAATTAATACTTTTATTCAGCAAAGAAGCATGAAGTTGATAAAATATTACAGTATAAAATTCTTTAATGTTATTAAAGACTCGTATTGTATTTTAAATAAATGCTGTTCTTACTTAATTGTCTATTCATTAAAGAATCCTAAAAAATATATGTATCACGGTTTCCACAAAATATCAAGCAGCACAGCTGTTTTCAACGTTTTCCATTGATAATAGTAAAAAATGTTACTTGAGCAGCAAATCATCATATTAGAATGATTTCTGAAGTGACACGGAAGACTGGAGTAATGATGCTGAAAATTCAGCTTTGCCTTCACAGACATAAATTACATTTTAAAATATATTTAAATAGAAAACAATTAAATTGTTGTAGTAATTCATAATATTTGAGTTTTTACTGTATTTTTAATAATAATCTGGTGAGTTTAGGTGACTTCTTTCAAAAACAAAAAACTATTTATTAAACTAAGAATGTCAATTTCAAAAATAGTTGGGGTTGTGATCAAGATCATCGCGATTTTGATTGATTGTTTTATAGAAGCACACTTCAAAATGCTTTGATTCGTGTCTTAGCTATGGTTTAACAGTGCTGAGACCCCTTAAGACAGTCACTAAACATGGACACCACAATATTTATGTCGATTAGCCAATAGGATCATTGCTCACAATATGCTAATTAACATCAATGAATTATCACCAATTAGCTGTTGAATAAAAATGCTAAGAAAGGGGCCGCTTAACTGAGCTCAACTTCTCAAGAGTGTGTGGTGGCCTAGTTATTTTAGGGTATGTGTGTGTTTGTGTGATTAATTAGTGTGTGTTGTAGCGTGGTCCGACTGGCTGAAGGAAAGGGATTAACCAGGCTTTTGACCTAAATAGGCCGTCCTGAGCGTGGGGACGGGACAATGGGGGAGACTGGTCGAGCCCCACAGACATCGCCACCACGGCCAATTATCTATTGATTGGTGCTTTGCTGTGACTGTGTCTTCTAACAGCTCGCTCACCAACACAGTCACTGACCATGTCACCTCTCATTAAGAGCACAGCGACACTCGCCTTCAAAAGTCTTTATGCCCACACATACATGGGATATACAATGCATGTGCCGTGTAAAATATGTGAAGCACACATTTACTTTTCACCATGTGTTCATGGCCCTGCGATTCCTTTAGTTAATTTACCGCAACATAAACCTGAGAAAAAAAAGAAAACATCCAAGGGTGAACAGTTTAAAGTCTGAGGGGGAAACAGCCATGTCTTATTTGATTGTTTATAGATTGACAAATACAGAAAATGTTTCACACATTTTTTTATTCTTTTTTTATTTTATTTTATTGAAATGTCAACTTTTTCATTATTAAAAGATATAAACGTCTTTAATGTTCCTCTATTATTTTGAACATGATAAAAGGAGCTTTTTGTGACAGCAACTGTTTGAGCTTCATTATCTAACAAAGTGGCATCACATTGTGTTTACATTGACAGCGCATTAAAGCAGGCATCCTCAAAGCCTTTAACAACCCCACGGAGAAGACCGCTGATGAGGAGACCAAACGACAAGTGAAGGGTGCTCCACCTCTGCTTCTGTCACCTGCTTTTTACATCACTCAGAACAATATTGCCATCTAGTGACAGCTTGCATTCACAAGCTTCTAGAAAGAATGGCACTGTTTACATTTAAATGATCATTTAAAAAGGATCTATTATTTGTGTTCTGCATATTTGAGTAGTTTGTATGTATGTGCGTGTATAATTTTGGCTTGTTTTCATGCTCTACAGCTTATGGAAAGGAAGGAGTGAAAATGAATTTTGTAGATCGGATATTCGTCGGAGAGCTAACCAGCACCATAATGTGTGAAGAGTGTGAACATGTGAGCATTTCTCATTTGTAATGTACAATGTCCAGTACATAAATATTAATACATTAATTTTAAATATAAATATAGTACACATTGTGTTATATAATATTTGTTTAAATATTTGTAATATATTTATTTTATACTATATAATATATAGCATTTATTTAAAGATCTAGTATTTATTTAAATAATACAGTGATTAAGGGACTGCTTGAAGACAAATCATATGGGATACATTTTAGAGTCTCTCTGAATAGCACAATGTAACATGTTTATATGCTTCACTCCTAGATTTCCACAGTAAAGGAAGCCTTCATTGACATTTCCCTTCCCATCATAGAGGAAAGGGTGAGAGCAGCCTTAATTTGTCATTCCACAATTGTAAAACATTTTTTTCTTTCTTTATTGTACTTCCATTTAATAATCTGTCCCTGCATTGAATGTCCTGAGCTTTCTTTTGAGGGTTTATCTTTTTTTCTTGCCCAGATCTCTAAGCCCACAAACGCTGGTAGACTGGGGAAAAGTGGGCGGGAGCAAGACGGTCTGGTCTCTCATGATGACTCGTCAGCTGCCCACTCACAAGCCAATCGAAACAGCAGGAGGTTGAGCGGACAGGTTGGTGGATCCATTATTATAAGAGAAGCATTATGTAGTTCTTACACACTATCATTCAGATGTTTGTAGTCTGTAAGATTTTGTTTTTTCCTTATGCTCACCAAGGCTGTATTTATTTGATCAAAATTTCAGTAAAATATTTTAATATTGTAAAATAATATTGTAATTTAAAATAACTGTTTCGCATTTGAATGTATTTTAAATTGAATGTATTCCTGTGATGGTAAAATGTAATTTAGAGTCACATAATCCTTCAGAAACATTCTAATATGCTGATTTTGTGCTCAAGAAACATTCGTATTATTATCAATGTTGAAAACAGTTGTGCTGTTTAATATTTTTGTGAAAACTGTGATACATTCAGGGTTCTTTGATGAATAGCAAAAGAACAGCATTTATTTAAAATCGAAATCTTTACTGTCACTTTTGATCAATTTAATGCATCCTTGTTCAATAAACATATTCATGTTTTTTAAATAAAATCTTACTGACCCTAAACTTTTGAATGGTAATTTACATGCTTCCTAGCATCCTTGTTTTTAATGTGACTTTATGTGTGTGTGTGTATGTGATCAGAAGCTACAGGGTCGCCATTCATCCACTTCTCACGATGAGAGAGGTGCAGACTCGGTTTCTTGCCGACAAGAGGAGGAGCTCTGTGTGGCTGGTCGTGGCCTGGCAAGTTACCGGGCGGATACGATGGGCAGCCAATCAGACTGCAGTGAGAAAGACTCCAACCTTCAGGACAGCAGTAATGATGCAGACAGCGAGGCCTCTGAGAGCGAATGGTCTCCTCGAATCTCATCTGTATCCGGTCATAGTAGCACATCAGATAAAGTCTTGACCACCACGACTGCAACCACAACGGCACACAATCCAAGTCTAAAACCTAACCTGAGCCCAAGTCACACTCCCTCAGCCCCCATTAGACCTCAGCAGGGCGGCGCTGTAGAGCAGCTTGTCAGCGCTGTGTCCAAGCTGGGCCTAGTGCACACTTCCACCGACACTTTACCTGTCAGCCACAGCCCAGAGGAACCAACTGAAATCCGGGAGAGAGACCGTCAACACCACCAAGGGGCCTTCCAAGCCCTCTGTCACAGCTACACCCCCAGCTCTAAAGAGTGCTCGGTACAGTCCTGTCTGCATCAGTTCACCTCTGTTGAGCTGCTCATGGGCAACAACAAACTGCTTTGTGAAAACTGCACTGAATGGAGGCAGAGACAGATGAAGAGGAGTGGTGTGTATTCTCACAGAACTATTCTCATAGCACTAGTAACTGTTTTCAACATTGATAATAATTAGAAATGTTTCTAGAGGACCAAATCAGCATATTAGAATACATTAAAAAAATAGTAAAATAGAAATGTTATTTTAAATTGTAATAATATTTCACAATATTACTGTTTTACTGTATTTTTTTTATCAAATAAATGCAGCCTTGGTATGCATTAGACTTTTTTTTTAAACAACCTTCCGTCCTTCGGATGAGAAGTTAAACCGTGGTCCTGACTATCTGTGGTCATTAAAAATCCCAGGATGTCCTTCGAAAAAGAGTAGGGGTTTAACCCTGGCATCCTGGCCAAATTTGCCCCTTGGCCTCTGTCCATCATGGCCTCCTAATCATCCCCATATACTGATTGGCTTCATCACTGTCTCCTCTCCACCAGTAATTTCGGTGTGTGGTGGCGTTCTGGCGCAATATGGCTGCCGTCGCATCATCCAGGTGGATGCTGCACATTGGTGGTGGTTGAGGAGATTCCCCCTTCCACGTAAAGCGCTTTGAGTACCCAGAAAAGCGCTATATAAATGTAACGAATTATTATTATTATTATTAACAAACAAAAAAATCTAACTTTTGGAATGTAGTGTATAAAATATATATATATTTAGCTGTTTAACTGAAATAATGTTAAATATTAAACATTCCAAGTATTTTTTTTTTGGCCAACTATGTGCTTGCCATCGTGTTGAGCATTGCAATTTCTGTTATCAATTTCTGCCTATCCATTTATAAAAAAAAATGCCTTGTTCCCTCCTTATGCTTTCTGTGGTGTAGTCAAGATTCAGAATTAACACTTTATGGGTGGTAAATTTGTCAAAAAGCTTGAGTGTGTAGTTCTCCTTAACATCATTTGTTGCCTGTCACTTGTTTTATATGTATGTTTCAGATAAGAAGGCTGAGAAAGTGTACACCAGTGCCCGTAAACAGATGCTCATCTCTGCGCTTCCTCCGGTGGTCACTCTTCACCTCAAACGCTTTCACCAGGTATTTCATTCATAGAACTTGCACTCGTCATTTGTGTTGCATAAGTACGTTTTTGTGTCGTTTGAGCCAGTTTGTTACCTAAACATAACTGCAAAAATATCATCACTATTAGACAAACAATGTCAAGTTTAATTTGATGATATGCTCACTTTCATCTTCAGAGTTTATCAACAGAGCATACTTTCAAAAAAAAAAAAAATCTATAATCATGTTTTTTCCAGCAAGGTTATGTTATGTGCTTCTTTGTGTGCCGATGCACTGATTGAGCTGTCTTCACTTTCGCAGGCTGGGATGAATCTGAGGAAAGTTAATAGACATGTGGACTTTCCTCTTATGCTGGACCTGGCTCCTTTCTGCTCTGCCAATTGTAAGGTACTGATGGAGTTGTACATAAAAATCAGTGATTTATGAATCTGTGCAGCTTTAACGTGTAAGTGTGTGGTATTAATTTAGTATTTATGCGTGTGGCAGAACCTCGGGTCAGGAGAGCGTGTGCTTTACAGCTTGTATGGCATTGTGGAACACAGCGGATCGATGCGAGGTGGGCACTACGCTGCCTATGTGAAGGTCCGCACGCCTCAGCGTAAACCTGAGCAGCGCAGGAACCAGTCAGGTATAATGCCTCCCAGGCAATATATAGTTTCCATGTGTGGCTCAATGTTTTCTTCGCAGCTGGTTCTGAAAGGCCTGAATAACCTCTGGGTAAACAAAGGGATGATTTATCCTGGCATTGGTCCTCCATTCACCACAACCTTGAAGATGCAGCTTGTTCAGCAAAGGCCAATCGGAATTTGTTTGTTGTCGATATATAGATTCGTTCTTCTCTACTCTCTACTCAAAGAAAGAGCCTGCCTTTCAGCAGCATTTGGAACAGAGAGTGAAAAGCCCACGGCGAGCTAAGAGAAAATAGTGTGTACCCTCGGTAGTTAACTGTTGTAGTGCACAAATTCAAGCTGAATTGTTGTAATGAAGGTACAAGGTAAGAGTGAAAGACTCTTCGAAAGGCAGCAGGGGAAATACATTTTGCCCTTGTGTCTCCATGCTTTTTTTTTTCCAGTCGTCCTTCTTGTGTTTGCGTTTTCAGAACCAGAAAAGACTAAAGAGGGTCAAATCGGTAGGGATGTGTATATAACTCCTGAAGTATCAAGAGGATCGAAATGTGACATTTTATTAGAATGGGTTCAGGGGATGATTGTTTGGGTCTATTGAAATGAAAGGTTATTGATTGTAAAAAACTGATGAACAAATATAGTAATCTGATGATTTACACTTAAAGACCCACTCCGATGAAAATAATGTTTTTCTAGGTGTTAACATGTTCTTGTGGCATTTTTCTGATGTTAGAGGACATATCTTGAGAAAAATCAGCTCAAGGTTGTATTTCTGAGTATTTCTACATTCAAATGGCTGTGAATCAGTAGCAGACGCTAAAATAGACTGGAGTTGTGACGTAGTAACTCCACTGGGCGTCTCCACACACGACGTCTTGGAGTGAAATAATGATCGTGATCGGTGATGACTTTGATTAACTTCGGATAATAATAATTAACGTGTATATAATACTGTTGCCCCACCGGTATTGGGGGTGTAAGCTCGCGGGAGAGACAGAGCTCTCAGCAACGGGCAGGGGGAGGGTCGTCTCCGTGCCAACGGCTCCGCCCACAACGCAGAGGCGAATTGTTAATGAGCTACTGCCGCTCTGCTGAAGCGAAGTCCCAGAAAACGGCACAGGTTTTGTGATTTTGGCTAAAAATGGCATAATCATAATTTAAAGACCACTGGGAATGTTTAAAAATAGCTCAAAATATGATCGGAGTGGGACTTTAAAGACTAAATGATTGATTTCAAATATAATATTAAATAACATTTAATAAAATATTCAATTTATTTTAAATGTACATACATTTTCATTTCAATGTTTACTAGTTTTAATATTAGGTGCGATTAAAAACTGCAATTATTTATTTTTTATTTAATTCACAGCCTATGTTTAATCTTCACTTGGGTGTGTTTCACTGTTTAATGCTAACACTGATCATTAGTAGCGCAATCTGGATGTGTTTTTGATGTTCAGCCACTTTGTGTTCCTCTGAATCATTGAGACCAACATCTCTGTATGTTTTTTAGGTTCCAGAGAGGCCAGTTCAGCACCACAAGGCCAGTGGGTGTACGTTAGCGACACCAGCGTACAGACTGTACCGGAGTCCAGAGTGCTGAACTCTCAAGCTTATTTACTTTTCTACGAAGAACTGCTATAGAGCCGTGCGGCCGCGTGAATCCGACACGATCCAGATGAATGCAACAGGCAATATCAGCTCAGACAACCGCGAGCACTTACTGCATGCCTATATCCTTGTATTTTAATGCAGGAAGGATTCTATATACTAAAATCTTGGACTTTTGACTCATTCATTACTCAAAGTGATTTGAATTCAAATTGGGAGCCATTATTATTGATGTAAAATAATATTCTGAAATTTAAGTTATTTATATTTTACAGCTAATATTTGAGCTTAACATTTGTGTGTGTGTGTGTGTGTGTGTGTGTTCATTTTGCTGGAGAAATTGCCAAAGAGTAATTTAGGGTAAAAATATGTATAGAATATATTATATGAGATGGAGAATTGTGCCAAAAGAGTCTATGACCTTTGTTGTGAAAGGGAAACTCAGCACAATATGCAGCTGTTGCTTTCAAAGTCGTTTAAACTACACTGGATCACACAAGCTATTCACTGCACAAACAACATGTCATGATTTGTTAGGAGACAATATTACATTCACAAGACTGATTGACAACAATATAATAAATTGTAATTTGTTGATTTTCATTCAATTATTATTTTTGTTAGCACATTTAACTTTGATTTGCTTGTTCAAGACTCATTTTTCATGTTTTTGAATGTATCAATAGTCAGACATAGTGGGCCCTCCTGTAAGGTTTTATGAATTTACAACTGAGATGTAACATATTTCTCAATATCTAATGGTTAAGGAGTTGGTATAATATTCCTGGACTTTGCCTCATGCCTAACTAAATATGAATAGAAAACAATTTTTTTATATTATTATTTTTCACATGCGACTACATCAGATCAGTGCCTACAGTTTATGAAGGCTGAGATTGTTTGTGCATGCCTTTTGCGAAGTATTATATTCATATAAGAGTATAAAGAGAACGATTTGTGTATATACCGATTAGACATAATTGTATGTCAAAAAATTAATCATGTTCAATACTATTTATTCTGTTTCCTGGGCAGATATTGCAGTAACACCATAGATTTGTGTGGTGTGCAAGGCTTCAGGGTTCCTCAAGCTGTTCTTTTGCTTGAATTTTGTGAATTGAATCTAGTATAAATCGTTTAAAATAATTTAAATACATTTAGTTGACAAAAACCTTTGCATGGGCTGAATTGTTTTGTGATCTATGGGTGTCTTCTCTCTCTCTCTCTCTCTCTCTCTCTCTCTCTCTCTCTCTCTCTCTCTCTCTCTCTCTCTCTCTCTCTCTCTCTCTCTCTCTCTCTCTATCTCTCTCTCTATGTTGTGTCGACCATTAGTCTCCACTGTCGCCACAAATTCTAGGATGCCATTTTCACTCTGTCCACGGCTGCGATGCGGCGTGACGGGTGAAAAGCCGTGCTGTTTTAGACCATGTCGCTGACTGGTGAAGAGGAGGTGGGTGTGGAATCCAGAAAAGGGCAACGTCCGAAAAGATCCCGTCCTCCTCCCTTCCTCCTCTCCTCATTCTGTGACATTCAAATCAAGCTGTTAGACAGTTATCAGTTACAACAGAGTAAAGACACCAACAAGAGTGCACAATCTTTTTGAAGCGTGTGTCTATTTTTAAAGCAGGGCTCTGGTTCGGGGATGTTGTGCCGGGGATTTAATGTGAGTTAATGATAGGATGTGTTCCCTCAGTCTGAACTGACAGAGAAACCTGATTTGGGAGATTGGTGGAGATGCTTTTGCTTTCAAAAGAACCTGCTGAATCTGAAGACATGTCAGGGTGGGAGAGGGTTTTTGCTTTTCTTTATACCTTAAGGGCAGACATAACAAGTGGTTAGAGATGATGCTTGTTATCTTTTTTGACCCAGCTGTGTTTCTGGTTTGCTTGACATCATGTAACCTCTTCTGTAATTCTTGCTAATGCAACTCTGTCTGTTTGGGGTGGCAGCACAGTGTTACACTCGTCTGTGGCTGGGTGAATTTTATTCCCTGTTGCTGGACACTAGAAACTAGATACTAGAATCTGTATGATGGATAGGATATCAGAGCTTTATTTAAGTGACGGCCATCGCATTTCTTGCTATTGAACCAGTCCTAGTGTGTGCATTTATCTGCTATTATTTGTTGAAGATGCCAGAGAGGTTCTCTGGAATGTCGGGTGTATTCAACTATTGGGTGCTTTACATTATTAGTTTGTTGAAGGTTTGTCCTTAAAATTTCTTCATTCCACACAAGCTTCAGTAACAGTGTGGTATTGAATTGCTCACTGAAACAACCAATACCACACTGCGCTCTTGTCTTTAATTGAGAATTCACAAACTGCAACCAGAGAACCTAAAAGGAAATACTATTACATTACATTCTTATAACAATATACGTCTAGTATGTTTATTGTCAATATATGGGAACTGGTAATTTTGAGAAAGTAACTGGGCATTATTCCAACAACTGAATCACATTTCCACATTACTGTTTCATTTAAATGGTCCAGTAGTAAGAGAAATTCCACGTAGTCTCTAAAGTATTATAAGAGTCTTAAAAATGGCTTCCATAATAATTATCAAAACCTATTAACCAATTTTATGCTTAGTAATATTTGAACTTGATTTCTAATATGCAGAGGTGTCACACTGTTTCCATTCTGCTGGGGTCCTGGTCTGACTTTTTAAAGCTGATATATAGATTTATTATCAGTTGTTCATTATCAGACAAAACATGCTATAAAATAACTAAAAATCAAGAAGCTGAGATATTTTTATTTAAGAACCAGGAATTCCATAGTCCTGAAAAAACCTTGGTGTATGAGGGAATTTTAATTGGGTCATTCCTGGGATTTGGGTGCCTTTTGTGTCCCCAGTAAAAATCATGATTTTATACTGCCTTAAAATGTTAATCAATATGAATTTTAAACCTGTCTTAGTCATAAATAACACAATTTCAACTCTAAGCATATTGAAATTGATTAAATAAAAAGTAATTTAAAATATTTTACAGCATTTACAAGCAGCAAAATGCAGAAGTACCAAAAATATATTGGGCAGCGGGGGACATTTGAGTAAAAAAAAAGGTTGAAAACTGCTGACTTAGATTCATCCATAGACTTGATGAAATTTGTATGTATAAAACAAGCATTACATTTTATATACTTTTATAAGGGTAATCTATCGAGCATTTTTCCTTGCTAGGTTTAGACAATTTCAGTTATTCTTTTTGGTTCTTATTTGATTTTAGAGGATTATTATTGTTATTTAAAAATATATAATAATTATAATAATGAAAAATGTGTATATAAATAGTGTTTATTAATTTATTTGTATTGATATGATCTTCACGTATATCCACTAGAGGGCCTGTGGGGTGAGGTCACTGTTGTTGGCATTGTTTCCGGGTCATCATTTCATCGCCATTTTACTGTTGAGAAGTGGAGAGGTAAGGAATCGCAACGTGTCTGTAATTCTTGAGCGAACTCTTTCAGAGTCGTGCGCTTCTCATTTGGATCAATTGCGGCGATTAGGGAACTAGTACATTTCGTGCGTTTAAAAAGCCTTGAATATTTTTTTAATGAGTGTTGATGTTGTAGACGCGCGGCCTAACGCTTGCATAGCCAGATTGACGACGACGCTTGGGTTCCTTTTACTCATAATTTTATTCAGTGAAATACAGAAAGGTAAATGCTCAGAAAGACTTTGTAAAGCACGGGTGCATGTTCCATCCTAGTCTGGTTTTTCAGTATTCTTATTGCGATTGTGTTTTCTCTGCTGTGTGTGTCTTCGGAACTGCAGCTGTGCGGGTTGCATTACAAATATTAATGATCCGCAATGAAAAAGGAGGGTTTGTTTTTAATGTCCTTATAAGGAAACTGCAAGTCGAAACAAGTCTTAAATGCTCTATTTGCTGTCACCATTTGTTCCCTGTTAATTGTGTGCAAATAATGTGTTTGTTTCATGCACATTTGCGTGTGTATTGCACAAAATGTTTTTTAAATATTAGAGCTGCATAATCTGACAAATCGGCTTCTGGCACAGGAATCACAAGGTGAGAGATGTGGGACCAGGGAGGACAACCCTGGCCTCAGTGGCCTCTGGGCTCACAGCAGCAGTGGATGCAGTCATTTCAGCATCAGCAGGATCCAGGTTAGGCCGTTGTTCTTATCTGACTGAGATAATAATAACATGCATCATGTACTCCAGTTGTTTAAACTGCTAGGTTGTTTTGCAGGTCAAGTGGACTGGGCTGCTCTAGCACAAGCATGGATAGCTCAGAAAGAGTCCACCGGAGGGGTTGCCGACCAGCCAGTGATTCAGCCCAATGGCCAGGAGATGCAGAACATGGAACCTCCAGCCCATAATAACCATGGTGCCTTTCCAGGCGATCCCAATTTTGGCAGGGGTTGGCAACCAGGTGAGAAAAAATGTTTCAGTTTGACAGTGGGCATTTTATAGAGAATGTCAAAAAAAAAATTTGAGTAAATCTTGCGTCCACTTTAAGACTCATTGCTTACTGCATTGTTTGTGTCACACCATGAAATGGAAATTGTATAAATGCATCTTATCTTAATGATCTTATTGTGAACAGTTAATCCAAGCATGTTATATTTTTATATATGTTTAATTAAATGAACTTGATCATCTGATGAAAGGACAGACTTCTCTGTGGTGTTGTATGTCCGCTTAAACCCCGCCCCTTCCTTACAATCGACTATAAGCTCTCATTCAGATCTGCTTTCATCCAGTCAACAACCAATGGATAGAACCAAGTCCCCTTCCTACTTTTTTATTGTTTGATAATTCATTTTGCTCAGATGTACTTAAAGGGATAGTTCGCCCAAAGATTAAAATTAGCCCATGATTTACTCACCCTCAAGTCATCCTAGGTGTATATGATGCTTCTTTCAGACGAATACAGTCAGAGTTATATTAAAAATGTCCTGGTTCTTCCAAGCTTTATAATGGCAGTTAATTGCTGTTTCTGTTTTGAAGTCCATAAAAGTGCACCTATCCATCATAAAAGTGCTTCACAAGGCTCCGGGGGGTTAATAAAGTCCTTCTGAAGCGATGCGTTTGTGTAAGAAAATTATCCATATTTAAACTTTACAAACTGTAATCTCTTAACTTCCGCTAACTGTCGTACGTGCGTTCACGAGACACTGGCGTTCCAGCGTATCATTTGATTAAAAGCAGAAGTAGCCTTTTCCTATAGGCTGCAGCTAAAGTGTTGCAAAAGGATCAACTATGGTGATGCATCAGAATTTCAAAAACCGAAGATATTCGGCCAAACCATCAAAGAAATTCTTTTTTTAGTTTCTGCCAAAATCATTTACTGAAATGGTAATGCTTAATTAGCACTTTTCTGATGCCTTTTAGTGTGTTTAATTCGCACCACTTGTATAAGCTACAACAAATAAGTGTGTTTAGCAATGTAAATGCAATTTACCGTCACCAAAAATGCTGCTAGTGTAGCAAAATGTGTTCAGCTGAAATATCGAGACTTTATTACAACTGATTTAATTCATCACCTGATAAAACGACACCCTGAACAGCATACCATGTTCAAATACCCACTTAAACACTTTTTCCTACTGAAACATGCCAGTGCTGATCATAAGTGCATAGCTGATATGTTAAAAGTGTTTAAAATATGATCTTACTTGCGGATTGTTTATAGAGTGGGCAATGCATAGCCAGCCTCCTCATCCCCCTCCAGAACAAGCATGGATTCCTTCTGGCCAAGGACCGATGGATGTCGTCAACCCGTCAGAAGACAGTAACAGTCAAGATAGTTTGGAATTTCCTGGAGACCCACATCATGGGGGCTTTCCTCAAAACAGTCATGGGTTTGGGGGTCAGCCTGAGCCTTACCCTATTGGCCCAGTTGGTGTCAATCAGTTTGATTATCAGGTACGCTTGCTTAGGTTATCAAAAGTTATTTCCAATTTCTAATGTCTGTTTTAGTTACATTTATGTCCATTTCATCTTAGCATGGAGCAGCTCCAACGGGGGCAGCATATGGACCCCCCTCCACCGGGTTTCACGCACCTTATTGGCCTGAAGGACCGCAGAACAGAAGAGACCGTCTTCCTACCTTCAGACCAGAACGGCCCAGATCCCCCAACCAGATGGGAATAAAACCAGAGACGCCTACTCTTGGTGAATATAAATATTGATGCAGATGCATAAGGGCCGTAACACACCAAGTCGACGGGTCGGGCTAGAACATAGGGCTGGGTAGGGATGGGCAACAATTAATCGTGATTAATTGCATCCAAAATAAAACTTTGTGTTTACATAATATGTGTGTGTGTATAATTATTTTGTATATATAAATACACACATATATTTAAGAAGAATGGGTTCTTAATATATAAAATATTTATATATAATATCAATTATGTGTATATATATTTATACAGTATATACATGCAAATATTTCTTAAATGTATATACATGCATATGTATTTATATATACAAAATAATTATACACACTGTCACACATGTATTATGTGTAAACAAACTTTTATTTTGGATGCGATTAATCGTTGCCCATCCCTAGAACTAACAATTATTTTTTCAATCGATTAATCTATTGATTATTTTCTTTATTATCTATTTTATCTATGTTTTAATTTTTCCACCGAAATATTTAAATTTTTTCCTTCTCGATTAATACTTTGGTTATACCAATAAATAATTGCTGTAACTAACTTATGTATGAACTTTTAGATGCATTTTTGCAGAGCATCATTTTATTCGGTCTCCGTTAAAGAAATTCCCAAACTTTAGATCAGGCTCAATTTTTGTAATAACGGCTGATTTTCAGCATGCCCAGGAGTTTGAGCCGCAATCACTTGGAATGAACATTAACCGTACACTTTACATCATCTTACCTGAGCATTCTAGTCCACGAATATTTTCATAACATGAGCCTCATCATGATTGATATTCAAATTGGCAAACAAGTGTTGCTGTTCTAGACATTTATTTCCTTACACGCATGCACTAGTTCAACTTTCTTTCAGTCACGGCACCCTTTGAAAATGTTCAAAGATTTGTGGCACCCTACACTAGTGTTGATACTTTGATATGATACCTTGAAATGTATTGATTTTAAATGCCACAGGGAAGAACCGCCAACTGTCATATAGATATTTTTTATATTATTTTTTTTAATTGTCCTTCCATTGAAGGTCTAGGAATCAGTCATTTCTTCTGAAGAGATCACTTTATATGATTACATATTTAATTAAGGCTTTTATTCATATATAAACGTTGCTCAATTACCATTGCAAATCTCACCTAAATGTTTGCTCACTAAGTGTATTTGTGTTTTTATATTGGGATAATTTTGTTATAATTGTACAGGATAGCTTGTTTATAATATAAGTTTTTAATATATTTTATAATGTAATAATTTCACAGTTAATCTCCAAATTAATAGGGCTGGACCTGGATATTCGAATATTCGAGTATTCGTTCGGTGGGTTGGTATTCGATTTGAAAATGAAACATTCGAATATTCGTTGTTGTTTTTTTCGCACCTGGCATCCCCCTCGAAACTGTTCTCATTCGCGCTTGAATATGTTTTACACTATAAAATTTGGTGAAATATAATACTTAACATATAACTTCGTTATAGCTACCTAATAAATATATTTGATTCTTCTTGGACTACTAAAAGTGTTCCTGCAACGGGAGTATTCTCTGGCTAGAGCGCAGAACAGCGGAGTTTGTATCATGGACAGAAGTGCATGCCTGAGCTTGTGTTTTAGGTCAAGCTGCGTTGCTTTGACATTGTGGAAAATAGAATAATAGAAACAAAATGTATATCCTTTTTACCCGTTATTATTAATCTACTGCGAAATATAAATTGAAATTTGTGATGTTATTTTATTGTTATTGCTACAGTGTTCTTTATTTAGGCTATTACAGTTCATTCATTTATTTTTCCTTTTTCTATATTTAAATTTCGTTTTTATTTATTTAAATCTACCCTACTTTGTCAGTGAGAAAAATATTATAAGACTTTACCTTATTAAAAATATTGCTTAAGTTAAAAGACCTGTGTGTGTGTTTTATATCACTAGTGCGTGCGTGCAGTGTCTGTTCTCGGAGCATATAAGCCCTGCTCCCGTGAGGTGCGCCGCTTATTTAAATCTACCCTACTTTGTCAGTAATTTGTTAGTGAGAAAAATATTAGACTACCTTATTAAAAATATTGCTTAAGTTAACAGACCTGTGTGTTTTATATCACTAGTGCGTGCAGTGTCCGTTCTTGGAGCAGATAAGCCCTGCTCATGTGAGGCGCGCCGCTTATTTAAATCTACCCTACTTTGTCAGTAATTTGTTAGTGAGAAAAGCAATATTTTTAATAAGGTAGTCTAATATTTGTCTCACTAACAAATTACTGACAAAGTAGGGTAGATTTAAATAAAGCGCACGCGGCCGCATGCCTCACGCGAGCAGAGCTTATATGCTCCGAGAATGGACACTGCACGCACTAGTGATATAAAACACAGGTCTGTTAACTTAAGCAATATTTTTAATAAGGTAGTCTAATATTTAAGTTAACAGACCTGTGTGTGTGTGTGTGTGTTTTAAATCACTAGTGCAGTGTCCGTTCTCGGAGCATATAAGCTCTGCTTGCGTGAGGCGCGCGCGCTTCCCGCTTGTGCTGTTCTGTAGTTTATTAAAAGTTTATTAATTCTGAACTTGTCGCGTCTCGCCTGTCTATCTATATTGCACCAAATACGGCACTGCACTCCTTGTGAAGTCGTTTGGATGAACGGTTCTCGAAATAATCAAAATGCAAACGGACAGACAGACATATAGAGAATCCGAAGCTTCGAATATTTGATGTTCATTACTACCGAAGCTTCGAAGCTCAAAAAATGGTATTCGGACCAGCCCTACAAATTAATGTAGAAACAACATACAGTAGATTTTAAATGATTGTTTAATGGCATATTTTTATGTATTAAGGCCAGTATCACTGATACCAACACATTATCGCCATTCAACACTACAGTATAATTGAAAGCTATCAATTTTAACATTTATTAGGCTCCAAAAAATATACATTGTTATATACACAGAAATTGAGTTAAGTTATCAAACACTTTAGTCTTCACTGCATAAATTGTAAATTAAATATAGATCAATCCTTATTAAAGCTACAAGCGTTCTTTAGTCTAGAGCAGCGAGTCATTTTCTGTTACGTGTTCTTTAATTTGACAGCACAGACATAACCGACGTGTTTATGTGAATACGGACGGACGTTGTGACAATATTTTAGTGTGATTTGACCATAAGCGCAACAAGCCATGGAAAAGAGGCAGCTTTATATGCACTGGGAATGAAGCACAGGAATTAAATCATGCGCAACCCCCGCAATTCAACGCCGAAAACTTACAATTTGCATTTTTATTATATGTGTGGGTTATTTGTTATTAGAGAGATCCGAGATTGATGGTACACAATATAATTTTTTTTTTCTTACACATTTTAGCAATTTTAAAATGTTTGGAGTTTTTGCACGGCACCCCTGTTGGGAAACGCTGTGCTAGTTGTCTTTGTGTTCAAGTGCAGCTTTTTGGCCAAGACGCAGCCGACATGAGGCAGCAACTCCGTCACCTTTTGTCGCCGTTAGTTCTTTGACGTCAACTTGATGTGTCACAGCCTTAAGAAAAACTGCTGTTATAGAGGGATGCACATGATAACACTGTCTTGGTGCTAGATGCTGTTAAACGGAGGACCCTGCCGGCATGGATTCGAGAAGGCCTGGAAAAGATGGACCGTGAGAAGCAGAAAAAGTTGGAGAAGGAGAGGATGGAGAAAGAGCGTGCTGAAATGGCAATTAATGAAAGGGATAGCGATATAGTAGAGGAGGAAGGTGATGGTCCTCGGTTGCCACGCAAGAGCAAATTTGTAAGCATCTTTTTCATAATCTGTTTACAGCGAAGGAACCTGCTGAGGTTACTTTGGCAACTGTTGTCCCAGGGTTCACTGACATGCACAAATGTTCATTGACATGATCATTATTATCTTAAGTAATTCAAAGACCCCATGAAATGGCTCATCAAGCACAATTTTATTTCTCTTGATGTATTTTCCATTGAAACATTGAGTGTGTACACAACTTTTCAAAAGTATATGAGGTTAGTAAATGTTATAAAGAAATTGCTACTTTTATTCAGAAAGGGGTGCATTAAATTAATCAACTGGCAATTAAAAAACGTACATTATTACCAGAAAAATGTTGAACTTCCTATTCATTAAAGAAATTCTGAAAAAATAAATTAGTTTCAAAAAAATATATTAAGCAGCATAGCATAAGAAATATTTCTTGAGCACCAAATCAGCATATTAGAATAACTTCTGAAGGAATTCAGAATTAAGGAGTAATGATGCTGAAAATTCTGCTTTGGCACCACAAGAATAAACTACATTTTAAAAACTATTAAAATAGAAGACGGTTACATAAATTTGCAAAAATATTTCAGAATATTACTGTTTTTATTGTATTTTTGAACAAACAAATGCAGTCATAGTGAGCATAAAAGACTTTTTTTCAAAAAATGAAAACTTTCCTGCCCCAATCTTTCGAACAGTAGGGTATATCTGCTACAACTTATAGGCATAAACTAGCACATAGATGACCTTAAAACTATCTGACAGGGACTGAGCCACAAAACTTCCAATTAATTTCATGGAGTCTTTTAAGTTGTTACATTGCTTGTTAGCTGTTGCACCCTAACATCAAAAATACCTATCGGCGCTAATGTCATCTGCAAGCATGTGGTCTCTGGTCCAATCATCTACTCCTCTTTAATTCAGGACAGTGATGATGAGGATGGTGAAGATGGTGCCGACGAGGATGGCGAATCCGGGAGGAGAATGGAGTTTGGTGGCAGAACTTCTCCTGTTCAAGAAGACCAAAGTGAACCAGAAATGACAGAAGAGGAGAAAGAGTTTCAGCTGGTCTGTTCACACAATCCTCTGTCTTTGCATTCGCCAGTCCACTCTCATCACTTGTGCTTCTCACCGTTCCTATTTGCTTCTTATAGATGCTGATGACTAAAACTCTTCTCACCGAAGTTCTCCTTGAAGTCACAAATGAGGAGATCTTCTTACTGGCTAAAGAGACTCATCGCAGAGCCACTAAAGGTCTGCTCCTTTTCTCTTCTGTCCGTGCAACTGTGCCTTCACGTTTAATTCTGAGGAAGAGCCACATTTTCACAGAAATTAGACTTGGTTATGTTTTGACTGATATATATAATATATGAAGACTTTTTATGTGACTGATGCACCTTGGTAATACTTTGATAAGCAAAAGTATGTTTCTTCATCGGCCATTCTATGCTAATGCAACAGAAGATGAAAACAAACCGCAGAGGGAGGGTGGATATGGTCACATAGATGCAGTTAAATGCAATCTTTCAAAGGGTTCCCAGTCAAATCCGTTCTTAGATTTACTTCCTGTAAAACAAGTACTTCCTCACTTCTGTGTTTGCCAGATGGCATATCATTTCGAAAGTGACACTGCATTAGTACAGACTGGTTTTCTCCTCCATTGTTTGCCTGTTTGACAGATTTTGTGTGATAACCTTTTTCTTCTCTCCATCCTTTTTTTGTTAATTTTTTTTTTTTTTTTTTGCCGAAGGCAGCTCTTGTGAATAGTGCATATGTGTACCCTCATCTCTAGAGACTCTTGCCTATTCGAAAGTGGTGGCTGTATGTGTTTTAACATGTTGTTCCTGTTGTTGATGTGAATCAAAGCTCCTGCAAAACAGCTGGCACAGTCAAATGCACTGGCTTCTCTGACCGGCCTTGGTAAGTGTCTTTACATTTAGGTCCTCCGGGGGGGTGGGGGGGAAGTAAACGGGTGTGTGGGGGTTCTCAGCTCTCTAATGAACTTTGTTACAAGCTCAAGAGCTCAAGCAGCAGATCTTCTCAAAATGGTTAGCTTCCAGCAACACTTTATAGAAGATTATAAAACGCATGCTTCTTTTACTAAGGTGGGCTTTAGTGAAGTTTTATGTAGTCGAGTAGGTGAGAAAGGAGGGACTGTTAGCTTGCGACTATGAATGCTATGCTCCTGCAGTCCGTTATAAGAGGGGGGCTTTGTTGCCGCAGGAGGGCTGGGTGAGTACGGCTCGGACGAGAGTGAGGATGAGGAGCGGAGTGTGAAAGGATCGGATTCATCGGATACAGACGATGAAGAGCTGCAGCACCGCATTCGCCAGAAACAGGATGCCTTCCGTCGCAAAGAGAGGGAGGAGCAGCAGCTGCAGGAGAGGCTGGCACTGGAGGTTCAGACTATAAAAGGTGGGTACATCCAGAGAGAGAGAGAGAGAGAGTGTGTGTGTGTGTGTATATATATATATATATATATTAGTGCTGTCAAACGATTAAAATATTTAATCGCGATTAATCGTATTAATGTCATAGTTAACTCCCGATTAATCGCACATTTTTATCTATTCTAAATGTCTCTTGATTTCTTTTTGTCTTTTTTTTCCCCTCATTTTACTCTTATCAACATGGAAAAGTGGATTGGCTTGCTTTGTGCAAATGTTTTTTATTGAAAACAACATTGGCATATACTGTTCAATTTCACACTAACATTCTCACTTGGAGCAAATAATCTCTCACACAATGTAACACTGTCCAACAATAAAAGGGTGAAAGAAATACTGAGAGGTCCTGATATTGACGAGGGGGCGGAGAATTCGCATCAGCTGTGTGTGTGCTTGGCCATCAAGTGGTATTTCAGACTGGACGTGCTGCGATGATGATAGCTCAGTTACAACGACAAAACACACATCACTTTGGTGTTGTCAATGGGACCATTTGGCAACTTTTTAAAGTAAACTTTCCATTCAGAATCTTATTGGCATCCATTTCGGCATCTCGCCCTCGTCATCCACTCAAAACGTAACGTTAACCTACTATTTGGCCGGCGCGCAAGCCCAAACAAGTGTGTGCGGCGTCGTGCCTGTTTTGTTTCCGGTCTAGCTAGATCCGCTTGCGCTTTGGTCGACGCAGCAACAAAACGTCCTCGCGCGGCGCAAGCCATTGAAATCAATGGGTTTCATATAGACAGTAAAAGAAATGGACACAGCGACCCCATAGATTTCAACGGAGAAAGTTGAAGCCCATAAAAGCACTCACTTCCTGATAGCCAAGCGCACTGCGCAGGCTCAAACTGAGCTTGATGACGTAGTTGTCACGTGAGCAACCGTTCTGACCTTCTAGTAGCTGTGCCGAGACAAATCTGAATTGAAATCTGAAACAAATCTGTTGTTGAAATATTTTGTCCCGTTGCTTTTATGAACTCTCTATCTATGGGCTTCTCCCTTGACTTTATGCCTCCATGTCCACCCGATTGCCTCATAGACAGTAAACGATTGCCTACGAGCTTCTACTTCTGTCTATACGGTAATGTCTCTACTGTGCGACAGAGCGTCCTGTGGTTATGACGCAATCGTTAGCCTATTTTTACAAAAACGGCTTCTACGGGACCATAACGTAAGATACAAAGTAATGGAGCCTTTTATCCATTGTCCCGTTTCTTAAGAAATAAATAATGGACAAATTGAGTCTTTGGATGCCTCAGATGTAAAGTTATTCGCTGTCAAAGTGACGCCAAAATGAATGGGAGTCAATGGGATGCTAACAGTAGGTGATAGCCAGCTACAATGGCGGCCCCCAGAGGAAGCTTCAGTTTCCGGCGGATGGATTACCCCCTTGGTTTCATAGCGCAGCGCCGTGCGTGCCGCGTCCTGTTGCAAAAGCATGTGAAAACTACGTTTGCTAGGCCAAAAAGACTGTTAATGATGCAATAAAAAAATTGACGCCATTAAAATGGGTTTGCGTTAACGCCGTTAATAACGCGTTTAACTGACAGCCCTAATATAAATATATATAAGTATATTATAAATATAATCAGCAGCAGCAAACTGTCCTTATCACAAAAAAAACTTGTGTAAATATATGTAAATGTGTATATAATTAATCTAAATAAATTATATACATTTGATTTATATCTTTTAATATTTAATTTATAAAAAGTTAATGTGTGTGTGTGTGTATATATATATATATATATATATATATGTGTGTATAAATGAATGTATGCCTGTTCATTTATTTTTATTAATTATAAAAAAGTCAAAAAAAAAAAAAATACACTATATTATTGAATGTTATAAAGTATATTTTGTAATATATATTGTTTTATTATAATATAAATTTTCAATTTTAAAATGTTATTTATTCCTGTGATTGCAAAGCTGAATTTTCAGCATTATTACTCCAGTCTTCAGTGTCACATGATCCATGAGAAATCATTCCAGTATGTGGATTTGGTGCTTAAGAAACATGCATCAATGTTGATACCTTTGGTCAATTAAATACATTTTTTCTATATACACTGAACAAAATTATAAACGCAACACTTTTGTTTTTGCCCCCATTTTTCGTGAGCTGAACTCAAAGATCTAAGACTTTTTCTATGTACACAAAAGGCCTATTTCTCTCAAATATTGTTCACAAGTCGGTCTAAATCTGTGTTAGTGAGCACTTCTCCTTTGCCGAGATAATCCATCCACCTCACAGGTGTGGCATATCAAGATGCTGATTAGACAGTATGATTATTGCACAGGTTTGCCTTAAGGCGGGCATACACTGTGCGATGTCTGTGCGATTTCAGCACGGTACCTACTCACACTGACCGAGTAAATCGCATGCAATGTAAAGCCAAAGTTCAGGATTTATGTGCTTACACTATATGGTCCGATCATCGAGCTGCGACTTCACTGCTCACACTATAAGTGTGAAATATCTGCGATAAACCTGGATTGCGCCTATAGACGATATCATGTATCCAGAGATATTGTCAAAACAAGCATCAGCTATCTATATCAAGATGATTTAGCATTTTCAATTTATGTATTAAATGATTATTGTTTGTATTATTGTATTATCATTATTAGGGGAGGCCTAGGCTAATTTTATTATTAAATTGATCCGCTATTATAATTAATTTGCCACGCAATAATTTCACAGCACATAACCAACGTGCTGTGAGGATAATAAAATATTACATAGAAGCTTACTCCTCCTCTTTGAAAATTGTCTAAAACATTTAGGTCGATTACAATGAATTATAGGCATATAAATAACTATTAACAGTCTATAATATGTCTGAACATTGCAATAATTAATCAATGAAAATTAAAAACAGGTTTATTTCAAAAACATTGTTTAACAAATTAATAAAAGGGGCGTTACATCGCAGGTGGCTTGGAAGACGTGGGTAACATATGGTTAATCCATTTTGCAACACGAACTGGAGGTAAGCAACAGTAATTTGTAGCTAGTTTGAACTACAGAACTTAAAGATCTCCCTCTTTTCGTTTTTATTTTATTTTTGCTGCAGATGAATTGGTTAAACTTCTGTTTTCGCGCAGGCGCAGTGGGGGAAAAAACACTGAGTTTAGGGCAATCGGTTCGTAGCTTTGCTTCAACTGTGCGATATAGTCACGAGGAGCGACCAAAATTCCTGACATGCCAGAAATTCATCCGACCATCTGATTATCGATCGGGAGAGGTTAATCGCCTCTCGTTTCTCCCTGTACACTGCACGAACACTGCACGACAAATGACGCACGACAAAGCTGAAAATCGGTCCGACCCGAGTCAGAATTCGGCTCAAAATCGGACGAAAATCGCACAGTGTATGGCCGCCATTAGGCTGGCCACAATAAAAGGCCACTCTAAAATGTGCAGTTTTATTACACAGCACAATGCCACAGATGTCACAAGTTTTGAGGGAGCGTGCAATTGGCATGCTTACTGTAGGAATGTCCACCAGAGCTGTTGCCCGTGAATTGAATGTTCATTACTCTACCATAAGACGTTTCGCAGAATTTGGCAGTACATCCAACCGGCCTCACAACCGCAGACCACGTGTAACCACACCAGCCCAGGACCTCCACATCCAGCATCTTCACCTCCAAGATCGTCTGAGACCAGCCACCCGGACAGCTGCTGCAACAATCGGTTTGCATAACCAAAGAATTTCTGCACAAACTGTCAGAAACCGTCTCAGGGAAGCTCATCTGCATGCTCGTCGTCCTCATCGGGGTCTCGACCTGACTGCAGTTCGTCATCGTAACCGACTTGAGTGGGCAAATGCTCACATTCGATGGCGTCTGGCACTTTGGAGAGATGTTCTCTTCACGGATGAATCCCGGTTTTCACTGTACAGGGCAGATGGCAGACAGCGTGTATGGCGTTGTGTGGGTGAGCAGTTTGCTGATGTCAACGTTGTGGATCGAGTGGCCCATGGTGGATATAGTGTGGGCAGGTGTATGTTATAGACAACGAACACAGGTTCATTTTATTGATGGCATTTTGAATGCACAGATGTACCGTGACGAGATCCTGAGGCCCATTGTTTTGCCATTCATCCACGACCCATCACCTCATGTTGCAGCATGATAATGCACGGCCCCATGTTGCAAGGATCTGTACACCATTCCTGGAAGCTGAAAACATCCGAGTTCTTGCATGGCCAGCATACTCACCGGACATGTCAACTTGAGCATTGAGCATGTTTGGGATGCTCTGGATCGGCGCATACGACGGCGTGTTCCAGGTCCTGCCAATATCCAGCAACTTCGCACAGCCATTGAAGAGTAGTGGACCAACATTCCACAGGCTACAAACAACAACCTGATCAACTCTATGGGAAGGAGATGTTGCACTGCGTGAGGCAAATGGTGGTCACACCAGATACCCCCCCCCCCAATACAGTAAAGCTTTTATTGTGGCCAGCCTAAGGCACACCTGTGCAATATTAATGCTGTCTAATCAGTATCTAATCAGCTGTGAGGTGGATGGATTATCTCGGCAAAGAAGTGCTCACTAACACAGATTTAGACAGATTTGTGAACAATATTTGAGAGAAATGGGCCTTTTGTGTACATAGAAAAAGTCTCAGATCTTTGAGTTCAGCTCATGAAAAATGGGGGCAAAAACAACTGTTGCGTTTATAATTTTGTTCAGTGTATGTATGTATATGTGTGTGTGTATATGTATGTGTGTGTGTGTGTATATATATATATATATATATATATATATATATATATATATATATACCGTAATTCCTCAAATAAAGACCGGTATTCAAATAAACGCCGGGCCTCTGATAGTGGCCGGGGGCGTGGTCAACGCGGACAAATAAAGGCCGGTCTCAAATTAAGGCCGGGGAAAAATTTGTGTACACTCAAAGACGGACTCGCTCAGCGGTTGTCATATCACAACTATTCAGTGTTTTTAACCACATGTTTATTTTAGGTTTCAGACATTTAAATAGATATGATTTATAGCAAAACAATACATTTATAGTTTGTAAAATACACAATGGTGTCTATGGAAGCAGCAATAACAATCCATTCAAATATATTTGGCGACGTGTTTTATTCATATCAGATACACAGTGTAAGTAACTATAAAGTTTACTCTATTCTTCTCCCAGTTCACCGGCCACTTTCATGTATTTCGGGAGAAACTGAAGAATTCACACGCTGTAACGTAACAAATCCAAAAGACAGGAATCTCTGAACTGCGGTGCCCATCTCACGTTACAGATCAAGATAATTTATAAAGGGTTTTAAACGACAAAACAAACTCACTTACACGGATTTGAGAGTCAGAATAGAAGATAGTTGATGACATGGTAAGCAAGTTTGTTAATATTTAGAAATAAAAGCGCTACATCTGTCATACAGCGCTATTTTGGCTGTGGTGAACACGTGCCAAGCATGACGCGTCACCATGGAAACTTGGCTGGCGGGCGGGCGGGGATCGCGAATTAGAAATAAAGGCCTGCCTCTAATAAAAGCCTGCTTCAAATAAAAGCCGGCTACCATCTGCAGTTCAGGTAAATAAAGGCCCCGGTCTTTATTTGAGGTATTACGGTATATATAAAAATTTAAAGCCCCAAAATTTTTTGCGGTAGTGTGTATTTTCTTTAATTAATAATTGTTTATTTTGTGTTATTAGTTGACAAAGAACATAACTATTATTCCACCTTGTAAAATGTGTATACAGTAACTTTTTGTGTTTGTGTTTTCAGAAGACTTGGCATCGGAAAGGGTGAGCAGAGAGAGGGCAGGTTATGAGGAGCAGACAGATTCCAAACACAAACAGGAAGTTAGGGAAAGGGAGGCAGAGCCTACAGTAGAGCGACGCAGGTCGCGTAGTGAGCCTGAGGTCAGTGAGGTCAAGCGTGCAAGCAAAGAGCACACAGGGCGTAACGGAGGAAGTGCCAGCCCCTCGCCGAGTGAGCGACGTAGCCGCACCTCCAGCTCTAGCTCTTTCAGCAGCCGGTCCTCTTCATCCTCCTCATCCTCTCGTAGCTCCTCCCGCTCCTCCTCTCCTAGAAGGAAAAGGCGACGCAGCCGCTCCGCCTCTCGTGGGACTCGCAGGCGCAGCCGAAGTCGCAGCTCTCGCAGGCATCACTCAGAGCGCGACAAGGGCAGAGACAGGAGGCGGAGCACCGAACGTTCCTCTCGTCACAGGAAGCGCAGCCAATCACGGCAGCGCAGATCCAGCAGGGGCCGCAGGAGCAGGTCCAAAGCCAGTCGCAGCCGCAGCAGAGAGAGGAGGCGCAGCAGGGACCGCAGGCGCAGCCGGAGTCGCAGTACGAGCCGCAACAGGCGGAAACAGAAAGCCTCCAGCAAGGACAGGGACAGAGACAGGAGGAAAGAGAGGAGCCGGAGCCACGACAAGGAGAAGAAGAAAAAAGAGAAGGAATTAGATAAAAAGAAAGACAAACAGAAGGCCAAGGAGAAAGAGGGCGAGGGCAGTTCAGTAAGGGACGAGGAAGACGATAGCAAATTGAGGCGTAAAAAAGAGAGCGAGAGGACTGACTCTCACAGTGAGAGGTTTTCCCGGCAAGACAGCAAATCTAGCAAGAAAGGCTCCGCCAAAGCTAGCAAGAAGTATTCCGATTCAGAGTCCAGCAGGAGCAGGTCCCCTTCCCCTGAGGTTAGCAAAGAAAAAAAGTCTAAGAAATCAAAACGTAGTCGATCAAGGTCAACGGAAAAATCTCACAAGTCTGGTAAGAAGGCAAGCCGCAAACACAAGTCTAAGTCACGATCAAGGTAGTATCCATTTTCTTTCTACTTTTTTCTTTTATTGTTGAACTGCTTTTTTGTGTGTGAATGATCAATAGTATTTAGAATGTCAACTGTTGCAATTCAAATTAGGTTCAAGTTCATTTTAAATTAACATGGTACATTTAAATTTGCAGTCACATAATGTTGAATGTATAATAGCCGAGTTATCCATAAATGGTTGGGCTGTGCTTCTCAAGTGCTACTGAGATTGATATAATTTCCCCCCTTTTCTCATTCAGTGTTGATCCAACAGCTGTTTAAGGTGTGTGTATGAAGCTCTGGATGTGATCTGTTCTAGTGATTGCACTAATAGTCTGTCTCCCGTTTCTCTTGCAGGTCCACATCTCCCGGCCGTCGCAAGCGTTGAGGGGTGTTCTGCCTCTTGTCTGTGCACTTCTTTTAAAATTCCATGAGTTAACAGGCTTGTCTCATTATCGAGGCAACGTTGTAGGTGAACTCTCCACTCCAAATCCCCTCACTTCCCTCATTTTGTAAATATATGGTATTTTTAAGTGTTGTCTTCAAAACAGATGATTTTGAATGATAGTTTCTTTTTTGCCTTGTATTATGCAAGACTAAGCATTCAAGTAGTCAATAGAACCTTGAAACTGTAACATTTTAAGAACCTAACACCAGAGAAAATAAATTCTCATTTAATGTAAATTGTTCAATAAAACAAGAATGAATCTTTCTGTCTTGACATGGCCTGCCTCATTTTGTTTGCTGTTTGAAATGCCTTGTTCTGGGTGGAGACAGATTATCAACAATGTGGAATTATGATCATATTTACAATGAAATCTTCATTACATGATTTAGCATTGTCTATAAACCACGTTCAGTGTTCTTTGCAAAACAATTAAAAGTTTGATCACTTATCTTCATGTTGTTTTAAACCTGTGACTTTTTTTTTGTTCATTGTAAAATGTAAAAAAAAATATATATATACAATTTTAATTTAAATCTTGTGGTTTTATTCCGGTCTTGATTCAATTTGGATACATATTAGGTAGACTACAGTAGATGTTAATTTTTCTCAAGAAAGAAAATCTCACCGAATGCTGTAAACATAATTACAGAGAGCCCTGGCTGTCTGCTGGTATTATTAAAGGTTAAAAAATAACTCAAATTAAATATAGGCCTAATGCGGTTTTTCTTACAACGAACTTTATAATATTTTACTGATATAAGTAAAAAAATATAATAAGTAATATAGTGCACATATTTAGCAAAATACTCATTTATACTAATACTAAATGTATTCTAAAATACTATTTTTTTCTAGAAAACTTATGGCTTTCCTGGGGTAAATGTAACGTTATGTGACATTGTACTCCAGCTATTTTATTGACCTCTTTCCGCGGTTGAAAAACACTGATTGGTCGTTACAGTATGTATGAGGCATACATTTCGGTAAGTTGTAGCCTAGGCTACTGTATCTTTCAACACATCTTACACACCTTCGTGTTTATTTACTATAGCTAAAGAGAGATGATAGGTTCACGTGCCATTTGAGGCGCTACAGCGAGCTGTCACATTTAAAAGCGCCAAAACGGTATTTATTGTTTGAATTTCGTAATAAAATTGACAATCTGAGAGCTGAGAATTATGCCGCGTTCCAGGCAACCTGTAACCCGTGTTTTTCCAACCTTATACCCGTGAAAGTGCACTGGAACGGCAGTCAAACCCGTGACTTCCCACCCGTGAACTCGTACTAGATCGATGTAGGCCTACTCCCAGTTACGAGTTCTGACGTCACATAGCCCGCGGAACCATACAAAACAACCCCCCCCACACACACACACACACACACGGTGAGAATGCACTTTAGGCCAATATAACGTTTCAGTCAAATTAATAATTATATAATAATGATAAAAATACACACACGATTATGTATTACAATTTTAAGTGTCTCTGAAACAATAAGTATATATTGCGCACAGGTAGTTTGGCGTGACTGGATGGAACGCTACAAAGTCGTGAGTCGTGGTTTGAAGTCGTGATTTACCTGCTCAAAAACCTGCCTGGAACGCAGCATTATTTCATATTAAAAGTAACCTGCTCTGCGTCGCGATTTTTCTCTGCGTGAGAAAATGGATGTGTGGCGTGAGAGCGTGTGAAAAGTGAGTCTCACGGTCATGCGTAAGAGTTGGCAAGTTATTCACGGATAACCGTTAAGTACTGCGGACGAACCGAGGCAGTGAGTTGAACTCAAGAACTGTATCAGCCTGATTCGTGTGAACATCGTTCAGACTGATTTTGTGAACTACATTCTTCACACACACAAAAAAAAATAAAGTACATGTTTGAATTGACACGAGAGAGTATAATGAATTCCTATTTTTACGTGAGCTCCCCATTCATTTCCTGAATTACATTTTAAGATATTAAGTGCATACTTCCGAGAACGTGGAATGGCAGTTGTTTTGCGGTCAAGCAAACTTGAATGTTGTGGTTCCAGATAAATGCAGTAATGATTTAATTTAAAACATGTACGTGGTATTAACCATAAAGTATTAAAACGTATTCCACCTTTTCAGGTGAATAAAGTGTGTTGAAATGGAATCAGTCGATAATACTACATTTGTTATTTATGGTTTATCCCAATGTGGGATAGGAACGTTTAATTCCATTTAGAGTTTCTGCTCGGTCAGAAGTTCTGCGAACACGCCACGGTCACATTGGATTTAAATGACTGAAATGCTCATTTGAGATACATGTGGGACGCAATAAGATGCAGTCATGTACTCCAGTAAATTTGCACGATTAGCTTTCGGGCTGTTAGCAGAATCTACGTTCATATGCCGGCTAACCCGAAACGTGTCCTTTAAAGGGAAACCATTGCGTTCTCTGTGCAGCTGGACGGTGTGTCAGCATCACCGACAGAAGAATCAGCTGTCAAATGGGTGAGACTGATTTAATCGGCTTAAAAAGTTGGTATGCAGTTAAATGCATGGCTTTCCCCCCCTTAATTGGCCAGTTTTCTAGTTTACCCGCTGTGTTTTTGTTTACTAGCGAATCATAACAACATAGGAGATTTTAACATTAGTTTTCTTCTGCAGATTGCCCCGTTTAAATGTCCGCACGGTTTCCCAGAGTACTGTGGACCCCGCCGAGGTGCGCAAGTTTCAGGCCATGGCGAGCAAGTGGTGGGACTTGCGGGGAGAGTTTGCAGCCTTGCACTCCATGAATGACCTGAGAGTGCCTTTCATACGGTGTGTACTTTCTACTAATGAAATTAGTGTCAATAGTGATACATTTTTAAATAGTTACCTAAAATCTTGCTGATGGTAAAGATAAATACTTTTTGTTTGCCATGACTGCACTAAAGTATTTTTCTTTACCATCAGCAAGATTTTAGGTAACTATTTAAAAATGTATACTTCCATTATACATATAACATTTTAACCTAAGATCTGGTCTCCATTCATTTTAAAGTATCTTGGTACTAATACATGACGGTCAAAAAAGTTGCATGCATTACAGCTTAATAAAAAAATGTATGAATGAACAAAATACTGTTTTAATTAGGGTTGCACAATATAAAATAAAAAATCTTTTAATTTATCAAAATTGGTCATATTAGATATTTATTTGTGCATTCTCATTTTCATCTACAATTACATTCAGGTGACAGTGACATATAATCTGAAAACACTATCTCTAAAAACAGTACAAATGTAATAACTGCAATAACTTTTAGTGTAAATTTATTTGTAAAAAAAAACATTTATTTTAATATCAGCTATTTTGGTTATAACATGGCTATAAATAATTTTAGTGACTAGATTTCCTTTAATATGCATCCCTAGCTTAAAATAGTTTTATATGAACTATAGAATATCACACCTACAACTTCCCAAAAGTGTTTCATGTTTTCCTACACTACTGTTCAAAAGTGTGTGGTCACTAAGATTTGTAATGTTTGTTTTTGTAAAAGCATTTATTTAATTGAAAATACATTCAAACTAGTAAATTGCGAAATTTTATTACACTTAAAAAAATTTTCTGTTTTAATATATTGTATTACACTTATTTTAATATAAGTGTAATTTATTACTCTGATGCAAAGCTGAATTTTCAGCATCATTACTTCAGTCTCATATGATCCTTCAGAAATCATTCCAATATGCTGATTTGCTGCTCAAGAAGCATTTCTTACTAATATCAATGTTAAAAACAGTTGTGCTGCTTAATTTTTCTAGAATCCGTGAGACATGAGTTTTTTCGAGATTCTTTGATGAATGGAGCGCTCTATAGAACAGCAATTACGTGAAATAGTAATCTTTTGTAATGATTCAAAAGTTGTTACTGTCACTTTTGATCTTTTTAATACATCCTTACTGAGTAAAAATATTAATTTCTTTCAAATGTTTTCTTCATGTTAATCAATCATCTGAACTGAATCGTCTCTATTAATCAGAGTCAGGCTGTTATTTCAACAGTACTAGCATCTATTCATTTCTTGTAGAATGTCCACAGATAGAACTCGGAAGCTTCTGTTTCGTGTCCAGGTAATGGTGAGTATGGTGAAAGGGTGAGGACAGCAGCTGGAGATTATGCAGCATGTCTGTGGTTCTTCTGTTTGCAGCTGTTTCCGCGAGAGTCAGGATGTATAGAGTCAGATGTTTTCCCTTCGTCTCCTGGAATCATCCAGTGCACAATTTCTTCCCCTTCCCTGAACACGGCATCAGTTATATTGGTGATGAGTATACAGCGTGTATGGGTATGGCGGTGCCCTGGGGGCTTGTTTAAATGAGGGACCTCAGTGCTGTTGCTGGTTATTATGTTGTACTTGAGGAGTGTGTGTTTTCTAGAGATCAGGCAGGGAATTCCTTCAAAGACTTGGGTTTTTTGGCAGTGATGGGCTGAGTTAACAGGATTGGCAGTGAGCACCTCAGGCTGCTTTGGTCTGCAAGGCCTGTCCAAGCATTTTGGGGAGAAACATGGGGATGTTGCCTATGGGTCCAGCGAGACGAATAGTGAGGATGTACAATTGCTTCAGGAGGACAAAGGCATGTGTCTAGCCGGAGGGACTAGCAGGAAGATGTGTTTGTGACTCCAAGAAGCACATTGTGGAATTGCATGCTGTGATTAGCTTCAGATTTTCTGTTTTGCGTCAGTCTGATGTACATCACTTCAAAATTCTGCCTGACTTGTCCTCTAGACTAATGCCTTCTTAACCTCATTTCGTGACCTTTGACCTTATTTTCAGGGATAATTTGTTGAATGTGCACGGTGTCCGGCAGTTGGGCAAACCTCTGACTGGGCTCAGAATACTGGACGTCGGCTGTGGTGGAGGCCTTCTAAGTGAGGTAACTACTGTTAATTATGAAAATTATGCTATAATGACTTTACTAGACAGATAAATATTGAGTCCGTTGTATTTGTTAGTGCAAGTTCAGTTTTTTCTGTTTACTGTATGATACTTTCTTATTTGATAGATCAGATCTGGGTTCGATGGCAAAAATAAAGCTGGTCTCATGTTTGTTAGGTTTGATAACATGAATGATTATTTTTAGCTGGCTGCAAACGATAACTGAAAACCTGCCAACTGAACTACATGATTAAAACAGACAGCTTCACGCCCAGTGGTTTCCTCCATTGAGATAAACACTTTCTCTAGGCCGTCTCTCTGCCTGATGTGTCGTTGTTGTGTTTTGGTGAGCGTGATCTTTTTTGAGTGTCCTGTCATGCAAAAGCTTATGTCGGAAGATCCCCTTAGAGGCACATCAGTGGTACAGACAGTTGACTGGTTACTTCAGCCCATTTCAGGAGCACTGCCCTGTATGACCAGCAGAGGGAAATGTGCAGATGTTTTTGTTGTTTTTTTGTGCTGCTGATAGTTTTATTCAGTGCTTGTTCAAATTATTGTAAATAATTATTATTATATGAAAAATTAAAATAAAATGTTTTGCTCTGCTTAAACAGTGAACAGTCCCTGCTGTACAATAGTAAACAATGATTTTTTTTTCATTGAAACTGAACAATTACATATATTTTTTACTAACATCTTAATTTTCTTTTCCATTTAAATTGTGTACCATACTAATCCAAAATCAATATTGAAAATTTTTAGTTTCAGTCCCATGGATGTATTATTTTATCATTATTTACATACTGTTTAAGTAGTAGTATAGTCATTTGTGATATTTTGAATTGGCTTTTTTCTCTCTTTTGAGTAACATTAACCTTTCTCAGCCACTAGGAAGGCTTGGAGCTGATGTCCTGGGAATTGACCCAGTGGAGGACAGTGTGCGCACCGCAGAGCTGCACTCCTCCTACGATCCCGAATTGCGGGAGAGAGTTCGCTATCAGGCCTGCACCCTGGAAGACCTCGCTGAGGAGGAAGTAGAGGGATTTCATGCCGTAGTGGCATCTGAGGTGGTGGAACATCTGGCTGACCTGGACGCCTTTGCCAGCTGCTGCCAGCAGGTGTTGAAGGTGTGTCACAGCATCACTGACATCTCAAACAATGACAGTAGCACAAAGCAACAGATTCTCAGCAAGGAGAACTGAATGGATGGATTTAATCTTCTGGGTCAGTGTGTCAGAGGACAAACGGTCTTCCTAAAGAGTTACTAAATCCCCATAATCTTCCCTAATGCTGTGGCATCCAGTTAAAATAAGAGGCACTTTCGTCAGCCTATTTCTGTTAGGCTTTCTTTTCCTTTCATTTAATAGATTAAAATATATAATATAATATGTACACACACAAAAGTTAGTCAATATCCCTTTTCACAGTGTATATCCCCTAAACTAAAGTTATTTGTTTATAGGGAATGAATGACTAAAGTGCTGTAAAATTTAATTTCAAATAAATCTTTATTGAAATCTGAGACCAATTATATTTGCAAAACTAATGTGAGCTGGTGTTGTCTTTCAGCCTGGTGGCTCTCTTTTCATCACCACTATTAACAAAACCAAATTGTCCTACGTTTTTGGGATTGTGGTAGCGGAGCGGCTGTTAAGGATTCTTCCGAGTGGCACTCATGACTGGGATAAATTCATCAGCCCAGAGGATCTGGAACGACTGTTGGAGTCTTGTGAGTGTTATCTCTGAGTTCCATTTTTCTCTCACTCTAATTCATTGATCAGTGTCTGGGTATTACTCCTCCACTTTTCTTTCATGGATCTCCTTTGCTGTTTTAATAACAGCTTGTTGGAAAAACCTGGTATGCATTATATAACTGCTCAATATGATCTAATGTTCCACTGCTACAGTGTTTATTGTACAGTTGCATTGTTACTTGCTTTTACTATCTTTTTGTTTCCCTGTATCCCAGTTGGTTTCTACATGGAGGCTATCAGAGGCATGATGTACAATCCTCTCACAGGAGCCTGGAGCTGGCAGCAGAGCACTGCTATCAACTATGCTTTACATGCAGTCAAACCCAAAGAAGAGCCCCAGCCTGACCGGGTCTGGGCTGAGAGTGAGAATCCGGATGAGCCAGGTCGAGCCACAAGTCACAGTTGAGCTATTTTTAATGTTGAAACTGCTATCAAACAGACTTCACCTGCTCCAGAATAGTGTGATCTCAAAATGTTGCATCGTGCATTGCTGAACCAGTAAAAATTCTTTGCCTTTTGTTCCTTGATAAAACATATTATATCAGACGCATGATTCATAAAACATCTTTTATGAAGCTCTTGCTAAGATGAGAATTTGAGGTTGACCTTTTGAACCACACAATATTCATATGTTGATGTATATTAATTAACTACAATTTACTTGTGTTTTGTGGTGATGATCTCTGGTTCATGTCAGAGGTCAAATAGACAGTGAGAATTATATAATGATATTTTTGATGGCACTTGTATAATGATATTTTTGAAGTACTTAATAAAATGAACACAAAGAATAGATCTGATGAGTTGTGTGATTGAGAGAGTGTTTTATTCAGCCTGAACAATTCTCTATTTTGAGTACATTTACTTTGACTTACAAACAATCATGGTAACTTTCGTATATAAATAAAAAATAGAATAAAAGGTCTTCTAGATCAACTTCATGTTTAAATATAAGACTAGAAAGCAGCTGATTTATTTATCAGAGCATTTACCAAAATGTATATTACAATTTATCAGAGCATTTACATATATAATATAAATATTTCTACTATATATAAATATATATACTGTACTATACACACATACATATGTATACATACGCATAATATATAATATATTTTTTATCTTTAAATAAGTCAAAATGCAGAATGTAACTGAAAGGTAAAACGATTAAGAATTCAACATTATATACAGTATCTCACAAAAGTGAGTTCACCCCTCACATTTCAGCAAACATTTTAGTATATCTTCTCAAACTTGGATAGATTTTATAGTAGTCCATGTGCTGCTTAGCCTGGGAAAACCCAGACAACTTCCGGCAAATTTAGATTTGCTCTGAAAGTTAGTCTGGCAAAGAGCTCATTCAAGCCCATTTCCAATCCGTCGAAATCGGGGCACCAATCAGAAACGTTGGGGCGGGCTTTACACGATGACGACACCGCTGGGATTTTGAAGCAGATTTTGCAGCTTACATTACAAAGATGGATGCCGCCGTCGAACATCACTCGTTCGAATCAGCTATCGCGTCTGTTTTAAGCGATTTGAACATTTCTTTTTTGTTAAAAACCGAGCAAAGAACAACACTTGGAGATGTTTCTCCGCCGCACTGCATACGTCATCTCCTTCATCGCTCTGATTGGGTTTAGGTCTATCCACGACGTCCGTTGGTGACGCCCCTCTGGAAATGATTTGTCTATGACGCTTTGCCAGACCATAACTCAGTTACAACTGAGAATGGTCTGGTTTTAACCAGGCTATGTGCTGCTTGTATAGCAGTATATATTTACTGTCCTCTGAAAATAACTCAACATACAGCAGTACATGTAGGAATCCATGTTTCCCTCAATGAAGCTCAGCTCCCCCATACCAGCAGCTGCAGCACTCATGCAGCCCCAGACCATGATGCTACCACCACCATGCTTGACTGTAGGCAAGACACAATAGGCTTTATGCACAGCTTCACTACTTCCTGAACTTCAGCCAGCCCTTTGTTTCCTGTCTGTCATTATTGGACAAACTGATTAATCCAGGTGTGCCTGATTATTGTTACTGAGGCCAGGCACACCTGGATTAATCAGTTTGTCCAATAATGACAGACAGGAAACAAAGGGCTGGCTGAAGTTCAGGAAGTAGTGAAGCTGTGGCATAAAGCCAATTGTCTTGGTACTCCTCACCAGAGCGTCACCACACATGCTGGACACCATCTGAGCCAAACAAGGTTATCTTAGTCTCATCAGACCACAGGACATGGTTCCAGTAATTCATGCTCTTGGACCGGTTGCTTTCAGCAAACTGTTTGCTGGCTTTCTTGTGAGCCAGCTTCAGAAGAGGCTTTCTTATGGGACGACGGCCATGCAAACCGACTTGTTGCAGTGTGCGGCGTATGGTCTGAGCACTGACAAGCTGACCTTCCGCTTCTGCAACCTCTAAAGCAATGCTGGCTGCACTCATGCGTCTGTTTTTTGAAGCCAGCTTCTGCACCTGACGCACAGCACGAGGACTCAACTTCTTTGATTGACCCTTGCGAGGCCTGTTCCAAGTGGAACCTGTCTTGGAAAACCTCTGTATGACCCTAACCTGTACTGTAACTCAGTTTCAGGGTGTTACCAATCTTCTTATAGCCAAGGTAAACTTTGTGGAGAGCAACAATTCTAATTCTCAAATCCTTAGAGAGTTATTTGCCATGAAGTGCCATGTTGAACATCCAGTGGTCAGTATGAGAGAATTGTACTCAAAGCACAAATTTTAACTGCTCTACTACAAGATACACAAATTTGTATGGTCCTGTCAAGCAGACAAAAACATGAACATGATGAATAGGACATGTGGCTTTGCATGGTTAAACAACGTACAGCTATTATCACTTAGGGTGTACTCACTTTTGTTGCCAGCTATTTTGACAATAATGGCTGTATGTATTCAGAGGACAGTAATACTGCTATACAAGCAGCACATTGACAACTCTAAAATATATCCAAGTTTAATTTCTATAGTATTGTCCCTTGAGAAGATATACTAAAATGTTTGTTGAAATGTGAGGAGGGGTGATATATATATATATATATATATATATATATATATATATATATATATATATATATATATATATATATATATATATATATATATATGTATATGTGTATATATGTATATATATGTATATATATGTATGTATATTGTAACTCCGTGTAAAACTATGTGTCCCTCACATAATGCTTAGGCCTGCGCATTTAGTTTTATAAAAAGCCTGAATGTGTTTGTTTGCTTAGTTTCCATGTGTGATGCGCCGTGACGTCACTCAGCTCCAGCACAGCAACAAAGGAGGATGCGGAGCTCCGTGCAGGAACCAAATCCCGTTAAAATGCTTTTCTTTTGTCTTACGAGGCCGACATAGCACACAACCATGTAACAACTGTCCATATTTATATGGATAAATGAAGTGGCGTAGGATTCGTTGGAGGAAGCGGGGGGAGAGAGAGAATGTACTGGGTTGCTGGTTTCGCCTCCTCCCGGTCGTTCGTGGTTGATCTCGGCCGGAATCAGAGCCCGTCCTTCGGGTTGTGTGGCTCTGATGAGCGTCACTTATTTTATGGGGACATAGTTGCCGTCCCTGTGCAGGATATCGGTGGGATCATGTCGGGATTGGTATCGGATTCCTGGTGGAGGAAGACGCTTTACATCACCGGAGGTGCCCTGCTGGCTGCGGCTGCGTATCTACTGCACGAGCTGCTCTCCATCAGGTCAGTGATTTGGCCTACAGTGAATGTGATGTCACATGATGTATGAAATTACCATCTGTCATTGTTCATAATATCGCATCATAAATGCTTTATACATTTGAACCTGTAAAATGTACATATTAGTACGCATGGTAGTGTCAGTTCCAGTGAGTTTTGTGTTTTGTGTACATTGTTTGAGCTCGCGTCAAGTCACGTTTTCTAGATTAACGTTACATGCACTAGCGGTTTTCGGCCGCACTGGAGCATAATGAAAACGCCCTGTCATCAGTATTCAGCTGGAATTGCTCTTGTTTACATTGGCATAGAACAACAGCAGCACCTTAATAAATTTGTTTCTTGTGTAAATGACGCGCCATATTATGCGGCACGTGATCGTGACTGTTTACTTCACTGGATCGCGATGTCCTTGAGTTGTGTTGTACAAGCGACCTTTATTGCTGGCCATTACCTAATAAATTCAGGTGAGCTGCTATGCTGTTGGAAGTCTTAACCTACAGACTTACAGCTGTTTTAATGTGGCAAGAGACGTTCTCATCCTCATAGAATACTTCACTGGGGGATTTCAGCACCGTTAGCAGTGGACAGCGTCATGTTTGAGCCCTCAGCTCTGCAGCATTCAATCCATTCTGATGCTTTACGCTTTATCTATTCAGTTTACCACAGAATGGAAATAAGTCTTTGATATTGACGTAAAAAGACAAATGTGTGCAATAAACAACCATTAGACATAAATAGACATTGTTAGTGCATCAGAATATTCATTTTAGTCACATGGAAGCATCTGAAATGTAAAGCTTAGACTAGAGGGTGAGTGGAGTCCTTACAAAACTGAATGGCCTTTTTAGACTAATTGGGAAAATAATTCAAGTTGTTTTGGCCTGGTTAATGACATGTGACAGTTTGCTAAAAAGGATAGTTCACCCAAAAATGAAAATTCACCCTCATGATCAGCGAACATAAAAGAAGCTCTACCGAACCTGCTTGATGCGCGACGCAGCGCGAGAACAAACCTCATTGGTTGTTGCGGAAGCTCAAAAGTGCTGCGTAACACACAAGAATGAATCTCACTCGCACGTCAAGCAAACATGTGAAACAACTGATGGGTCCGTTGATTAATGTTTATATGTGAGTAAAATTCTAAATTCAACCTATTCATCATATAAAGCAATTGTGTCTCTTCATAAAATTTGGACCACTTGATTCATATGGATTAGTTTTACGATCTCTTTATGAACTTTTTGAAAACGTGAAATCAAAGTGGTAGTAGTTGCGTAGCTGTCAATAGAGGGTCAGAAAGCTCTCAGATTTAATAAAAAAAAAATTCTTAATTTGTGTTCCGAAGATGAAAGAAAGTCTTACGGGTTTTGGAACGACATAAGGGTGAGTAATTAATAACATAATTTTTTATTTTTTTGGTGAACTATCCCTTTAACTCTAAGAATTACATACCATAAAACAATGCATAAGGTAAACTTCCTGTTACCATTATGGTTAATTACAGACCCACAGGTGTAATACGCTGTAACTACTCATGTTATGTAATCATTATGAAAATGAATCTCCAATCAGTTGTTTTGTATATTATTTGTAGAGTGTAGAAATCATGATTGCTTTTTATTAATGATGGATAAGACAGACTTGTCCTGTTTTAGATTATTGATTGAGATTAAAGAATTTGAATTTTGCAGCCTGTAGTTTTTAAAGTTGTTTGTGATCAGAATAGGACTAGGTTGTGTTGTTCTGAAAGCTCAGGCTTGGACTTGTATTTGCTGCTTGTAAAATAAGACCTGCCTGTGTGTGTCCTCCCACACACATCCTGCTGTTTACACATAATTACAGTATAAGTTGTTTTCCACTGCACTCCACGAGATTTTTGGGGGCTAAATGGCTGCTTTTAAGGCTAAATTTTGTTCCTGTAAAACCATGTTCTCTCTGTACTTCAACTGGTAAAGCATAATGCTTTGCAATGCCAGGGTGATGAATTCTCCCAGGGAACAAATATGATATTATGATAAAATGCGTACCATAAATAAGCTGCAAGTCATTTTAGATAAAAAAATGCATGGCAAATGAATACATGTGAAGTTGTCAGACTCTGATATTTAACCATCAGCATTTTGACTTACTATACATCTGTTCATATGGAAATCTCGAATAGATTGGTCTGATTTTAAAATCTGTTTGATCGCCTCCTTACAGGAAAGAGCAAGAATTGGATTCTAAAGACGCCATCATCCTTCACCAGTTCTCCAGGCCAAAAAATGGGGTGCCAAGCCTGTCACCTTTCTGCCTGAAAATGGAGACATATCTGCGCATGGTTGATCTGCCCTATCAAGTATGCATGAAGGAGCTGTATGGATTATGGATTTCTTTTGATCAATGGTTACATGCAGTTATTAGAAGTGGCACCATCTGCTGTTGAAATGTCAATGAAATTCATGAAAGCCCTTAGAAAATTTTTTATTTCATTCACATCCAGATGCTCCAGAATAAAGATTATTATTATCATTATTATTATTATTATTCACATCTTTTACACCCTCATTATGTTTCTTTCATTGCAGAATTACTTTGACGGAAGCCTCTCTTCCCAGGGCAAGATGCCTTGGGTTGAGTATAACTACGAGCAGGTATGTGGAACTGAATTTATAATTGACTTTCTGGAGGAGAAACTTGGTATGAGCTTGAACAAGAGTCTGAGCGCTCAGGAGCAGGCGGTAGCACGGGCCATCACCACCATGGTGGAGGAACACTTGTACTGGTGAGTCATGTGCTGGCATTCAGAATGAGTCACTCTCCTGCTACTGAGCCGTTGCTGGATTGTGAGGGACAAATATGCACTTACTGATTATTGACTAGAGCAGGGGGTTATATGGATGTCATGCTGGGATATAGACAGAAAATCTGGATTATAACACTGGAGGGTTGGGGTCAGGAAATGAACCTTTGAAGAAAAATGCAATATGTGATATGTAAAAAAACTCATTTTTGATGCAAGGGCTTAAATACGGTATACAAATATAACTATTACCCAAAAGTATAAATCATGCTTCATCCTTTAGGTTGGTGAATATATTTACATTTATAATACCGGTAATACAATTATTTAGTTCATTTTTTATTATTATTAAAAATTAATTAAATTAATTAAATGCATATAATTTATTTTTAACTTTAAAATGTGTATATATCATTCTATAGAAATGATTTTTTGTCTGAATTTTAGACTTGGTACTTATTTTATTTAGTACGACTTGTCCAGAAGTACAAAGCTGCCATACACATTACAGATTTTAACTAGACCGTAAGTAGATTAATAATCTTCATCATTTTTGTAATACTTAATCAAAGTGAATGTTCTTTTTATGAAAAATATTTCAAATCTTCTATTCCAAATTATTGGAATATTTCAATTGTAAGATTTCAATCCTTAAAAAATAGCCATTTCTGCTTACATAATAAAATCAACGAACAGTTGTAGAGTCTGTAATAGTAAACCATTAAAATAAAAAAAATATGCATGATAAGCCTGGAGTGTACAGCTGGCAAGATTTGCAGTGCAAGCATCAGATTTATCAAATTAATGACTCGAGCTGAAACATTCTCCTACACATTGGGTATATTAGAGTAAGCATTATACTGAGGGGAAGATCAAGGTGGGGGAAGAGCAATGGTATAGACATTCTTTTCTTACAACCTAATCTACTCCTCTTCATTGCTTTTGCATTATTAGCTTCCTTGAAATAATTTTTTCTTCTTTTTTTTCCTGTGCATTGTCTTCACATTGTCAGAAACGCTTTACACTGTGCTATATATAGGCTCCCACATGGCTATTGATTGAATAATTCATGGGTTTAAATATCTGTCCACTTCAGAGTGGTGTTGTGTATGTCAGCTGAAAAGCTTACTGAGCAGGGACATTTATTGAGCTATGAATAAGAGTTATGGATGTCATGCTGGGATATTGACAGAAAAAATGGATTATAACACTAGTTTGTTTTGGTCAAGAAATGAACCTCCTAACACACTTGACCCATTTAAATAAAAAGACCTTGTAATATCATATTAACAAATGTGTAGAATACAGTCATTTTTCATGGAATTTATGTATTATGTCATTACAAATTAAAATGCCATGTTGGTCAATGCAACATGGATGAATAAAGTTGTTATTTTGGCGCAGAACTTGCACACTGAAGCTTTGAATCTGATTTAAACCTGATGAAAGGCTGATTGTAAATTCCAAGTGGTGAGTTCAAAGCCATGAACCCAAAGAGCGCTTGAAGCCATTTTGGATGAACGACTTTTATTAACGCTTTGCCTAGTGTGCAAAGAAGTTAATTAGAAGACCGCTTTAATTAATTTGATTCAGATAATCACAGAGCAGAGAATTAATTCAAAGTTGAATCTCAAAGGCCAAACTGAGTTTGTTTTCTGTGTGATATTGAAGCTGCACTCAGTTATAATAAACTAGGAATTATAAATAAGCCCATATTATGATGAATCGCTTGTCAATTATTTGTTTTCCTCATGATTTCCTCATTTGCAAGTTGTTTTGGATTAAATCAGCTGCTAAATAAACGTATTAGGCATTTAAATATACAGTACATCCATACATATATTTACATACAGTAAAGTTTTCAAATATGTTAGTCTAAACTACCGTACACTCTATTCTATGGTTATACTGCATGTTATAATGCACTTAGTATGTCAAATCTGCTTTCTAAAGACTAGGTTTAAAATCCATACAAAAAAAATCTTTCAGGTTTTTATCTTTAAGAAATTGAAACGAATCTACGAAGTCTCATCAAATACACTGTCATAGAAAAATGACAATATAAAAGCCAATTACTTATATTATAATAACAATAAGTATTATTATTAAACAGGTTGTCTTCATTATATGACTTTTTTTCTCCACAGTACAAATGACTCTTTATACATATTTATGGAGGGAATCACCTCTAATTCTCTCTCGTCCTCACAGGACCATTGCATACTGTCAGTGGGTGGATAATGTTCAGGAGACTCAGAGGATGCTGGACCTTCCCGGACCCCTCAGTGACCTGCTCAAATGGACCCTGTGTCAGCTGACTGGTGGGATTGTAAAGAGGGAGATGTACTGTCATGGCATTGGCTGCTTCACTAAAGAGGAGGTTTACACCCTCATGGAGAAGGACATGCGCACACTGGCCACACTGCTAGGTGAGGAGAACAAGAAATAAAGCTTTAAAGTAGCATGTTTTTCTTATGTGATCACAATGTTTAAAGGTACACTATGTGTTTTAAAAAAAAACGAAACTGTATGCATTTTGCAGAAGAACATTGTTTTGGTTGTGCTTCGGCTCTGCATGACTGTGCGGATGTGAACCGTGAACTAAAAAAAGATATAGATATTATCCTACTGCTCATAAAATATTCACTACTAGGCTTAAGATATAACCAGTTTAGATGGAAAGGGTCTCAAGCTGACCAGCTGAAGATGTTACTGTAGCTATACTCATTAATAGACATGGTACTTCCTTAAAAAATGTATTCCAGCACAGCACTACAACAACACATAATGAAATGACCCTTCCCAATAATAATTCTTTATAATGAACTCTGTTAGAGAGCTACATATGGCAATTTACCCCATCTCCGTGTCAATTTTACTACATTTCAAACCTCTCAGTTCTCGCCATCTCCGAAAAAGCCAAGCCAATGTTGATTCTCGTCTTGTTACGTCAATACGTCAATAAATGCTACATTTTGAATAAAATTTTACTTTATATTCATGTAAATAATCCTGAAAAAATGTAACAATAAAAATATTAAACACCACAATCGTTTTCAACATTGATGGTAATAAGAAATGTTTCCTAAAGACCAAATCAGCATATTATAATGATTTCTGAAGGATCACGTGACACTGACTAATTATATTTTAAAATATATTCAAGAAAAATTATTTTAACTTGTTTGGTTATAATATTTCCCAGTCTTACTGTTTATATATATTTTTTGAAAAAATAAATGCAGCCTTGGTGAGCATAAGAGATTTATTTCAAAAACATTAAAAAAAAAATCTTACTGCCCCCAAACTTTTGAACGGTAGTGTAACTTTGTTTATTCCAGGCCTTAAAACTGTATGTTTTTTTTTAATCATCGGCCTTTTAAAAAAATATATATATTCCTGCAAGTATTATATAGCTCAAGTGTCAAAGTGTGAAACTACACTTGTCACAAAGCACGAAGACACAATATTTTACATACTTGTCACCACATGGAGTTGAAGTGGATCCATCTGATCCAACTGAATAAATTAAAGGTTATAAATATTTTCTTGTAGTGGCTGTTTTAAGGTAATGTGTTTCTGAAACCATTTTAAAGAAGTCTGTTGTTTGTCTTACATTATGGCTGGGGGTTAATATTTATTTTCTGGACTTCCAGGGGATAAGAAGTACATCATGGGTCCCAAACTGTCCAGTGTGGATGCCACAGTGTTCGGTCACCTTGCACAAGCCATGTGGACGCTGCCTGGAACACGGCCCGAGCAGCTCATTAAAGGTGACCAAGACCTCACAACTGCAGTTTTGCACTCCTAATAGAAACATAATGTTCAGCATTAGTCACAGAAATTATTGCCTGGCCGATTAAAACATAAGTAGTGATATTTGTAGGGCAAAAGGGAGATTCATGCATGTCTTGAGTTTTGGATGTTGTGGTTTTTAAAGGGACAGTTTATCCAATAATGTCATTATTTACTCAACTTCATGATGTTCCAAACATGCATGGATTTCTTTCTTCCATGAAACAAGAAAGGAGATGTTAGACAGAATATTCAACTTATTCTATTCTATAAAATGTTGGTGAATGGGGATGGGTTGGGGATGGGAGGACAAAAAAGTAAGATTTTCAATTAAAAGCCATTGTGATCATATGGCTTTAGAATATATTTAACATATAGTGCACAAGTCTTTTGGATTTTGTTTAGTACTTTGGGGTACATTTGTTATTTTTGGAGCTTTAATTGTTTCAAAAAAGAGCAGCACGAACATTCTGAATAACATCTTTTGTGTTCCACCGAAGAAAGAAAATTAAACAGGTTTGGGGAAAGTGAGTAAGGTATTGGAATTTAAATTTTTTGGATAAACTACCGGTATTTAAAATGTTTGTGCCCTTGCATGGCAGTTTGCTGAATGTAATTATTTACTTTTTCCACTAGATGGCATTATAAGCATTTATTTGTGCTTCTGCATGTTACAGTTCAGTCACATACACAGAATGCCAATTCACCTCAGCAGTATAGAAATATGTCGCTGTATTCTTATTAAAATTACACTCTTAGATAAAAAGTTCAATGGGTTTCTATATAGAACCCTAGAGTTCCTGACTCAGATTTAAAGAATAATTTATGCCAAAAAGGTTCTATATAAGGAGAAATGTCTTAAATGATTGCATAATACTTTCATGTTTAACTGTTTTTATTTATTTTATTATTGTGATAAAGTAAGTGGTAACACTTTACAATAAGGTTCATTAGTTAACTACATTAGTTAACATTAACTAAGAATAAACAATACTTCTTCAGCATTTGTTAATCGTTGTATATGTTAATTTCAACATTTACTAATACTTTATTAAAATCTTGTTAACATTAGTTAATGCACTGTGAACTAACATGAACAAACAATGAACAGCTGGATTTGTATTAACTAACTTTAACAAAGATTAACAAAAACAGTAACAAATGTATTGCTCATGGTTAGTTCATGTTAGTTAATACATTAACTAATGTTTAATAAATGAACCTTATTGTAAAGTGTTACCGTGTATGAGTTGTTAATCGCCATTAATCTAACCCTTTTTGACATGTTTCAAGAAAGCTACACAAACAATTATGTCTATCTGTGTACAGGAGAACTGATCAACCTCGCCATGTACTGTGAGCGCATACGGAGGAAGTTCTGGCCCGAATGGTTTGTGGACTTAGAGGACTTCTGTTATGACAGCGACAATGACAGCAGCGGGACGCCCACCTACCAGCTGGACCTTGGTCTCTTTTCCAGGACCGACACTTTAGAGGAGAGCGATCTAAGCCTGCCTTCATACAGTAACTCAAACTCTGACCACTCTGGACGCTCGCTCTCAGACTCTGACATTGAAGTAGATGGCTCAGATGTGGAGCAGGTCAAGGGTTAAATCTAATAGAGGTGGTGGTTGTTATCTGCTGGCACACAAAACTGATATTGATCATTCATGCCTGGATAAATCACACTTTGATGGACCTGAAGTAGAAACAAAACGTGTGTATACAACTTGACATCAGTCATGGACAAGCAAAAGTCGGACGCTCGCTTCAGTTCCCGTTGTGAGACGTGTAAAAGACCATCCGTTCTCAGTTGTACATCTTGGACAGTCACCTTTGTAAAAACATTATATCTCATCCATCTTTCTCAGATGTTTTAAATTACAGCAGTTCATTTGTCCACAGTTTCAGTATGGTTTTGAATTGGCTTTAATTTCTAGGAAACGATTGAAATTCAACTCATTGAATTTGTAAGACCAGTCAAGGCATTTCTCTCAAATGTTGATCAAACATTTGCTCCAGAACAGAATCATGTAGACAAACATTAGCTTGCTTGATTCTAGGATGTTTGTGTGAGGTTGAGAGTTAGTTTTTTTTTTCTGTGTGAATGCCTCTCTTCTGTTTAAAGTCGGCATGAAACGGAAGTTGAGATAGTCTTTTCTTCCCTATTGTGATGTATATCCGAGTGAAACGGCTTCTCAAACAAGTAAAAATGTCGGAATTGATTGGATCGTTGTGGTTTGCGATTGGTCGACCTCATGTGATTGACAGGTCGTCCCGCCCTCGCGGCAGCAAACATGTCATCAGAGAAGAGATGTAGTTGCAAGAGGGAGGGGAAGTTATTTTGATTAAAGATTATGAGGGCACATGAATTTATTTAATTTTTTATAAATACTGCAATATTCCATTAAGATTTGTCAGTTTTGACTTCATGGTGACTTTAAACCTAATAACTCCTGCTCCGAGGTCAGCTAAAGTACTTAAAAATAGGACTGATGAAGATTTAAAAAGCTTAAACACAAAATAACAAAACGAGAATCGAATCTTCACAAATATTTAGGCTACAATAGAACATAATCCCTTCCTATAATTTGTATTGGTTATAGCTCCAGTGTGTGTCATCAGTGTCAGCTGACTCTTGGTCTGTCTGAATGGTGCTTAATACCTGTGTGCCTGACTGCAACCATTTGTACGTGTGTGACAGTCTTTTCTCTTCATCCCCATGTGTCTCTTTCCGTTTTGGTTCTGTTAAACAGACCTGCTTTGCATGTCACCACCAGAGGGCACTGTGACCATTCACATATTGAGGTGGTCCTATGCAGCCACTTGTATTGCCTTTGCGGGCATCACTTCAAGTTTCTGCCTTAAAAGAATATTTCTAAATATTAATAACAACAGTAAACCTCTAGTGAAAACTAAGCAGTCAGCTTTGGTGGAGTCTAATTATACATTTTCTTTATCCAAGTGTCTGATTTATGTACCAAAGTGTAGTGCGTGCAGATGAGCAGATTTGCCTTAGTTGAGGGAACATTGTTGTGATCAACAGCAGCATGATGAGATCACCCTCTTTCTGTTGAATTTACTTGAAACCCAAGCCTGTACTAAATGAAATGATTTAAATCCCTGTAAGGTTCGATCTTTCATGCAGAATTCTGTTGTGTACTTTCCATTGTTGTTTTGCACATTTTAGATGATTGGACAATGTAAAGTTGGATGGATGGAAAAATGAGAGGACTTAAAACAGGGTCCATACAATCAGTGGGATGTGTTATATGTGTGTGTGTGTGTGTGATATACAGTAGCTAAATGTAATACATCATTTACCTGCATGTGTTTGTGTGAGCTGGTGTAAAGTGCACCAGTGGATATCTTTATTCCCTGCATAGATCCAAAGTCAAATACACGTCGTAAACTCAGTCTCATATTCATTTTGTGTTAATATTACTTAATTTTGCAGATTATTTTTGGATATAAAGTAGCCTAATAAAAAAAAATTAAGCTTTTTCATTGACTAAAGGAGATGCACAACTAAAAATTGTCATTTTGATTAACAGTTGTATCCAAATTCACATTCAAAAATGTGCATTAACCAATGCATTTTAATTCTACCCTGTGATATATGTTTATTAATAGACTTTTAGAGATGTGTCTGTGTGTTGAGAACATAGCTGGATTATGCTCTCATAAGATGTCAAAGTCCATTTTGCTATAGATCTGTTACTAGATCTTGAAGCCATATTACAGAGTTAATTTCCTGTCTATGGAAGCAAAATGATGGTTATAAATATATAGGCAATGTAGACAAAGATTCTACTATTTAAAATGTGCATAACTGAGATCCCCCCATGAGTGCTTAGTTATCCTGAACTGAGTGGTTGTTTGACAATGATTGCTCCAAAACATCAATTAAAATAGCTGTGGTGATTTCAAAGTGTGTGTGAGCCATGTTTTTCTCTTCCAAACCATTTAAGCCAGTGAATGCAATTAGTTGCTGGTTGTTGTTGTTTGGTGGTTTGACGCTTTACTTTTGTTTTCCACTTTTACATTTACTAGGGAATTATGCAACAGTTCAGGTCCTCAGATTTGAGAGGTCAAGTGGCACTTACTTTTTACTGTTTGTGTCACTCCATTTGTCTCTGTCCTTTTTTCAGGTCACATCGTTTATTTTAACCGATTAGTTCAAAACAGATTCTTTCAAGAACAGAACAAGTGACTGTTTTTAAGATTGAGTTATTGAATCGTTCACTTTAGCGATTCATTCAAAAACACTCAATCATTCAGGAATTAAACGAGTGACCTTTTTATGAGCGAGTCATTGAATCATTTACTTCAATGGTTCATTCAAAACACTGATTCATTCAGGAACAAAACAAATGTCTGGCTACTAAATTGCATACTCTCTTGAGTAGGCATTTGAATAAGCTATTACTTCACGAGCTTTTACTTCACGAGCTTTTACTAAGCTATTACTTCAGAATCTCACCAGAAGTCGGTCATCTGGGAATTTTTTGGCTTCTCTTTTAGGAGTACTGTGAATTCGAACACTTCTTTTGTCACACACTGTTTTTCGCCTACTATAAAGTAGGTATGCGATTTCGGAATGCAGCCTTTTTTTTATATGTGAGAAATTGAATCATTCACTGTACCGATTCGTTCAAAGCACTGATTCATTCAGGAATTAATTTTTATGAGTGAGTCATTGAATCATTCATGGCACCAGTTCGGTTAAAACTGATTCATTCAGAAACAAAACAAAACAACTGCATCCAAAATCGCATAGGCTATTCTGAGTAGGTACTTCTTTTGAACAAGTAACTACTTTGCGAGCGTTAAAAAGTACTATCTATATAGTACGAATAATGTGTGTATGAATGTAATCCGGACAGACTACACTTGTCATGTTGTTGTTGTCATGTGAGTTACCCCCTTCCATGTAAAGCGCTTTGAGTACCCAGCAAAGCGCTATATAAATGTAACAAATTATCATTATTATTATTATTACCAGCATCAGTTGTGTTGCTTCACTGTCATTCACAAATCCTTTCCATTAGCCTCATGCCATGGTATAGTAAAGTGTCCTTCAGATGCACACTTTAGAATCTCACCAGAAGTAATACGTCATCCAGGTACTTTTTGCCTATACTGTTTTATGAATACTGTGAATTTAGACATGTTACTCTTTTCATATACTGAGATTTAGGATACAGCCACTGTTTTATGAGTAAGTTCATTCAAAACTCTGCTTCATTCTCAAACAAAACACCACTATTGTGTGTTGCTTGGATGTTTGATTTTACTTTGACAACAGTATTTTTTCATTGGTGAAGCAAAAATAGAACAAGTACGTGGCAATACTCTGCCTAAAATTTAAGTTACCTAATATTAATGTTTTGTTTGTTGAACTGTTAGTAAGTTACTCAGTATTCAACTTTTGTTTATGGCCTGTCATGCTGATATTCGGAACAACAACACTCTTGCATTAAATTGCTTAAATGTAGGTTTTAATATTCAAAAAGTCAGTGTGTGAATGTTTTCCAACCTGTGTGTGCATGTGTGTATGCGTGTGTTTAGCATGAGCTACCATCTTTTCAATCAGGCTAATGAGTGGCAGCCATTCATGCGCAGAGGAGGGCTGATTAAGGCGTTTCCAGGCACTGGAGGCGTGCAGAGGAAACAGCAGGGGAGAGAGAGATGGAGATAGAGAGAGAAGAGAAGAGAGACAGGAGAGGGAGAGGGGCCACGGATCAGGAACCAGGTTCCCGCGGGATGGAGCAGGTGCAGGCTGCGAGCAAGGCCTTTGGGCCCGACGGAGCAGCCAGAGCTTAAAACAATCTGCATAGTACCTTCTATTAATTTAGGCTCTTCTACACCCCATCTCTCTCTCTCTTTTCCTCTCTCTTTCTTGCTCTTACTGCTGCTTAACAGATCAGTGCTCCACAAAGAGGGGTAAACAGAGAGAGGCAAATTAAAAAGGGAACTCCCCAGATACCCCAAAACAAATTAGTGCAAACAAATTACACAGAGTCAACACACAAACACTGCAGCATCTGTGGCTTTAGACTGAGGATGGCAGAGGCACAGCCTGCACACACTCAGCACCAAGACAGGGAGACTTTAGGTCATTCCACTTTCAAACCGTGGAGCGGATCCCTTTTAAAGCTCCTGTTTGTTTCTGCTAATAGCCAGAAGCGAAGTGTCATGCTCATATAAATGTGCCCCCTCCAATTTTTGAGCCCAAAACATTTTATTTTTAACAATTAAGTAAAAAATCACCCAAAATCATTCCACGATATGAGAAATTTTAATTTCTAACCTGTTATATTGCTAACAGTAATATTGCTAAAATTCCTAATAACGAATTGATATTTTTATATATGTGATTTTGGCCTATGTAGGCCTTCCAATACCTATTTTAGATACATGATAGCCTACCAGCTGCGATTTCTCGCTCTTTCATCTCTCTGACAGCGAGTTACACACAAACCCACCTCCCCTCATTCACTCATTTCATTTGCTCCAGATGAATATTGTTGGTGTTACAAGGCTTGAATTTCGGCGTGGGATTGCGCATATTGCACATCATTTTACTAATTTTCGCACATTTTGTGCTCACACCCAAAGTGCGCGCACATAAAGCCTCCTCTCAGTACTAAATTGAGTTTGTTTTCGCTGCTTATCGCACTTAAACAGTCAAATACACACTTAATGTCGGTCTTGGTGAGTAGTATTCACGTAAACACAGTCAGTTATGTTTAAGTGAACGTAAACATGCACTTAAAACATAACACAAGTGAACATAGTTGAGAAAGAAAACACGTGTGTAACAGTTGCAGGTATTAAAGTGACAGCAGCCTAATATACCTGCTGACAAATTATGAGTTAATATTAAAAATATCTATATAGCAGTTATTGTCCATTGGTATCGATGTCAGAATTGTGGCCAGTGAAAATACTAACTTTGGAAAACCACTAGCCACAGTGGCTGGTGAGCATAATATATTAGGACTGGATTTGAATTATGAACTAATGAGTTGTTAAAATGGTCGATAGATAGATACTCAGTTTGTTTTCAAAAGAGAGAAAGAGAGAGAGTGTGTGTGTGTGTGTGTGTGTGTGTGTGTGTGTGTGTGTGTGTGTGTGTGTGTGTGTGTGTGTGTGTGTGTGTGTGTGTGTGTGTGTGCGTGCGTGCGTGCGTGCGTGCGTGCGTGCGTGCGTGCGTGCGTGCGTGCGTGTGCGTGTGTTTAATGGTCTTATGGGTAATCAGCATGCAGGAAAATGGCAGACTCTCTCTGCTATACACTTTCATTTATTCATTCAGTCATCTGCTCACTTGTTTGCACACTGACTCTAGGAAAAGTCACAAACACAGCTGAAAGTCAAAACACATTCCACAATCCATATGGAACATACTTCCTTCGCACCGTCTGGAATAAACAGGGAATTGTAAGGCTGTGAATCAAGATATCTGGAATCCAGCCTGCGCTGTCTCGATCCCATTCTATTTCCCTGTACATCCAATCTGTCCTATAAAGTTAAATGCACAAAGACCATAACCATAAATTTGAAGAATGTCTACAATCTATTCCTATTTCTTTGAACTGTTGTGTATAACATTTCTGTTTCTCAATCTGTGTGTGTGTGTTATGCGAGAAAAATCATATCTGGCTTCATCCTCAGGCCCCCTGGCCACCTGGCAGAGATAGTGACCCTTCCATCTGCCCCCCGCTGTCTTCCTGTTTGTGTGTGTGTTTTGTGGATCCAGAGAGATGGGAATAAACGGCCCACATGAGCCCAGAGTGCAGCTCTGCATGTGCCAGGTGACTCCCTAGGCCCTCCCGAAAGACCTCACTCCCCTCAGCCTTGGCAGCCAGGCTCAGGTGCGGTTCATAAAGACCGGACTACAACGCCAACAGGTGGCGCTGTTTTCTTCACCAATTAAGCCTTTGTTTGCTCTTTGGCATCCAGTTTGTTTTGGACGAGTCCCCTCGCCCGCTGGACAAGAGCCAGAGGGAGTTTGTATGTGTGTGGGCTGGTCTTTCCACACACATCGCTTCTCAAAGCGTCCTCGGACAGAGCCAGAAACGATAAGCTCGCGGTAAGCTCCTGTTTTGAATCGAATGCGAAAGTGCCATGTCCTTGATTATATTCTTTGCAAAGACCCACATATGTCTGACCATTTGTCTCACAAATAGATGAGGACAGAGAAGCCACTCTCACTTTTGATGCTTCCAAGGGTGCTTGTTCTCTGACCTACAGCTTTTCAAGATCTGCTCTGCAAGGACGTCTTCAACCCCCGTCCTCCTGGTGGATTAGAGCAGGTACTTTTTCAAAAGAGAGAAAGAGAAAGGGCGAGTCACTTTGATACCCCATGACTGAGAGGGGCATCGGAGCAACAGAGCGGGGACCCATCCCAGAATCCTTTACTTTTCCCTCATTATCTCCTTCCCCAAGCTGCTGTTTCTCTTCCCCTGGATGTTATCTTCAGCTGCTTATGCCCTAATACCACAATTGTTGTTCTCTAAAAACAATCATTAGCAATCCCATTGAGGCTGAGGGTTTTTTAGCAGCTTTCTCTCTCTCTCCTGATGGTTTCTCCTGGCTCTTTATCTCTCCCTCCTCTTTTTTCCCTGCCTGAAAACAGAGGGATATTGGCAAAGCCTCTTTAAACTCTCTAGCATTACGGTGGATTATTTTGTGCTGAGACCCTTGGACATGTTTTTTTTCCCTTTCTCTGTCTTTTATTATTTTCCTCACTTCATGGCTAAGGCAGACACGCTAGGTAAACATTTTGGCGTCACACTCGATTGCGTCCCAGAAATTAAAAAACGCAGAGACAATGGGCCCGGGACACTGACACGCTAAGACCTTGGCTCTGGGGGGATGGCTTGTACGCCGCATGACAGCACGGCCCTGGCGGGCGGAACAATGCCGGCCCGCGTTCTTTGGTGTGTGCGCTCGGAGCGCCGCGCTTTAGACTATCTGCTCTAGGCCATCTGTCTATCCTCCTCCTCTTCTCTCACCCCTCTGCCACGGCGGATTTGAACTTGGCTCAATTATTCATCTGTTTACAAACACGAGCGCAAACAGAACAGTTGGATCAGTTAGGCGTGGGCCTTTTTTGGGGGGCACTGATACTGAAAGTTTTCCCAAAGGCGGCGCAGTGTAAGAGATTTATTTCGCAGTTGCAGGTACTCAAGCGGCGACCTGCTGCAACGACGGCAGACGTGCCACAATATGTGTTGTGCTTATGAGCTTAAGTGGACAGCTGTTTATGGATACAAGTCAATAGCTTCACTTAAACTGTGAAAAAAATAGCTTATCCCTCAGTTTTATATCTTCTTCCGGTTTCAGTTACGATACTGTTGTGCCTGACTACAGATGTATTGCTTCTTATTGCTATTGGTGGTGGTGACCTATACGGGGCCTATAGGGCGCTATAGCTGACACTCCAGAGAAAGACCCACAGAACACATTCTCACTACAGCCTATAGAGGGCACTATAACATTAGACAAGCTGAATAATCAAAAGTCCAACTTTTTCATTCCCAGCAGTGACTGTTTTGTGTCAGTCACAGTGTATAAATTCCTGTTAATGTAAAAAAAATAAAAATTATAACGCATTATTTTTAGTAGACTAAAACATCTAAATATTTTATATAGCACCACTGTTCATAACATGATTTATGAAAACCAGTTTTGCATAACATCATTGTGGCCATTTTTGTGCGGAAAAAAACAATAACAAAACAAAACATATATATATTTATATATATTATTTATATATATCTTACATATAGGCCTATATATATATATATATATATTTATTTGAAATAGAAATCTCTTAACATTATAATGTCTTTACTGTCAGTTTTGATCACTTTAGTGTGTCCGTGCTGAATAAAATTATTCATTTCTTTAAAAAAAACATCTTACTGACCCCAAACTTTTGAACAATACTGCATATTACAACTACAAGTGTCATTTTCAGAGCCTTTGTGAATACCCTTTTGTACTTAGTCAATATGAATTGCCATTTACAACTAATTTTACTTCCAGATTGTGACATACTAAGCGAAACAATATATCATTCATTAAAAAAAGTAAATAGGAAATAGGATCAGTTTTGATTCCTTGAAAGTGGTGATGTTTGGCCTATGAACTAAATCTCTGCCCTTGTTGCACTTCAAGTCAGAATTTTTTGTCATAATTCCACAATCCAATTTCTCGTTTCTCCTCAAGCACTAATAACGACTAATAAGCTCTCAAACAAACTACCAGACTCCGGTTTTATGAACTCTCAAGAAAAACCTGTTTTAATCACCCCTCTCAGCTCTCTCAGTCCACTTCTGTTCTGTTTCGCGTCTCGAGACTCCCAACTCTCTCCTGTAATTCCCAAACACGAGTTTGCAATAAACGATTTGTACATCGCCCTTTATTCTTGGCGGAACGCAGAGACAGATTGCACCGTAGCTGTCAATTCTCTCACTTCCGTCCTGAGAGACCGAAAAGGTCTGCCCTGAAGCAGCAAGTGTTCCTCCCCACATATAAGCTGCTGCATTGTCACTGTGTACTAAGCCATTCCTCAGAGAGCTTATAACGTTCATTAATCTAATTAAATATGTCTTATTGCCCAAATGAAAGGCTGGAAGCTTTGCTGTAGGATAAGTGTAGAGTAAAACTGGGTCCCAGCAGAGAGACACACAGTCAAGTCGTGCTAACGGTGCTGTGCTTCATTAGGCTCCTAATTACCTATTGTTTCTCAGTAGTTTGTGCTGTTTTAATGAGAATCTACAGGCACTTAGATCTAATCTGAATTTTCTAATCTACTGGTCCATTCCCGGAGAGTCAAAATGTTATTGGTTTATTTGTAATCATACTTTTAAATGATGGAGATTTGACTCCCCCTGGGGCTATCGCTGGGTTTTGAGTGACTAATTGAATTCTTGGCTCACAGACGCTATATGGGTGTGAGTTAGAGATGAGTGCTCATGAGTGCTCAGTCAGTCAGTTAAGTGAGAGAACGCGCAGGCGGCTTCAGTTACGCTCTTTCGCCCTGGATCAAACCCCTAGAACTCACCTTTAGGGTCTCCATGGCAACATCCCTCTCTCTCCGGAGGTGCTTGTAAAGTTTGATACAGAACCAAAAACTAAAGCAAATGTGGTGAACTTTAGCCAAAGTGTGACACAAGTGTGGTCAGAAATATCCTTAATTGTTGAAAAAGTGAAATCTTCCTGAGGTCCACATAAATAAAATTACAATGCATAGTAAGACAAGAATAAAGCAATAATTCAATAAAACTTTTTCAAGCTAAAATGGACTTTCTTTATTTTGTGGAACACAGATGACAATATTTTTAAGAATATTTTATTATTTTATATTTTTGTCCATATAATGAAAGTCAATGGGGTCCAAAACAAATTTTGTTTTTCAAAATATCTTCTTTTATTTGTTAGAACTCGTAAATTTAATTAGTTCTAGCCATTCAATCATAGTTTGTAACCCAACACTTAAAGTCATAATGAAACGGAAGTAGTGACAGATCTTTTCCGTATTATGGCATACATAACATTGTCGAAAAAGAAAACACGTTATGACGATTTTGATAAAATATTACAAGGTTAAAAAAATCATAGACATGGATGAATTGAGATCTATAGCACATATAGACGGGGAATTTTTATTTCATGCAAACTTTAAATTCTTTCTGGCCTTTGCTGATGTTTGTGATGCTGCAGGGAACATGTGCATTCATAATTATATTAACATTTTTAATAACAAAATTGGTTATAAAAATAGAAATTATGTTTTATAAACAAAGTTCAGGAAGAGAGCACTACCCAATCATTGCCAGATGAGTCTTATAGAGCCGGCTTTCCACTGTTCCACAACAGTTTTTCCAGCATCTCTCCTCCACCCCAACTCCTCACACTCGTTTATTCCTATCCTAGCCAGGGATGGGGGGATTAGTGTTCTGGGTTCGGGCCAAATTTCGAGCTCGGAGTCCTCTCCTCAGACAACACGCCAAATACGCATATTATATTTGATTTTATAGCCGGGCTTGACATTAACACCCGACAACCCGCCCAATTCGAGTGGATTTCAGCAGTGGCATGTAACACAGTCACTACTATAGCAAGTTGAATTTTATATATAATATATACATTTTCAATTGTATAGTCTTTTAAAAAGGCATCTGAAATAATAAACTAAGTGCAATGTAGTGTTGTCAAAAATATAGATTTTTCGATACATATCAATACTGAAATATCTGAAACGCTTCAAATACTAATTTTCCGCATACACGCAGCCGCTCTTTCTCGCTCTCTCATCTCTCCAACAGCGAGTTACACACAAACCCGCATCCTGTCACTTACCCATTTCATTTGCTCCAGATGAATATTGTTGGTGTTACGGAGCTTGCATTTCAGCGTGGCATTGCGCATATTTTGTGCTCACACCCAAAGTGCACGCACATAAAGCCGCCCCTCACAGTACTAAATTGAGTTCTTTTTCGCTGCTTATTGCACTTAAAACAGTCAAATACACATTAAAAAATGTCAAAATGCTGGTCTTGGCGAGTATTCACATAAACACAGTCAGTTATGTTTTTAGTGTAAACATTTGAGAAAGAAAATGCATGTGTAACAGTATAATGGATTCGTGCTTCAGGTCTTAGAGTGACAGCAGCCTAATATACCTCCTGACAAATTATGAGATAATATTAATGTGGCTAGTAACTTTGGAAAACCACTTGCTACGGTGACTGGTGAGCAAAAAAGTTAATGTCAAGCCCTGTATGTAAGTGTGAACTCTGTGAAAATAAGAGTGGACCCAAACCTCCTTGTGAGACATCCCACATATTTTCTATTCTTTTATCTCTTTTTTAGAGTATGTGTTTATCTATTAGCCAGAGTTTGCAGTGCCAAAGTGCTCATTTGATATGTGACCTGCCACTGAAGAGTCAGGATATTTATCATCTGCTGAATTGCCTTTGTGTGGTGCTGCAAAATGGCAGCAATACATTCTCAAATGAAACCGCTTGAAGGTTAATGAGTGGCAATTGCCCAGTGAGGACTAAATCTATTAGCGTTTCATAGAGGAAATCAATCAACATGACCAACTTTCACTGATTTGTCATTTTGAAACATTGCCCGTTTGAATTGAACAGTACATTCTGTTACATGGGATCATCTGTGATGGTTTGATTTGCTCTTCATTAAGGTGATTAATGCTCTTTATTCTGATTCTGTCTCAGTAAACAAGCTCTTTCATCCTGTGGCGCTGTGCTGCATTAGGTCACCCCAGACAGTGATAATGACTCCAGAAGACGTCTGTCAAAGGAAGAAGTCAATGAGTGCTGGACCTTTTATCTCCTTCATTGGCAAGTATACTCATTGTCTGTATTCAGTTTTTTTCCCCATTCTCTCTGGACATAAAACATCAAATAATGGAGCATTTCCACCAAAACAAACTCCACATCTAAGATGGCACAACCTGGGTAAAACATCCCACACCTAATGAAAACAAAATGTGTCAGTGGAACTTTCAGTCAAAAACATTCAGTCTATCTGCTTCAGTTCAAACCACTGAGCCCTCGCGAACAAACACACCGAAAATGTTGTGAGAGAGTTGAGGGATGGCAGAGGAGGGAGATTCTGCAGATTGTGTGATGATGAACAGCTCTTTGCCGGGTTCTCGTTTGCTGGAAATCTCCTGTTATCATATGTGCTCAGACTGCGCCTCCCTCTAAGTCTTCTACTCTGTGTGTATTATTGATTGATGTGTTGTGTAGCTGGGGTTTGGTTTGCCCCGTTGGCTCTTGAGAGTATGTATGTCCAGACGTACACTCAATCAACGGCTCAAAGCACAGATGGATGCTGCCTTACAAGATTCCCTCTCTCAGTTTTTGCTTGTCTTATCAGTCTTTTTTGGAAGGAAATTGCAAAAAAAAAAATTAAATATACAAGAAAAAGTGTCTGTATTGGAAACTGATCCTGACTGTTCCTGTTGTCAGTGGCTGTAGAGTTTTAGCGCAGTTCCAAAACCCATTTAGCTGTCTATACACTATCGTTCAAAAGTCAGTATCTAGATTTCAGGTTCAAATAAATGCTTTGAAGCATTTGTTACTTGAGCAACAAATATATTGAATGATTTCTGAAGGATCACTGAAGACAGGAGTTATGATGCTGAAAATTCAGCTTTGCCATCACAGGAATTAATGACATTTTAAAATATATTCAAAAAGACTATTTTCAAAAGTAATAATATTTCACAATATTTCATTCATTACTGTTACATTACATACATATAGCCTATTATTGTTTTCATTCACAACTGATTTTTTTCAAGTTTTGTGTTAGCATGTTGGTAAAGTAAATATGCAATGCTCTAATAGGCAGAAAATACATAGTACACTCAAATATTGAGTAAATTAATAAATTTCAATTATACAAAACTATTATTTTTATACTTTTCAGTGTAATGAAATGGTAATACTTTACAATAAGACCCTTATTTATTAACATTATCTAACTTTGAGCAGTATATTTTACAGCATTTATTAAACTTGATAGTACTATAGTAATGTAGTAAACTAAAAAATGAAACCTTATTATGAAGTGTTACCAAAAATATAAAGGGGGTAAGATGATTCTTACCCCAGTAGGGGCCAACTTACCTCTTTTAATATATTTGACAGTTTTTGCTAACAACACATTAGCAGATGTTTCTATTTATAGTCACACATTGGCTGATGCATCATCATCATCATCATCATCATGCAAATGCTAAATATATATATATATATGTTAGAGTTTAAAAGTAAATCCACATTCTTCTTCCCCAATCTTACACTGTTGTTTAATTGATCATTAATGATCAACTCTTCTTTTGACTCATTTTCCATCTTTCTCTGTGAAAGATATGTACATTGCTGCCATATAATTTGGCCAAAACAAACCATCTTAGGAGGCACCCTTCATGTCTATGATGACTCAAAGTGCTGTCTACATAGGCAGCTTACTAGGTTTTGGAACAGAGCAGTATGATGTTTTTGCCTAAGAAACTAACACAGAGATTCATGCCTTTTCATAGCAGTAAACCGCATCCTCCTTTGATTGATGACAGCTTTCAGACGCGATGGGCTTGTTTTTTTATCACGCTGGCGCAAAATGACCGGGGACAGACACAGGCAGAAGTACCGCTTCAGTGGCTAATGAGAGGCATTATTCAAACTCCTGCTCTGGTGTCAACATCGCATGTCCTGCGTCTCTCACTGCCTCTGCATTAGTACAGACAAGCAGCCCAGTGACTGTGACAATTAAAGCTATTCCCCCATGCTTCATTTTTACTAGTGAAAAACACATCTAAATAACATGGCTAAATTAGGCACAAAACGGTGCCAACTGTCATGTAGACATTGTGGTATCCGTTCGTCTTTTTAAACAGTTTACTTTACTGATAGTAATTGGACACTTAGTAAGACAGGTAACACTACTGTGGAAACCGCTGTCGAACGTTACATCATTTAGCTTTGTGTTCAGGCTGCCTCCGTCACAAGCCATTGGCACTGGCTGTGTAAGTGTTCTCGGACCATCAGACCAGAACGGCTCGAGGTAACAGCAACATGTTCTTGTCTCAACTTTTTGATGGAGTCTCCCTTTTGTGTGTTTATCACTGAGGGAGGATGCACCTGGGGCAGCTGTGGAAAGAGACAGGCCACCACACATGACAGGCGAGAGGGAGAGACAGAGAAGGAATGAACGGAGGAGAGCACACTGAGGACGAGAGAGGTGCCCGTGGTGTTGGAGGAGCTCATCAGACAGAGCCCTTCTCCATCTGTCACAAATCATTTCTGCTCTGGAAGTAAGGAAAGGCAAAATGTCAAAATATTTGAATACATTCCATGGGAGTGTGTCACACTCGCAGAGGGAGATGCTTGGCAGCTGCGGTGGAAAGGAAATGGGTCGTCTACTGGATGAAATGGGATTTTATAGCGTTGTATAAACTTCAATTAAAAATATGCACACTAAATATGAATGGATAGATAGATCATGAATAGATACAGTATCAACAACAATGACTAAAATTACTTTTAAATTACCTGAGTGTCTGGGATGCAACGCTGCAAGGGGCCGATAGCAGTTATTTTTTGGACTCCTGTGTTCATTTTAATACAGTTTTCACAGAAGTAACAATTTGGTCAGTGTTCATTAATTGAAACGTTAATTAACTTGTATATTCACCCCAGAGTGTGTTGATTTTTACTCTCAGAATAACAATAAATTGATCAAAAATGTTCTATTTCAAATAAATGTTGTTCTTTTTAACTTTATTCATAAAATGATCCTGAAAAAAAAGTATTATGGTTCATAGAACAATATTAAGAAGCACTATTTTCAACATTGATAATAATAAGAAACGTCACATGAGAATGATTTCTGAAGGATCACATGACATTAGAGACTGGAGTAATGGCATTTTAAAATACTAGTGCAATGCCCGTGCAAAATACATTTTTGTGTGTTTTTAGTAATTGTTGGTTTGGTATGTTTGAGTTGCTGAATAGCCTAGGCTACTATTACACAGGAGCGTAAACTCTGAGAAAACGATAACGTTAAGCGTTTCAAAAAGAATCGCTATTTTTTTCAAAAAGAATAATGTAACAAAATAATAATGTAACAAATGTATAATAATAATAATGTAACAAATGTATAATAATAATAATGTAACAAATGTAACACTGTGATAAATGTATAATTACATTGTAATAAACGTATAATAACACTAAAATGTATAATTACATTGTAATGTATAATTAAATTGTAATAAATGTATAATAACACTGTAATAAATGTATAATTACATTGTAATAAACGTATAATTACATTGTAATAAATGTATAAGACTGTAACAAATGTAATTACATTTTTTATTTTTTTCAAAAGAATCGCTACTTTTTCAAAAAAGAATCGCTACTTTTTCAAAAAGAATCTCTACTTTTCTAAGAAAAGAATAGCTGCTTTAAAAAAAAAGAATCGATACTTTTTTCAAAAAGAATCGCTACTTTTTCCAAAAGAATCACTACTTTTTTCAAGAAGAATCGATACTTTTCCCCAAAGGTATCGCTACTTTTCCAAAATACTTGCTACTTTTTCAAAAAGAATAATGTAACAACATGATAATGTAACAAATGTATAATAATAATAATGTAACAAATGTATAATAACACTGTAATAAATGTATAATTACATTGTAATAAACGTATTATAACACTGTAAAGTATAATAACACTGTAATGTATAATTACATTGTAGTAAACGTATAATTACATCGTAATAAATCTATATTAACACTGTAATAAATGTATAATTACATTGCAATAAATGTTTAATTACATTGTAATAAATGTATAATAAGACTGTAACAAATGTATTAAATTTTTTTACAAAAAGAAAATCGCTACTTTTTTCAAAAAGAATCGCTACTTTTTTCAAAAAGAATCGCTACTTTTTCCAAAAAGAATCGATACTTTTTCAAAAACAATCGCTACTTTTTCCAAAAAGAATCGATACTTTTTCAAAAACAATCGCTACTTTTTTCAAAAACAATCGCTACTTTTTTCAAAAAGAATCGCTACTTTTTACAAAAGAATCAATACTTTTTACAAAAGAATCGATACTTTTTCAAAAAAGAATCGCTACTTTTTCAAAAAGAATCGCTACTTTTTTCAGAAAAGAATCACTACTTTTTCAGAAAAGAATCGCTACTTTTTTAAAAAAGAATCGCTACTTTTTCAGAAAAGAATCGCTACTTTTTAAAAAAGAATCGCTACTTTTTTCAAAAAGAATAATGTAACAAATGTATAATATTAATGTAACAAATGTATAATAACACTGTAATAAATGTATAATTGCATTTTAATAAATGTATAATAACACTAATGTATAATTACATTGTAATAAATGTATAACTACATTGTAATAAATGTATAATAACACTTTATAATGTATAATTACATTGTAATAAACGTATAATTACATTGTAATAAATGTATAACAACCTTGAAAAGAATCGCTACATTTCTCGAAAATCGATACTTTTTTACTTCAGAAGTAAACAGTGTAGCTGACTTAATGTTTAGCTGACAGAATGTTTATTTTTAAACCACAATTTTTAAACCACAACCCTCTCTAATGTCAGAATGTTTATTTTTAAACGACTACTTTAATGTGTGCTTGTTTTACAGATATATTTAACGATATCTTTTGCATTTCTAATCCAAACAACGTCAACTCGGCACTGCACTTACTCGTGCCCGTAGCAAGACACCTGTCAAGTTTGAAATCCATCGGACTAACGGTTCGAGAGATATTCGATTAACAGACAGACAGACAGACAGACAGACGTTCCTGTAATTTATAGATAGACTAGTGCAATGTCTGTGCAAAATCTGTTTTTGTGTGTTTTTAGTAATTATTGGTTTGGTATGTTTGAGTAGCTGAATAGCCTAGGCTACTATTACACAGGAGCCTAAATTCTGAGAAAACGATATTGTTAAGCGCAACAGAATAAAATATAATATTCAGAATTAAACAGTGTAGCTGACTAACAGATTTAGTAACATCCACAAATGAATAAGCCCGACGATTCAAGGAGCAGCTACACAGTGAACTCCGAGAAAATGCTACGCTTGAGCAAACAGTTTGTGAGTAGGCTACTACAAATGATGGCCGTGAATAAAATATAATATTCAGATATTTTTAAACCACAACCCTCTAATGTCAGAATGTTTATTCTGACATTAGAGGGGGAGTGGCCACTCAGTGTGCAGTGTGGAGGGGGAGTGGCTGGCCACTCAGTGTGCAGTGTGAAAGGGGGAGTGGCCACTCAGTGTGCAGTGTGAGAGGGGGAGTGGCCACTCAGTGTGCAGGTTAAGAGGGGGAGTGCAGTGTGAGAGGGGGAGTGGCCACTCAGTGTGCAGTGTGAGAGGGGGAGTGGCCACTCAGTGTGCAGTGTGAGAGGGGGAGTGGCCACTCAGTGTGCAGTGTGAGAGGGGGAGTGGCCTCAGTGTGCAGTGTGAGAGGGGGAGTGGCCACTCAGTGTGCAGTGTGAGAGGGGGAGTGGCCACTCAGTGTGCAGTGTGAGAGGGGGAGTGGCCTCAGTGTGCAGTGTGAGAGGGGGAGTGGCCACTCAGTGTGCAGTGTGAGAGGAGGAGTGGCCTGAGTGTGCAGTGTGAGAGGGTGAGTGGCCACTCAGTGTGCAGTGTGAGAGGGGGAGTGGCCTCAGTGTGCAGTGTGAGAGGGGAAGTGGCCACTCAGAGTGCAGTGTGAGAGGGGGAGTGGCCTCAGTGTGCAGTGTGAGAGGGGGAGTGGCCACTCAGTGTGCAGTGTGAGAGGGGGAGTGGCATCAGTGTGCAGTGTGAGAGGGGGAGTGGCCACTCAGTGTGCAGTGTGAGAGGGGGAGTGGCCACTCAGAGTGCAGTGAGAGAGAGGGGGTGGCCACTCAGTGTGCAGTGTGAGAGGGGGAGTGGCCACTCAGAGTGCAGTGAGAGAGGGGGAGTGGCCACTCAGTGTGCAGTGAGAGAGGGGGAGTGGCCACACAGTGTGCAGTCTGGAGGGGGAGTGGCCACACAGTGTGCAGTGTGAGAGGGGGAGCTAGAGCGGCAAAAGCCAATGTGTGCTTCTTTTACCGATATATTTACCGATATCTTTTGCATTTCTAATCCAAACAACGTCAAACTCGGCACTGCACATAATTGTGCCCGTAGCAAGACACCTGTCAAGTTTGAAATCCATCGAACTAACAGTTCGAGAGATATGCGATTAACAGACAGACAGACAGACAGACAGACACACAGACAGACAGACAGACGTTCCTGTAATTTATAGATATGAAAAATAGTTATTTTGAATTGTAAAAAATATTTAGCAATATTACTATTTTTACTGTATTTTTGATCAAATAAATGCAGCCTTGGTGAGCATAAAAGACTTCTATCAAAACATGTAAAAACCTATCCTAAAATTTTGAACGGTAGTGTATTAATGTCAGTGATTTTGACAACGATTTTACAGCATTGTAATGAAATGAAAGCATTAATACTGTAGATTTGAAGGACTAATGCTTTTAATACAGCATTAAAGTTGATTTCTTCCAAATCATTATTATATACAACAACAAAACCCTTTAGATTTCATTAGCTCTCTTTGGCTTTCATTTCTAAGCTTTACAGGCATTACAAAAATATCATTTATTGCCATTTTTATTTCCATTGTCTTCTGATTTTTTGTTAAAGATTGTTTTTCTCAGAGAAAGTGGGAAAACGAGTATGCGAGTTTCGCAAGTGTCCATTATTTCTACACTTTTATATTGGTCTTTCTCCTGGATTGCTCTTTTTGAAAATTGTAACTTTTAAAGCTTTTCTCAAGAGTGAGTTCTAGTTCGTATTGACTAAAAAAGAAAAGAGAGGCAGGTGTGAAGGACGCAGGGATTTGATCTCTGTACCTTTGAGGAATAGTGAGATAAGTGCTCTCAGAAAAGGCTTTACGTGCCAAGACTGCAGAATGAAATCTATTCAGTGTCTCGGTAACCTGTCCACTGTTTATTCACTTACTCTGCAACTTATTGGAAAAAAAAATGTTGTATCCTTGTTTGTTTTTTGGATCTATAAAATACAAATTAAAATACTGTATATAACCCCATAACACCACATAACTTTAAAAATAGTCCTAGGTTGTGATGTGTTAGTGGTGGTTGTAAAAATTAACTGCTAAAATGATTCCGCACTGTTAAAAAAAAATGATTGTAATTACTACGTAATATGCTACAATTAAATCTGTAATTGGTTAACAGTAACTCTTTAAAAGATCTAACCAGACGTTCTGTTAAATGTACAGATTTTTCCCAAGTGATAAAAAAACAAGTCATCTTATAATTTACAATAAAAAAAAACATAAATTGACTAGCTCGGGGGAAACTTCTGATGAACTTTGATTAATCTCTTTACCACCTGTGCTTTTATGGTGGTTGTCAGGATATTATAAAGGTACAAAACTGATTTTTATTTGGTTGAATGAAAGTAAAACACTGCTGAATAAAAGGAAATTAGGATGAATTTGTTCACACAATAACGTTGTATTAAAAATGGAAAGGTTTTTCATTGTGTTTTTGAAGTTTCACGTATCCCTGTTCACACGGATCTGCAAAAACGACTAAAAACGCTGTATTATGCCTGCCAGACCAGTAGCTATGTCACTTTGTAAAGAAACACTACACATAGACTGGAAATGTAACATTTCAAATCACAAAGACACAAATCAACAACGGTATCATTTTCAAAAAGTTTGCGTTTTCAGGCCCCCAAAATGCTATTGTTAGTAAATGAACGGCCAAAACGCATACAAAGTTTTCTGTTTTTAGTTGAATTGGTGTTGTGTAAATGCCCCCTCAATCTCTATAGCATGAAACAGTGCCACTTACAGCCAAAAAAAGTATTTATTTCCTAGTATATAAGCCACTATGTAGCCATTTCTGTTCATCGAAACAATTGTGTCAGTCTCTTCCACTAGATCAGTGCACCTCTTGTCTCTGGGCCACTAAAACACTGTGATTAATTATTTCTCTTTAATCAGAATCACAATGGAATAAAATAATGTTTGTCTGTTTACAATTCTCCCAGGCTGAGCCTGAAATTTGCATGTATTTGATGGCGAAAAAAGAGAAATCTCTTATCCGGGGGAAGATCAAGGTTATGACTTCCTCAAACCAGAGTTCCTGAAACCAATTAAACTCTGTGTAGTGAAGTTCAGCTGGAGGACACAGTGCCGTAACAATAGGAGAACGTGATGACAGCCAACGCCACTATCTCCTTGCATTTCCACCAGTGCTAATTATATTTGCAGATTCTGTCATTTAGACAAAAGGCGAATAACTTTGGTAATCATCATGAACCATTTAAATCACTCCCTGGCCTGTGCAAATAGTCGACCTTTCGAAATGAAGTCAATTGCAAGATATGTGTAATCAAATATCATTTCGATAAGCGGAATATGGATATGAAATGTGAATAATTATGAGCAGTGTTTACCGTTACAATTAGCAGCAGGTATGATCTTCATGAAAAAGCAATGAGAACTTTTTTTTTTACAAATATGCCTTTTGAATGCCACTATATAGGGATTAAAAAAACAAAACAGGTGTGTATCATTTTGGACAAGAGGGATCAAAAACAGAAAGTGTTAAAAATGAATAATTCATATGTGCTCTTATGTTCTGAAGTTAAAATGCTCGTGTTCACACATGTGTGAGCGCTACATGTTAGTTTAACTCAAAGGAAAGCCATTGCGCTACATTGAGTCATACCCAGTTTTGAGGCACTGGATTTACAAAAGCTCTTTATTTCAAGTGTTTCGCCGTCCATTGTTAGTGATCAAAGCCATTCTAATTCAGATAATGTTGTTATAGCCACAGGTTCCTCCCCCTACTCTTGCTCCTGTTCAAAAGACTATCATGCCAAAGAGAGCTGGAGTAACTGCTTTTGATTTGAATGTGAAGTGTCATTCAGTTGCGCGGCTGCCGAGCGATTTGCCATGGTGATAGGCTTGCGTTTGAGAACACCTGGCAAGGTGGCAAATGTATTCAAATCTATGTGAATTGTAATGCTCTCACCTGGAGCCAATGGGCCGGGATGTGTGCGTGTGTGTGTGTGTCTGCAAACAAGTGTGTATGGAAATAATCAAGCCTCATTACTAAAAACAAGGGGGGGTAAATCAGAGCGAGATGCAAAGAGAAGGTGCAATGGAGAAATTAAGCTGATATAAGGTCAGGTTTTGACCTTGAAAAGCAAGTTTCAAATAATGATAATGGATCACAATGACTTTAGTAGCCCTTTAGTAATCCAACCAGTTCAGTTATACAGCCACGCATGTTTAAAGACTTGTCGTGCATCAAATGTTTGAATTTTACATTATGGCTTGAGTGGGAACAGGAATATTTTTAACGGGTTTAAATTTTGATTGCTCCAATCCTGAAAATGGTTGCTGTTAAGTGAATGGGTCTCTAAAGGGAGTGAGAGGATGAGATAAGAAAATCCACAGCATAGGCTGAAAATGGTAGCATTAAATGGCTTGTCCTCCTAGCGTGGAAATGCTGAGAGCGATTCATGTTTTAACCTTGTACCATTAAAGTCAATGGCATTCAGCAACCATAAAGGTCTGTTATAGAACATATCTAGAGTTATTACGTGGATGTCTGGATGGAATACATAATTCTGGTTGTTCAGTAGGCTAATGGTAGTCAGATATTTCAGAATAATGCTGTCTGGAAATAGTGTTTCAGCAAGTAAGCTTATAAAAATCTATTTCATGTGCATTTAATTTGTTAAGTAGCCATCTAATAAGAAGGATAATTTACAGATGCTGAATTTCTTTAGTCATGTAATAAGCAGGAGTGTTTTTTTATTTATTTAGTTTTGTTTTATTTGAATCACCTTCTCACTAATACACTATCCCTATCACTATCAAATACTATATTGTTGGCTCTTTGTAAACTTTTTTTTAAAATTGAGGTTGACTACTGTTTTAAAAAAAAGACAGTTACTGAGTCATTATTAAAGGGGCGATGAACTGAGAAATCAAATTTTCCTTGAGCTTTTGACATCTAAGAGGTCATCATATTATAAGAATATCCTGTAAGTTTCAGAACTGAAAACGTCTTTGTTAGTCCAATAAAAGCTTTTCTTGACACCAGGCTCAGCAAACGACTCATTTTTCAAAGTGGGGAACTATGACGACAAAGAGGATAAAACACCACCCCCGCAGAAGAAGATCAACGCCTACTTCAACACGGCCGGTTTAGCCCCGCCCACCGATTCGCGCATTACACGAAACTCATTATAATATGCAAAACTGTTATCCACTCACAGCAGTGGGCGTTTACTTCCAAGTCTTCAATGCGAGATGCCCATAAAAACCGAGCGTTTTTGAGCTAGGCTCAAAACTAGGGTAGAAAATAGCCTATTACTTATTCATTTTGATGTTTTTGAATGTAAAAACCAAGCGAACGTCATAAGTTGACCTCAGACAACAATATAAAAAAATGTGAAAAGCCAGTTCATGACCCCTTTAAAGAGCATTGTGAAAGTTCTGAAATTTCTTACCGTTACTGACACCAGTGGCCGTTAGAGAAACTGCAGCCAGTCTCATGCTCGTTCTCGGTGCGCACGCTCGCACGCTCGTTGGCCGCACTAGATAAGGCTTTTTTTTTTTAAACTTCCATGGGTATCTGGATTGTGCTGGAGGCTGGTTGCTTCTTTCCGTCTGCAGAGTCCATTTGAAACACTACTGCTTGCGATTGCCGCTGCTTACTAATGGCTGCCGTACGGATGTAAGCCCAAGTAGACGAGAACGCGCATGACGACACATTTTGTGAATTTTCACGCCAATTCGGACCCGACTCCTCCACACACAATTGAGCCTAAAGGCTGATAGAGGCAACCGTGGTGGACAGTCAAGGTGTCATTCTTTCTATTACATTATGGTTGGCTCATAAATGTACAAATGAAGACTCTATCTTAAAGATTTTTTAAAATAAAAACCTACACATAGCCCCTTTAAAGTCATTATTTCCAACAATATATTAATTGATTTTCCACAAAATACAAATCACAAATAAAATTTAAAAAGCTCATAAAATACAAAGTTCCATTTTAGCATGCTGTCATTAGGCTATAGTTGGTGAGAAGTTCTCATCAATTAAATCCACAGGGTCCAGATAATTTACAAATGGTTCCCATTGTAAAAAGTGAATCTTTAATTATACAAGATATTCGAGTGGTATTAGCTCCATTAACACTTTTTGTGACCCTACACAGAGGGGTCTTTATCAGTGGTCCACTTTAAAAGAATGTTTTTGGTGCTGCAAAGGTCATAATATTAAAGAGCCTTCTGTCATTATTCATTTAAAATTACTTACGTAGAAATTGGGCGCCTAATGCTTGACCAACATTGTGTCTCTGAGGATCTATAAAAGGAGCTTGGTTTGTTTTCCTCCTCCTCTTTCTTCCCTGTGTGTGTATGGTCTTTGATCGACAGAGAGAGGATAATGTCATAGCAAGTCTTATTTATGACAGCTGATGGAAAGCCGAATTTTTGTTGATGCTGTTGTCTTGTTCCACTGTGGCTGTGAAGGGAGGGATTAAATGGACTGAGGTTTGTTTTTGGTTTTCCCTCGAGGATCCTCAAACTCCTCTCTTTCTCTCTCTCTCTCTCCCCGCTTCCCCTCCCCTCTGCCTTTCCTTCAAGGAATATGGCCAGATTCATTATTTAGCTGTGCTCTTTTTGACAGCTGGGTCGGAGGGAGAATAGGGCTTTGGCGTGTGAGTGTGTGTGTGTGTGTTTGCAGTGTGTATGGAACAGCAGGCTGGAACTGAGGCCTGACAGAAGACAGGAGGCCTGTCGGTGATGCCTGCAGGAGCTGACAGCTGATCACACTGTCAGTCAAGGGAGCCGTCCACGCTGGAGGCTAACAGACTCAACACCGTCAACCTTCTCTTTGTCGTTCAGACCGTTCTTCCTGTCAATCCTTCCACAGCCCCCTTTTTTTCTTTATAAATGATCCACTGCTTCTCTGTATCCTCCAAATCATCGCTTTTCACGCACCTTTCCCCATCAAAGCTAAATGCATTCAACTTCTCCTCTCATCGAAGCATCAGCCTCCTCCTCTAACTATCCTCGTTTTCTCATTGACCATCAGATTTGTTCTTGTGTATTTGGGGCCGAATGAAAGAAACTTTTTTCACCATTTTTTAAATGTCATCAGCCCATTTGCAAATAAAAACTGGAACATTTTTGTACATTTTTTTTTTCACATACATTTTTTTACATTAATGAAAATCAAGTAAGCTTATAAAAATCTCTATTTTATGTCTATGTGTATTTTAAGTAGCCATGTAATAAGAAGGATAATGTACAGTCAGATGCTGATGTTTATTATTTTATCATTTATTTCTTTATTTAAACTGACACATTTTTTTTTACAGTTTTCATTAGTCTAAAACTTTCAGGCAGACCTCAAAAATTGATAAGGCATTTATGAAAATCAGACATTCATAATGCACAAAAAGCGTCTTTTTCAGAGTAAAATAAAGCGACAATTGGAGAGAAACCTGTTATTCAAAATCAATTGTCTTTTTTATCTGCCATACAGCTCCAGTCCTAATGAGAGTTTGGCCTGTGATTGCCTGTGACGCTTCCATAGAGACTCCGTGCTCTTTGTGGTGACAATGGGGCTTCAATTCACCCATGAGACAAACTGACTGGACAAGTCATTCATCGATGCAAATGCCAGCCAAGACGTGGTCGTATGCATCTGTTTCCCTCTGTGAGCCCACCGCTTGTCCATGATGGACAGCCAGCGGCACGTATTCTTTGGAGCCAAGCCTGCGCGGCGCCTTCTATCCACCAGAGAGGCCAGCAGGACAGGTCACGAGGGAATGTGGCCATTTACGATGAAATAAATGTCACAATCGCCACATTCTCAGTCAATTCTAACAGACAAATGTATTATTCAGAACATCAAAACAATGTCTTTCTTCTCAATGGCTTGTTACATGAGAGAAGGAGTGAGCAGCAGAGTGATAGGAAAAGTGAGAAATTGGCCCAAAATTATTTTAGACAATATAAAAGACACAAATAACTCCAGTACTTCTCTGTTGTAAAGTAAAGTTTGAAGTTAAAGACACATCAGTGGCCATTTCTGATCATTTTTGATAAACCCTATGGGGACAAAATAAAATGCAAAGATGGCAATATCCGAAATCCTTGTCCTTTTTTTGGTCCCATGAGGAAAACAGCTTATAAATCACACTAAGTTGAAAATGTAAAAATGCAGAAAGGTTTCTGTTATGGGTAGGGTTACTGGTAGTGTAAGGGGATTGAATATACAGTTTGTATAAAAATCATTATCTCTATGGAAAGTCCCCATAAAACATGAAAACACAACTTGTGTGTGGTGTGTGTGTATGTGTGTGTGTGTGTGTGTGTGTGTGTGTGTGTGTGTGTGTGTGTGTGTTTATTTGATAACACACAACATCACTGTTTTAGTAATATTTTAAGTTAATTATGACAAGCCAGACTAATCAAACCAACATTCTTTAGATTGATGGCAATTCTAGCTCAACTCATTAGGGTTTCCATAACTTTTTACAGTCATTATTATTCAAATGCCACATTAAATGATTTTGTTTCACACCATAATAATGAGAGAACAGAATGAGACCATTTATTACAAAATTACAATAACTTTCAATAATAAACAGAAATAAAAAAGCATTTAACAAAGATTAATAATAAAAGCCTGACGACCCAAATATACTGCATACAGTTTTTACCTGATGTTTTTTTCATTTACTGTCTAATTCTTTCTTAGAGAATGCCATTAATTATTTCCCTTCCTGGTTTTATCTGCACCTTATGTGTTTATAATATGTCTCTTTCTGAGATCGAAATATACATTACTATAAAATAGCTATAAAAAGCTATACCACACATTTATTTAAAGCAAATCTGACAAACACCAAATGTTTTGTTGCAATACCAGTGTAATATTTTCTATTTGTAGCCTATAGTCTATTTAAGAAAGCATATTTGTCGCACGTTAAAATCATGCCTCATGCCTAATCTATAAACTTCTCAGTCATAACTGTGTAGTTCTTCAAAATATAAAGTAAAATAGGTATTCAAATCAGCCGAGCTGCAGGAAGGATTTCGTTAATTCAATAATGATGTGTGGTAGAACTCCACTTCCCACAATGCATTGTGCGGAGGTGAAGCGGATGTTTATATTCCGCGTGAACAGTGAAGAATGTGCGAGCAATGACAGCTGAAGTGAGAGATGGATCGAGAACGCAGAACACATTCAGCACAACACTCCAACACACCATTGCATCGTCTGTAAGTTGCCATTGTTTTAAGTCTGTCAGTGCGGTGTGGCATGACAGCCTGCGTTATTATTTAGCCGCTTCATAATAACCTACTGAACTCTAGCTCAGCTCGCTAACAGTTCCTCTTTTCGGATTACATTTTTAACAGTTCGATCACATAAAAAGCTAACTTACATATGGTTACAATGTAAAGATATGGTAACGACAGAGCCAGTAGCAATCAGTAACCGCTTTCAGGCTAACATTAAGGGAATGGTTCACGGTTCGCCCCAAAAATGAATAAATTGTCATCCTCTCCTTTGTGTTCAACAGAAGAAAGTCATACAGGTTTAAAACAACATGAAGGTGATTTAACTATTGATTTTTTTTGTTTTTATTTTTTAAACTAAATACAGGTTTTTGGGTGAACTATCCCTTTAACTTGCTATATTTAGTGCTTTGTCATATTGTCTGGTTGTATACATTTGAATACATGGTGTATATCGTTTGAATATTTTGCTGCAGACTATTTTCACTGTTTTGGCATTAAACAGCATGATGCTAGTTTGCTCTTAGCTTAAACCATCAGAATATATAGTGCATGTCACATTGTGATGGCTGTCAGAAGTCATTATTTCATTTGAATCTCTCATCAGGAAGACCTTTGACAGGAAGTTTCCTCTTTCCTCTTTTCCCCTTCAGGAAGTTATGCAATACAGTTTGAGAGATATTTTATACATTATCATGACATGCTTTTTGCCTGTCCTCTGATAAAATGAGTATTCTGAGCCACATGCAAAAACATTTTAGAAAATAATTTTTACTGACTCGTCTTGAAAAACAAGCCATTTACAGAAATACCCTTAAACAGATGTACAAATGTCATTATAGTATTATTTATATGCTATTATAGTTGTTATTATTATTAATATGAGTTAGCCTTTTTCATTAGAATTTGAGTTCAATTGTTTGCAAGGTTAGGTTTGAGTTCAATTGTTTGCACTGTAGATACTTAAAGCTCCTGTCCGTAACTTTTTTTGGGTTCAAAATGATCCAAAATAGTTTTTTGAGCAAGTACATAACCAGCCAGTGTTCAAAACTATCTGCTTGCCTTAGCTCAATTCAAAACGGTAAGCTTTTAATAATGTTTTTAACTCCAGTGGTACTGGTGGATTTCCACGGGAAATTCGAGCATGTCTTTGCGTCATTACGTCACATCTGTACACATAAAGAAGGAGTCTCGGCTAGTAGGCTATATTGCGTGTGAGGATGTTGGAGGTGGAGATTTATAGATTTATATGGAGGTCGGAGGTATATCAATTTGATGGCGGATCCAGAAATGTTTAAACGACAATCACCAGTGACAACTGGAGATTCACCCGTTGTAAAATGCAAAAGACTTCGTTCGGACTTCGGAGTGACTACAGAAAAAAAGAAACTGCAACCGGCCCATGCGAAAACAAGGATAAATATCGGAAGGACATTAAATGTAGTCACGCAGTGCTGATGTTGTTAACATTAACAATTTGAGAACAAAGTATAATTTGCACGGTTTGACGTGATATGATAAGCGATTGCTAGATTTAATCAGTGCGATTTACTGCAATACTTTTTTTTCCTTAGTTGGTCAGAACAAAAGTTACCTACTTGATGACATATGACATTTTCCGGTGAAAATTCTTATGTTGGTCATACTTCCAAAAAGTAGAATTCCGAATGACAGTATCCACACCGGCGCAGTGACTGACAGCCGCACTTTCTCCTCAAAACATTGGTTTCATCCGTGCTGTGCCGTGCTGAGGCACAACCCACGTTAAGTTTATAATTCCGCGAATAACTGCAATTGCAGATTTTGAAAAGAGATGGCGACAAAGAGGAAAAACTACGGACTGCAGCTTTAAGTGCTAGTCTTTTTTTTTTGGCCTCATTGATAAAACATTTACAGAATAATCTCTGTGCTATTCATGAATTCATTCTTATGTAAATTCTCTTTGCATGCAAAAGTGTTTTACAAATAATACACAAATTGATTTAATGTGTGTGTCATGAATGAGGCCCTTGGAATTACAGATCTCCTTTGACATTTCAAGGTTCTCACAATCTTGCGTGATTTTGTTGTTTGTTTGTGTGTGTGTGTGTGTGTTTGTGTTTGTCTTTCTAACCCACAGGTCATGCATGTATCTTGGCCTATAGCCTGTGCTGTGTAAAGCCTATCACGCTACAGCGCAGGGAAGGGACGAGGGCTGTGCTTCCTGACTCAAACCCAGACCTGCTGCTCCATGTTTCCTATGCTAACCCTTCTGAGCATGTTTTACTATATCTGTCTGCGGCGGCGCTCCAGGAGCGGGACGCGGAGCGAAGCGTTGGGTAGCCGGCGGGCGGTGGAGCTGGGTCAGCGTTCGGCGCTGCCCGTCACCGTGGAGGTCGAGCAGTACGGCAAGGAGGTCCTGGACTTCAGCTCTCATTACGGTAGCGAGAACAGCATGTCCTATACCATGTGGAACCTGGCGGGAGTGCCTAACGTCTACCCCAGCTCAGGAGACTTCACCCAGACGGCCGTGTTCCGCACTTACGGAGACTGGTGGACGCAGTGCGTTAGCTCCGCTCTCCCGTTCCGGCGTACGCCGCCCAATTTTCATGGCCAAGACTACCTGGAACTGGCCTTCGAGGAGCCTGTCTATCCCACAGCTGTGGAGGTGCTGGAGACCTACCACCCCGGGGCCATCGTCAAGATCCTAGCGTGCTCACTTAACCCTTTCTCCCAGAACCCACCGGCTGACGTCAGGTAAAATGTTAGGTGTGAGACAAAGTTCTGGAATTGTAATCAAAAGGTTGTAGGTTCTAATCCCACAAGGTGTGAACCATGAGCTGTTAGCATTGAAAAAAATCAAAACCGATGAAGATTGACTGTATTGTGTGAGTTAGTAGACAAATGTATTAAACATAATAGCATTAACGTACTGAAAGATGCTGTGGATAAAAATGTGCCTATTTTAATAAAATGTATTAATGCACAATATGATAATAAAAATTCAGTTCCTTGACTATGCAATTTAATGACCAATATTACTATATTATATATATATATATATATATATATAACATTATTATAATATTATATATATATATATATATATATATAAAACACGTTACATGTATTTACTTACTGTAATAATAGCAGGAATAAATTGTGCTCAATTGCAAGCAACTAACACCCTATTGTAAGAACTTGTTAAAATAAAGTATGACCAAAAGTGATAATATTTATAAAATATAATATATTTGATTGTATATTTACAAAAAAATCATTATTTGGTCAACCAAACGTTTTACTTATTTTAAGTAAACCATTTTAACCAAATCTACAATCATGCATTTTTTTTAAGCATATTCTTGATTGTAATTGTGAATTTTACTAAATGGTGACTAAATGTCAGATTTCCTCTTTAGTAATTGAATAACAATATCACAGATTGTTTTACAGAGCTGTATGCGGTTTGTGTTTTAAGTATGGGTTGTGTTGTATTTGTTTTGCAGGTGGGAGGTTCTGTGGGCCGGCAGTCCCAACAAAGCTGTGACCCCTCAAGCTCGCCAGTTCTCCCCTAGCATCAGACAGATCAGTTTTGCCACCAACCTGCTGCGTCTGGAGGTGAACTGCTCTCTGTTGGAGTACTACACAGAGCTGGACGCGGTGATACTGCGAGGCGTTCGAGAGAGACCCATTCTGGCCCTCTATAAGATCCCTGTCATCGACATCAATGATCTGAGTGACAGCGAAGAAGAGATCAGTGATGCAGGAGGCCTCTGCTGCAGGTCGGGTGGAGAAAACAGGCAAAACCTGGGAAACGGCTTCTTTGATAGGCTCCCTTATGAGGTTAGCATTGGAAAATTTCACATGATGCCTGTGTGAAAGTTTAGGAATATGTAGTTTCATGCCATCAGCATGTTATTAAATAGCATGTAGGCTAGTTAACAAAGAAGGTTTTCAAGGACTGTGTATAACAACACAAGTTGGACCACAGAGTGTTGAAATCTTTTACGTACCAGACAGATATTGAAGAAAAATAGTCGGGATTCGGTCTAGCCCCTCAAGTCCCGACTTGTGTGGTTGCAGTAGGTCTTCTGCAGTCATTTTCAGATAATTAGAGACCTTTTATTGTAATTTAAAAATACCTTTCCAATTCGTAAGCCCTCATTAACTGCACGCAGCTCAGATCTCCTGTCCAAACCACTGTCACCCTCACAGTCTCGTCAAGGCAAACACGAATGTGCTTCAGAAACATAATCCGGCTATTATCTGCTAACTGATATCCAGCTTCACACTCATACTATTGTTCAGTCTTCCCAACAGTGCACGTACCAAAAACATAATCAGAGCCTCCATAAGCGTCTTGAGAGTAATCTTAGTAGCGCTGTCTTTACAAGTGACACAACAAGAATATTTAGCATGCTGTGTTCTGGTCACTGTTTGTTTTTGTCACTGCAGTTAATCCAGCTGATCGTGAGTCACCTGCCGGTTCCGGACCTGTGCCGATTGGCTCAGAGCTGCAAGCTCTTTCACAAGCACTGCTGTGACCCGCTGCAGTACATCCAGCTCAGCCTGCAGCCGTACTGGGCCCGGCTCACTGATGCCTCTCTGCACCACCTGCAGAGCCGCTGCACCCTCCTGCAGAGACTAAACATGTCCTGGACGGGCAACCGCGGAGCCGTGACGGCCACTGGCTTCTGCAGGTAACGGCGAGAGTCTCTGATCCAGATATTTCAAATAGTTTGATCTACTAAAGGTGCATAATAGTCACTCCATCTCTGTCTTTTTTCCCCCTCAAGCTTTATGAAGGCCTGTGGGGTGAGTCTGGTGTGTTTGGAGCTGTCGTGCTGTCATTTCCTGACTGAAGCGTGTTTAGAGGTGATCGCCCAGACGTGTCCGTGCCTCCAGGAGCTCAATTTGGCTTCCTGTGACCGTCTGCAACCTCAGGCTTTCAATCACATCACCAAACTCGCTAATCTACGCAGGCTGGTGCTGTACCGCACTAAAGTTGAGGTGAGAGCAAGACTGAGGAAATTATAATGACTGATTTTCTCGGGAAAAGCATCTGGTATACACTGAATTGTAGCTTGAACTAAATGAAATTATGAATTTAATGTATTTTTAATTTGTAATTTGATAAGAATTTTCAAAAATGTACGTTCAATATTTAAAATTCAAAACACATCAAACTTTCGGTCAGTTCACTTTTGCATCCATTCCTTTTTCAACATAGCATTAAAAAAAATAAAAAATTAAATTCACCATGAAATCAAAATCGATTAATCTTTATGGAACATTGCAGTATCTATTATAAATCTTTTATCCGCGCACGTCATTTATTATTATTTTTTTTCTTGTTTTTTTTATGTGGCCTTGTAATATTTAAACAAAATAACTTCCCTTCCCTCTTGCAACAACTTTTCTGATGACGCGTTTACTGGCATGAGTGCGGGACGACCTGTCACTCACATGACATCACAGCAAAAGCAAATGACAATGATCAAATTCCCGATGGACACAAGTCCTGTCCTACTATTTTTTGTTTGTGAAGCTGTTTCACTCTGATATACTATATGTCACAATAGGGAAGGACAGACTATTGCAACTTCTGTTTCATGCCGACTTTAAACAAGATTCACTATCAGCAATCCAAAAACAATCTTATTTGCAATTTTTACCTGATAAAAACAAGTAAGCCAAGTCGATTTGAGAGTTATCATTTGTGGGAGAGGCCATTGTGAGGAGCAGCCAATCACAACAGTTTGTTTTCTTGCTGCAGTACAGCTCGCATAAATACACAGAAAACGGAAAGCGTCCTTCTGCTCAGTTCCATACAGATTAGAACATTGTTTTTGTACCTCATTGTGTACTCCGTAATTTTGGGGGGGCAAAATCTTGATTCTGTGATGTTTGCTGTATTTCCTGAATCACACGTTTGACTGTATCCATGATTAGAGCAATAGTTGTGGGTGGTAATAATGAAGGTTTTTAACATCAAAGCTGAAATTGTTAATTACTGACCCATGAAATTTTGTGTTCCCCCAAAAGTTGTCTGCTTTATCATGCACCACCTTTGTTTATTGTTTATACTGCATCATTAAACAGGCAAGTTATCTTGGGAATTGAATAAGAAAACATGATTATGCCAGCCTGTTTTAAGCTGCTATAGTTACCTGTGCTTATGATTATACTGCATTATCACCTTTAGATCAGTGCTACATGATGGTGCAGGCCCAAGCATGCTAGGGTCATCCCGTCCCTCCGCGTGGTTAGCTGTGAATCAGCATTTGTAGGTTTATGCGTGCCTCTGCCAACAGGTATAATGTTTCTGTAGCTTTTTTGTAGTGATGGCGACTGCATGTAAACATACGCAGGAACACACACTGTGTCTGTAGCAAACCCACCTCTCTGTCATCATCGATGGAAATATACACAAAACATTTGTCTATTAACTATCAATCTTTTTTTTTAAACCAAAAACAATAATGAAAACAATGGCTGTATTATCTTAGTGATTCTCGCATGACACCTCAGGTTTTTAAATCCAAAAAAAAATTTTTTCCTGTGAAACATCTTAACACTATATATTAGATGTGAGTGTCAGCCATGTGCGCCAGACCGTGAGATCATTATTTTGACACATCTATTTGGAAGAATATTGAATTGGGGAGTTAAATTTGTTGTCATCTTTGATTTGTGATATCAAATGTGCATTCTGTTGTCTCCTTTTTACTCCACTGCCATCTGAATATAAGGATATGTTATTCTCTCATTAGTGCTGTGTGTTAATTATCACTGTTTTATTTCTTTCCGCATGCAGCAATCAGCCTTGTTGAGCATCCTCACATTTTGCCCAGAGCTCAGGCACCTTAACCTGGGAAGCTGTGTCATGGTGAGTCTACTGGACAGATCAAATATGCAGATGGTGTACGTGACTGAATGATGTTCTGGTGCAACATAAAAAAGGCGCTTAAAAATAGTCGTAGCATTATGAGAACCATGTTTAACTTGAAATCTTAAAATCAATACTGTTACATACTAGCCATACCATGCAGTATACAATATTAGGTTTAGTGTATCACAAATAATAATTACAATACATTGAAAATGGTGTATCAAAGGAACCTGTATGGTGAGCTATTTTTATTTTTAAGGAGGCATCCATGCAGCCATCTCACGGTCTCAAAGTGGCCTAATTTATCAGAATTGACCCTACTTTTCATATTTGTTATGAAGTATGCAAATCGTATTCAATCCATTTCAGCCACAGGAACATCGGCTTGTCTGGTTGTGTGTCTTCACATGCAGCTCATAGTAGAGCTTAGAGACGGTCAGTTATCAATGAGTGCTTCACTGTGGCTACATGGTGATTTCATCACAGATTGAGGACTATGATGTGGTGGCGAGCATGCTGAGCGCACGCTGCCGTTCTCTACGCTCCCTCGACCTGTGGCGCTGCAGGAACCTGAGCGAGCGTGGACTGGCAGAGCTGGTTTCGGGCTGCAGGCTCCTGGAGGAGCTGGACCTGGGTTGGTGCTCCACGATTCAGAGCAGCACCGGCTGCTTCCAGCACTTGGCCCGCAGCTTGCCCCGCCTACGCAAGCTCTTCCTCACCGCCAACCGCACCGTGTGTGACACTGACCTGGAGGAGCTGGCCGCTAACTGCAGCGCTCTGGAGCACCTTGATATTCTGGGTGAGATGAGTGTTTTTTTGTTAAAAAAGATGTTTAAAAAAATATTTCAGTGTTTTTGTGGTCGTAGGATGAAGTATTTTAAAATGGAAATAAATGCTACCCTCACGTGCAATCGAAATTTCCTAGTCGGAAATTGGACATGAACGTCCTCTCCAGTCGTATTTACAAAATTATCGTCTTGATCATTTTGATTCCCAAGTTGGGCGGACCATAAATTTTAAACGTGGCAGAGAGGAGAATGATTGCAGCTGTGACTGGTATTCTTTATTAGTTTATTTCACAACCGCTACGTCGCCTTGTCTTGTCGTTAGAGAAGTGTATATTTACATATATGATTAACCATTTGAAACATATTGTATGTTTTATACACTGTGAAAATAGCATGTGTTTAATTGAAATTTCAGAATTGTCAGCAAGCTGACTATATAGATAGCGCAGTTAATGTTTATGGTTGCTAACTAAATTTTCTTCCAAATTAAATATCTTCAATACATTTAGGCTTTAATAAGATTTCCCCAAGAAACAGGCAAGAATAAACCTGGTGTCCTCCTTGATCCCTATTCTTTCCGACAACAAAGCACTTGAACGTGGCGCGCTTGTAATCACAACTCCAGAAGTGGGAATTAGGAAATGTCCGATAACATGAAGGCAGCATTATTCCTGTGATGGCAAAGCTGAATTTTAAGCAGCCATTACTCCAGTCACATTATCTTTCAGAGATCATTCTAACATTTCTAATTATTATTAGTGTTGATAACAGTTGTGCTGCTTAATGTATCCTGAAAAAGATGTATTTGTTTGAAATAAAACTCTTTTGAAACATTGTATATGTCTTTACTGTCACTTTTGATCAATTTAATGTATCCTTGCTGAATAAAAGTAATGATTTCTTTCTAATAAATGACGACACAGCAATCAGGTGAACTATCCCTTTAACTTTTCTTCGTTTTCTCAGGCACACGAATGGTGAGCTCTGCATCTCTGCGGAAATTACTGCAGTGTTGTCCTCGGCTAAAGCTGTTGGACGTGTCCTTCTGCTCGCAGATCGACTCTCGCTTCTCCCAGGAGCTCAGTGGCCTTTTCCCGAATGTGTCCATCAAGAAGAGTTTCACTCAGTAAAACTCAATGGGCCCTCCTGAGCAGAAGCAGCTTCATGGGACGGACTTTAAGACCCTTGGGAGAAGGGTGGTGCATTCTGGTGCTGTGGACTTGCTGCCTTGAACTGCACAGAGCTGTGAACTGCCGCTTGGAAGATGTTATGGATGTTTCACACTCTCTCACCTTGAATGGTCTCACTATGTATTGAATCTCACACATTTCAGCAGACCTCAGTTTTTGATCTTAATCTCAGGGTTTTATTTTTGTCTTCAGAGAGAGACGTTTGTAGTATGCTGTGGGTTTTGTTTTAAACATACTTATTCAAGTGTATCAGTACCAATGTTTTATTTGCATTGTTAAATGTCGTCAAATCGCTGTTGAATATTGTGAAATAGTAACATGGTGTACTATGATTATTTATTAATTGATTGATTATAAATTCAGGGCCACATTGACTTGAATCGTGGGCACAGACATCTTTTTTGTGGCAATACCTAGTTTGAGTGAAACTTTGCCCATATTTTGAGTCAATCCTGTTATGCACTTGTATGCACACACAATAGGGCAAATACCAAAACATAAGCTTTTCTCTATTGCAAAACTTGACGTTTTCTTGTACACAGGCGCATGCTAAATGTTAGATGACATATCCTTGTGCCTTAGGTTTAAAGAGAGAAGTGCTTTGTAAATTTGCTGGTCGTCTGTATTGTGCTATGCTAAATTGCGATTTGCCAAAAACACCCTAAACCAAAGGGTTTTCCTTTTTTATAATACACTTTCATTTTGAAAAACACAGATGGCAAGTGCTGTGTTTTCTTTAGAGGTGTACAATTATTTATGTCAAAACAAGGATAAGGAGAAATTGTTTAGTGCTTTTGGTAAAAGTTTAAGTGCCATATATATATTTTTTTTAATTGTTCTTTCAATTTGACGTACCTGTTCTTCACTAGCACCCTGTAAAAAAACTCTAACGTTAATTTGAAGCAACCGAACATTATATAGATTGTATTTATGTTAAATTATACAGTAGCTGCAGTGAATTAATGTTGTCATTTAGGATATTGTATTAAATTTGTGCTGTTTGGAAGAAGCAGGCTTTTAGCATTATTTCAGAGTGACTGAGAGTGACACTCATGAGGTCTTGGTTCAATAAAGTGAGGCTTAATATTTTGTGTTCTTTTTTTCCATTTGAAAATACCATGCTCTGTCTTTTCTGTGATTATGAAATAATTTATCTTATTACCAGTGCTAAATCTTCTCACAGATTATGTTTGGCATGTGTGGTTGGTCTATACTATTTCCACCAGTTAGATTCAATAGTTTGGTCAAACTGAAAGTCAAAAACATCCTTAGTCTTAATCCCTCTGAGTTTAAGGGGATATTAATATTGCATCTGGCAGTGACAGTCTCATTGGACTAACAGTGATGTAATGAATTGTTTATGTCTGCTTTAATGATGGACTGAGGAGCTCTAATGTGCCCCGAGGACCTAGAGGGATGCAGTTAATTAGATGAAACGATTTCTTGATTTCCATACAACTATTGCTAGTCAGTACATGCAGAAAACTGTCATTACACCCCTGTAAATAGATCAACAGTACAAAGCATAACAACACTGTCAGCCTCTGCCTTTGGACCCTGTAATTAAGTAGCGGCAATGCACTCCTGTTACAATGGTTTTAGCATCAATATGCATTTGAAATTTTCTGTTTCATCTTTTAGCAACAAAAACCAGTTTGAGAAATCTTATTAACACCTCATTTGTGCAGGCTTGATTCCTAACATTGTTTTAGTAAGCAGATTTAAATAAACGAAACCTGAAAATGTAGTGCATGCTTTTGCAGTAAGTTTTAACATTATTTTTAGAACATGAACATAAAATAATGAATTTGCTATTATAAAAGATGTAGCCTACCCATCATAGGTTTGGTTTACATTTTTAAAGCACTTTTCGAAGTCTAATCAAGTTTTAAAGAGGTTTTGTTAAAAATGCAACATTTATAGGCCTTCAAAATTTGAAATATGTGAACGCTAATCTGGTGGACATTTTAAATATTGGATTCAGAATACAATTTCAAGTGTTCGTGTCTTTTGTTTGCCTAACACCTCAGCAAAACTAGTTTATCTATCTTTTGGTATTTTCAACCAAAGTTTTGGGAAAAAACAGGAACAGCTATGATTCATTATGAGCCAGGGTGTGTGTGTAACGTAAATGTGCAAATGAACATGGCTGCCTAGGTCAGAGAGCATCGAAGAAAACCCCGGAATGTTGAGCTACAATCGCCATGTGCTGCTGTTGTTACGTTTAATCAATGTTGCTTTAGGTGTCCTAGAAAAAATCTCACTAGGTGGCACTAGAGGATAAGGATAAGCTCTTACACAATCACGATTTGAATACACTCAATTCTAGACTTAAAATGTTTTCTCAAATATGGAGAGAATTGTATCACTTTTAAATTTTTTTCAAAAACTAGTCTAGCTGTAAATTGTCTATATTATGGAAGAATGTCTTGACTTTATTGAAATATTCTCTGAATTGTAAAGAGATTGAAATTTGCACGATTCACTTCCATGCAAAGTACCACGGAAGACTCATATAAGAGCAGCCCAATTCAATACCATTTGTCATTACAAAGACGGCGTAATGTCTTACATTGGATCCGTAAAATAGTATTTTATGGCCTATTATTGCCACAATTATACTAAAAGTAACTGCATTCTTTGCAACAAGAATAGCAAATATAGCCTACACGAGAAATGAGGCCTAATGCCATATGGGAATGATATCGAGGTCCACGTTTTGATGCCACAAAAATAGTGACACTTTCAAAATAGTAGCCTACTTCATTCATAACTGTAGTTACAAAATATACCAAATTGAAGGGTTCAGTTTTTCTAAACAATGGTCGAACATTCTTATAGGCTATAGCCTACAGCCTTTAACACAAAAAGCACCGTGTTTTATTAAACACAAGAATACAGGCCTTAGCAGTGTCAGTCCTCAATATCTCAGAATGTAGCTATATCGGCCTATTTTTCCCCTTTCAGGGAAAATAAACAAAACTTCTCGGTTTGCATTTGTTGGGGCTTACACATTTCACGCTTTCAATTTCACTTGAGATTGAGTTGACATTTCAACCCATTTGAAAACGCAAGACTGTTGTGTTACTTCTGTTTTAGATTTTAAAAATTCGTTAAAAAACATAACCGAGACGTCAATAAATAAATTTTTACATCCCCACATCATTTTTACACCCGACAACATACAATGTCAGTTTTGATTCTGCGATTTAGAAAAACATAATTTAGCCTCTACAAAAACAAAATTCTATCACAACCTCTGCGCATTTTATTTTACCCACAAATTCATCCAGTTCAAGGTTTGATGGAGTCTTTCTGACAGAGAAAAATAAAACGACAAATAAATAGCTCCCACAATCTTTGTAGAATTACATGACAGTTTGATCAATTAATCTATGTAAATGTTTCTTTTGAAAAAACAGAACAAAAAAGTAGAACGATAATAACAGATGTCCCTGGAATTTCTGTGGAATAGATTTACACAAAAATATTAATTAAAATATAAGCAAAATAATAGGTACAATAAGAAAATAATAATAATAATAATAATATTTTCTGATTGTTGTATTGTATTTACACATAGTGACGTATAGCAAGCCCCTTGGACATATCTTTCCATTTTTCAAATCTTCCAGTTTACATTTTCAGTAAATCATCACTGCATCGTGTCCCAATAAAAGCGAACGCGGGACTAACACAACGAAGAACTATAAAGCAGAGAAAAAAAAAAAAAAAAAAAAAAAAAAAAACAGTTAAATCCAAGTAGGATATCCTTTTTACTATATGTAGGCTATAGCTCTGATGTTGGGTAAACGTGGAGAATATTTATTAATAATAATAATAGCCTAATCATAATTATTATTATTATAATATAATAATAATAATAATAATAATAGCCTAATAATAATAATAGTGCTGCTATGTTCCAAATTGATGCTTGATAAATTATGGAAATATGAAACAATGAAGAATCGTTTGACTTTAAATGAAAATATTGCAGGTCACATCACTTGATTTTCCCATTCTCCACGATACTGTGTAAATAATCTCTATTTCAAAATAATTAAAAAGACATTCAAATGATTCAGATATATAATAGTATTGAATTCGTTGGGTAGAAAATAGTGCTAACATTGTTGAAGACTGAACATTGTTTACTATACATAAACATATAGTAAAGTCAGCTCATAATTTATAAAAAAAGCAGCTGAATGTGGGTTAAAAAGCAACTGACTCGCGCAAGAGATAGCAAGCAAAATTCGGCTAAATGACTATAAATATAAAGGCAAAATATACCAGCTCTAAAGTTAAAACAAATGAGACCAAAATAAAATAAACAAAAGCCTCTAAAATCTTTTCCAAATTCAAAATAACACGAAAAAGTGCTCAAGTGAGAGAATAACGTAACTATGTCCTTTAAAAATTATACAATATTTACAGCACTGTGTGGAGTCCTGTGAAACAATTGTATTTTATGGTAATATGACTAGATCGAAGGAAATGCCAGGTTTCTATCACTAGCCCTTCGGTGACCAGTCTGCAGCTTGATGCTAGAAGTTTGATGCTGTATCTTTTTATTTGTCCAATTTAGACCCATCCGTATTGATAAGATGGAGACGGATACCAGAATCAATTGTGTGAGACTAATTTCTTGGCGCCAAGACTACAACATCTGTTTAGTGTGACCTTGCACCTCACTCTCTGAGTAAGCGAACTGGTACATAGGCTGTATCTAAAATAATAATAATAATGATAATAATAATGATGATGTTTAAAGGCCTTTGATCCCAAGAAAATTGTTGACTACTATGGGTGGATGCATGTCACACTGATGTTGCTGTTTTTTTGTTTTTTTCAATCGAATCGATGTTCACCCTCAGTCGCCCACAACAAAAGTAAAAATGGCGTGTATTTGTCAAATGCTGCAGCACTAGTCACTTTTCAGGCTAATCCTGCCAAAGAAAATGCAGTGAATGTGTCTAGATGTAAACAACTGTCTATGGGACACCCATGCTCGCGTTTGAGGGACATTTCGCTCGTCTCAAAGTGTTTGATAAATAGTAGGGTTACACCTTAAAACTGCGTCTTTTCACAGTGCTGGGTATTCACAGAACAACCGTTCTCTTTGCTCGCGCGGGGAACGCACGGTCCCCTCTGTTGCAGCGGTACGAATTTTGAGTAACATTGAAGACGGATATAATCTGCTCTCCCGCCTCAGTAGTCTAAACCGCAGCTGCTTTCACTTTGGATAGTTCCAATTTGAACATAATCATAAATGAAGACTGAGGCAGTCAATATGATAGATATGTCCTTGATTTTGAATTGTTTTTTGTGTTTTCTCTCTCTCACTGAACTGGCGTCTGAACCCCGTGATGCGGCGGCGTGTCTCCGTATACGTCCTCGGTACCCGGTAGAGGTCCGCCGGGAGGAGTCATCCGTTTCTCTTTCTGTCTCCTGTTACAAAACCAAACCCTCACTACCTCTTTTTCCAACTGCAGACTGTCCGCCAGTGAAGTAATTTCCGACGCGGCTGGCTTTGGGCACTTAAGGAAATGGCTCTCCAAAGCCCCTTTGACGCTTACCTCGATGGAAGTCCTCTTTTTCCGTTTCCTCCCCTGCGCAGCTATCTTGTCCAAGCTCGTGGGGCTGCCAGATGTGGAGTCTGCCTCCTCCAACCACTTGTTCAACAAAGGCTTGAGCTTGCACATGTTTTTGAAGCTGAGTTGCAGGGCCTCAAACCTGCATATCGTGGTCTGCGAAAACACATTTCCATACAGCGTTCCCAAAGCTAGTCCGACGTCCGCCTGCGTGAAGCCCAGCTTGATTCTCCTCTGCTTGAACTGTTTCGCAAACTGCTCCAAGTCGTCCGAGGTCGGCGTGTCCTCGTCCGAGTGGTCGTGGTGACTCTGGTGCGGCTGGTGCTGGTGCTGGGACGGTGGATGGCCGTGGTCGCTGAGATGCGGGCTGTGGTGGTCCTCGTGCGCGTCGCGCATGCTGTGGTGGTGGATGCTCTGGCCGCTACCCGGGATGAGACCGTTCACGCTGAAGCCGGGCTGCGAGTAAATAAGGCTCTGTCCGTTCGAAGTGGCCATACTGGGGATGTGAGCTGCCGTCGTTGTTCTCCATGCCCTTGAATCGTGATGGTTCCCGTGCGTCTGATGTACCAGGTGGGGTGGCCGCGACTGATGCTGTAAATTGCTGGAATTGTGCATGTCGTCCCGGGGGCTCTGCACCGCTGGCTTGATGTCCTGCTCGCCGAGGGGACTGGACGACCACGGTCCTCCTTCTCCGTGTGACAAGGCTGTTATCCACTGGTGCGCGTGGCTGAGCGGGTGACTGTTGCTCTGCAGTGAGTAGTCACTCTGCAACAGGGTTTGCGCGTCCCTGTAAGCCGTAGCTTGCTGCATGCTCCCAGGCTCCGAGTGTACAATAGATGAGCTGGAGGTGAGGATATTGTAATGATTGGATGCTGTAGTCGCCATGACTCTCGGAGCCGGACTGATCGCTCCTATTAAAGGAACCTTGCATTTGACAGTTACTCTTTTGCCACAGGCGTCTCCCAGGCTCTTTGCCAAGTGGACGCAGCGGCGCGCACCTGAGCTCCGCCCCTCGACGGCGCTCATTGGGTGGAAAGGAACGATGGACGCGCTTTTTTGGAGGCAGCCTTCAGTTCATTGGATGCTCGAGAGTCTAAACAAACACTGCCTCTTTCCTTCAAAAGAACTCCGTGTCCTGCAGCACCTCTGAAATGTGAGGGACCGACGGGCCACCAAGACCGGAGCGAAGAACATCAAAGGTTATGATTTTTATAACTTGGAGAGAAATTCATTTCAAACTTGTCTTTTATGGAATTTGCAATTGTGTGCGTATGAATGTGTCTTATTTAATAGAATTTATGCAATGCAATGCAAAAAATAATAATAAAAAAAATCTATTTTATAAGATGTCATTTCATACATTTATTGATTACAGGTTCCGGGGATTAATCTGTCAAACAAGGGAAACTATTGAATCTTTCTAGCGCGAAGTTTGCTGGCCTAACTATGAGCAAGGTATTTGGACAGAGTCAACTTTACGGACTTTACAGCAAATGTTCAGAGTTCTAAGGGGGAAAAAACACAATTTCCTGCTTTAGATGAGGGAAAAGGTGTTAACTAGTTTTTAAAATGTCGGTTGCCTCAATCAGGTGTTTGATTTTGAAGAACTGCCACAAACAAGGCTTTAACGAATACCTGTTTTTTTCACATCTTAATGAAATGATGCTGTACCTGGAGAAGATTAGTTAAAGTGAAAATTTAGCTTTGTAAAATTGGTATTTATTTTGAGGACCATAGCTATTTAATTTAACATTCGTTTCTATTACATATTTATATAGGCTAGACATATAAATATATAGGCTAGGCCTATATATAAATGTTGTCTTTACAACAGTTTTAAAGTATACATAATAATGAGAACGAAAAACGTGATATTATGTTTTATGTTGTTATGTTTTCTCATGTTTGTAGCAGTACGTTTTACTTCATCTCTTCAAGGCATAAAAAAAATATATAAGTGTTTGTAAGGACGCGTACTACAAAGTGAATGAAAGACAGCTGCACTCAGGCTACTAGTTAAAAAATAAAATAAAAGATTGAAACAAGGGGGAAAAACTCCCAAAATATGAAACGTTTTTAGGTATAGATTGCGTTCACCTTAAAGTGATCCCAGATAAAACAAAGATGTCGATTTGGTTCAAACATGATACAACTGACTGACAGAAGCACATGTGCTGCAGAGCATGGTTCTCTTAAACATGCCATTTATTCGGAGTAGCAAGTGACCAGTAGGTTTATTTTACTTTTTATGTCTAATTAAATTAAATATATAATTATATAAATATAATTACTCCATACATCTAATGGGCATTTTCAATATCTAATTACAAATCTCTTTTAGCCAACAACTGCCTCTATAAATCTTTTTTTTAAATCCCTTTTTTCTCTCTCTGGGTTTGCATGGTGTAGCTACACACGTCAAAAGAATATTTCCGAGGGAAAAGAGTGGGCCGTTTGGGACCGCAGGTGTCTAAAGCTGACCAGCTGGCTCCTCTGTGAGCCTCTGTAAAGAAAAGCACACGACATTGTCCGAGGAGGGGGACATTTTTTCAGCAGCGCTGCTGGTTGCTATAGAGAGCAGTAAATTAAACAACGCCTCATACGTCACCAGTAGGCTATCGCCTCCTCTGGAAGGCTCTACGTAAATCAGAATGGGTAATGGACAAAAGACAAAAAGAAACAAAAAAGAAAGGGAGAGAGAGAGAGAGAGGGAGAGAGAGATCAACTGATTTTAAGGAACTGTTCAAAGGCAGTAAATAAAGTGTAATTTGCACAACTAATGAACTTTAAAGCAAGGGCGTACAGCACCGTCCAATTACGCATCACTGAACAACAGCCAACATGATAAACAAGCTAGAAAACCCAATAAAGTCATTGACATAGGTCTGCAAAAACTTTCAACACATTTAGGCTAACTTAAGCATTATAATCTTCAGTCTTTTATAGCCTAAATTAAATATATTAATTACAATAAATTTGGCTACTTATAAAAGAGAGCATTAATATTTGGTGTTTATAGCCTAAATGTAAAAGTGTTTATGGGCACACACACTCATTTTGTTTGAAATGTTTCAATTTATTTGTTTCCAAAAAAAAAGGAAGGCCTAAACCATCTAAAGTTCTTGTTGTAAAGTGCTCTACATGGCTAGTTTTATGATTTTCCGATATCAAAATAAGATTTATAAAATTGGACGAATACACAAACACGAAAAAACAAGAGGCACATGTCAGTCATCCAGGGAAAACCGGCAAAAGACGCAAAAACAATATCCAGTCAGACTAATTGTGTTCAAGCGCGTGGGGGTTAAAGGGTGTTCCCAAAAAAACGAAAAAAAAGAGAGAAAACTTTAAAGACACGTTCCGGAAATTCATCCGCGTAATAATGAACATCATTGTAGCGTAACAGTGAAATCACCCAAATCAAAAGAACATTTATGGCAATTAAGGTTGTAATTCAGAGAATTACCACAACGCCACAGAAGCTTAAATAGTCGTGTTGGGAGAAAACCAAAGCACATTACTTTAATGGTATAATATGCAAACTATGGATCGTTCAATTACATGGCTTAACAACGCATAAATGATGCGAGTCTTGTTATTTGGACTGTGGGGTCTATGGTAATTCATTTGGAAGGGCCAGCGCGCTCTCAAATACAGTGAAATCTATTTCTGAGCTCCGGGAGCCGCTGCCAAACTACATTTAAGGGAATAAAAATTAATGACAGAGAATCTGAGCGTTAAATTAACAGTAATTATATGACCCGCATGCTGCAAAGATTCCATTTTTTATGGTCTAATTAGGTAACTGTCTCCACATACATCAACATATTTCCCTCTGTGGATTTCACACAAGATCCCGGTCATGTTCAAATAGCCTACTGATTGAAAATAATTAATTACATTTTACAAAGACATGCTTTAAATCACACAATAATCAAACTCTTCTCATAGTTACGCTAATTATTGACGGACGGTCTGGTCACCTGAAACGTAGCAAAAGCTAAGATTGACAAAATATCTTGCAATTAAGGCAGATAAAAAATGGGGGGTGGGGGGTGTCTTAGTAGAAGTAGCCTACATATTGTTTCATACAGGTAGCCTAAATAGAGGTTTAAACAAGGTTTTCAAACGTACAATATGTTTTAGTTAGATTACAAGTTAGTCTGAGCATGTAGGCTACTTTAAAACTGTTGCCAAATCCGCAAATAAACAGGTAACCATAGCAACAGCACGCCAGTCACGCGCTTTCATTTGCGCTTTGCGGTCAGTGTCTGGCGGAAGTCAATAATGCACCACACATCATTAGCCTATTTATTTTACAAACATACAATAAAAACTTTTGTGTTTTGTTCAAAAAGTATTTTCTTTAGGTAAACAAAATATTTTCGTTTTAAAAAAAAAAAGAACCTCAACAGATTGCGCTATTTACATTAGGCGTACGTTTAAAAAGCAATTTAAAAAACAAATAGCTGGTCCCTGAAAGTCAATGTATAATTTGCATACTGAAAGCTGGGTTACATATAGCATTAGAAAAATGTGAATTAGTTGTTCATTCTAAAAAGGGAATTAGCCCGTACGCGTGCGTGTGATTGTTTGGGAATGGGGAGAACCATCTCTGTCAGTGGGGGAGTAGAGCTCTTGTTGAACAGGTCTTGCACCGAGAATCTAGTAATTCCATGCAATTAATCCACACAAAGACATCGTTAAATCTGTCCCTCGCTACAATTGGCTTCCGAATGTCTGCATCCATTGTGGGGGGCGCAAGAGACCACCCCTGTGAGGCAAAGTGGAGACCTGTTATGCGATCCATCCATGCACCAAAAGTGACTCCAGCATATTCAGATCCGTGTCAATTGAACAGGATCAGTAGAAGAACTGTGGTATTTTTCCCCTTCACACAAGAGCCATGATCAAATGGCACATCCTATGAGATGGAGAGATTCGAGAGAAATCATCTACTGTGCTTTATTTACTCTTATTCCTGAATAAATAACACTGCCAAATAACAGACTGACTCCCTGAATTAATTTGAATCGAGCAACTAAACCTTTAATCGCTTCAACATGGTTTCCAAAGAACAACAGGTTGCGGACAAATCCAAATTTTAAGGATTCCAAATACGCACTTAATTGCAATATTTCATGACATTACATTTAACTTTTTAAAACTCTGATTTAAAACACTGAACTGGTTTTAAATTGAGCAAACCACTTCTACTGTTAAAGAAGCACTCAATACTTTTGCTAATTATTTTTTTTTATAATTTATATTTTAATTGATTTGGAGAAATGAACAGCACTTGATGAACACTGAGACATTTAAGCATGTCAGTCCAAAGAAAGCTGTTTTATTCTACATGGAGCTGGTTTTATCCCGTCATGGGTGCCACTATGTTGAAATTCATGAAGTTACTAATCATAATAACATCAGTAGCACAAACAAACTTCATGCAATCTGTCCCATAGGAGTCAAAGGTCAAAACCACTGGTACTATTGGGACTAATAACAGACTAAATGGCTAAAAGTAAATAAAAACTTACGGAGTGCACTTTTAAGGCTGCCTGACATTAGCAGAGTCAGTTAAGACTTGGAATCCTAAAAAAAAAAAAAAACATATCTCAAGTGGCAACAAGTTATTTCAGAAACAGTACATGTCTTTTCCACAAATAGGGTTAGCAGGGCAAACTCCGGGACAGCTGCCATGCGCCCAAGCACATTAACTGGAGGGATTGTAGGCAGGTTGCCTACCTGAGATACCGGTCCTACAAACTCCTCTCAATCTGTATAGAGACATGAGCGAGCTGCTGGTCCCATCGCTCATGTGCAGCTCGATTAGCCCCACGTGTCTCGTTCTTCATATGTGGAAGTGCAGCAGATGGTCGGAGATGCACAGTGTTACGAGGCTGTGGCGGTATGTAACGCTGTTCTAATTGAAACATCAATATTGCAGCAGAATCCCACAGTGGAACAACACTGCAAGTTTGGACAAAGATTACAGATGAAAAGTACTCCTGGAAATTACATCTGGGAACAGTTTTCGTGTAAATCGCTTTATGATCCGTAATGTAGTGTGTATTGCATATGTTAGCATTAAGTGATGGGTTACCAGCAAGCGTAAGACAATAAAATCAAGTCATCCTGGCCTGCAAGGCTTTTAACACTTTGTATGCACCAGCTTGTCACTCTTATAGTTATCATCATATACATGCATAAAAACTGTCTAAGACTCATACTGAGAGAAAATAAGGTTTGAGACATACAGTACAGTAAGGTGTTACTTTTTGATGTTAATGTAAAAATAGACCTAAAGTATGTCTTAATTAAGTCTTAATAAAGGGAAAATTAAAGGGAAAATTCTGCCATCATTTACTTACACTTGTGTCATTCTAATCCCATAAGACTTTGGTTAATCTTCAAAACAGTTAAGACATTTTAATGAGACCTGAGAGGATTTTGTCAGTCCACTGAAAGTCCAGTGGCCAGTTGCATAAACTGCTTAGACTAGTCTTACAAGTTAGCAAGGCGGGTAATATATTTTTTTTAAGTCTGTTACATAAAAAGGTAGATTGGTCTAATTTGAGTCTGAAATGTAAGACTGATCAACTCTAACTACAGTAATTGCTTGTTGGTCAGACTAGTAAATTGGCATGTTCTTTGAAACTGAAAGCAGGTCACCAAACCGTATGAATTCATATGAATAGAGCAGTCTTGTGAAGAGATGTAATTGCTTGATATGATAAACAGATTTATTTAGTTAATTCACAAGTTTTTACATCAACAAATGATACATTTGTAGGTTCAGACCATCATTAGGAACTTGCTCTGCATCTCATGCACTCACGGACAAGCAGACAAACCCACACATGCACATAGTCGCTCTTTAAAGTTTGACCTTTAGGACAAGTTTGCTCTGTAGCGGAGACCTGAGATTTGTACTTGCACCAGTTGATCTTGACTGTGTTTACTGTAGTGGTTTGAGTGTCACTGTCAGCCCTATATGGGGTTCAAGTCATGATTTAAATGCATTTCTTCAGATCCATGAGGACTATTTGAACACAGACAACAAGATTCAAGAATTTTTACCAAACCAAAAGCCATACAGTGAAATTATGCCCTATCTGACATTGCTGTTTGAAACTCCAGACACCCTACCCCCAAGCATGGACAAATGTACACCCCAAAATGGTAAAGGTTCTCCCAACGTTAATGGATAAAACAAAGGACATCATTTGTAGGCCAAGTCTTGTCTGAGCCCTCTCCTCAGCCTCCGTCAACCAATCCAATACAGCCCTAAGGAAAATAACCAAAGCTCTGCATTTGGACTGAGGTTGGAAGGTCTATTTGCCTCTCCGTCAAGCATCGATTTATCCTACTCTCCAATTTATTTCTCCTCCTTGTTCCTGCGATCCATAAGGCTCCTGCCTCTGGGGGAAGAACCAGAGGAGAGACGGCGAACAGCCCCCCCAACACATTCAAAACCTGATATACAGCCTTCCACAACATAAACCGATATGTACCTTAACTTTACAGAGGAGAAAACATCCCTGAAAGCATCTGATATAGGGTATGTCTAACGTTACACAGCGTCATAAATTACAAGGCGCTACACATGTTTTTTTTACTGATTTATATATTGATAAAATGTTGCCAATATTACAGAACTTTTAACCATCAAGGGATTTCCTTGATCCTCATAATGCAATGCCAATCAACATAAATCTTGCATGCCAGTTATGCTGAAGAAAACAATCAATAAAAATTCAGATACACGGCTTGGAAGGTAGTCCACATGCTCCAATATGTTGTGTGGTCTTGCACATTTGTTAGATGATCAGAGTTTGAATCCACCAGGGGTAATTTCCCCATTCCATTTCTTCTTTTTCTCCTTATGGTTTTCTGTCACATCTCATCAGTCCTGTCAATAGAAGTGACATAAATTAATAAAATAAAATAAAGAAATGGGTTCACTACTATTCAAAAGTTTGGGATTTTTAAGATCTCGTTGAGCAGAAGATATTTTATGCTAAGGCTGCATTTATTTTGATCAAAAACAGTAATATTGTGAAATATTACAATTTAGTAGCCATTACTCCAGTCTTCAGTGTCACAAAATCCTTCATAAATCATTCTAATTTGGTTCTCAAAAAATATTTATTGTTATTATCAATGTTAAAAACCGTTGTGCTGCTTAATATTTTTTGGAAACCGATAGATTTTTCAGAATTCTTTGATGAATAGAAATTAAATAAAAAACAAAACAAAAAAAAATTTCTTTCACTTTTCAAGTCAAGTGAAGTCACCTTTATTTATATAGCGCTTTAGACAATACAGATTGTTTCAAAGCAGCTCTACAGTGATAACAGGAAAATTATGCATTTCTGCTGTTGCTTAGCTGAAGTCAAGTCAATGTTGATTCAGTTCCGTTGTAAAGATCATCAATTATTAAATAGTTAATTTCATCTATGAACCAGTTCTGCAAAAAATGATGTCATCGTTCATCTCAGTTCAGTTCTCATACAACAGCGTCAATAATATTGTTGAATATTAAGTGTCCCTAACTAAGCAAGCCAGAGGAGACAGTGGCAAGGAACCCAAACTCCATCAGGTGACAGAATGGAGAAAAAAAACTTGGGAGAAATCAGGCTCAGTTCTCCTCTGGCCAATGAACGAACACGGTGTGATTATGACTCAGGCTAGTCTGGATGCCAGCTGAACTTAGCCCCGCCCACAATTTGAGGTCGGGAAGTTCGGTCTGGACTTAATCCGTTGTGGAGCAACTATGCTTGAACCAGAGCTGTTCGGACCAATCAAATTGTCAGGGCGGGCTTTATACGATGATGGACAGATGATCAACAGTAACGTAATCATCCACGTCACCAAAGAGCGCTTGGTTTGAATTCGTTTACAACAAAGGTGGCTGCCGCTGGAGAATTGAGATGTGTAGATTCCGCCATTGCGTCTGTTATAGAAGATATCGACAGCGCATTAATTTTAAAAGAGGAACCGAGAACCGCGATCAAGGCATTTGGCGATCGGAAAGATGTTTTTGCCGTCCTTCCTACGGGATTCAACATACGTCACTTACTCCATTGCTCTGATTAGTTGTAGATCTATCCAATTGAGTGCAGAGGCATTTTCTTTCCTGGTTCAGTTGAAACACGCCCCATTATCACAGCCCAATGGAGCAGTATCAGACTCATATTCTGACTAGAATCTGAGTATGATGACGTCAGGCTAGATTCAGGCTGCATCACAAGTCAGAATTCAGATCTGGATCAGTAGCATTCAATTATTCATCCAGTTGCTTGAAGATCGTATTCATCACGCCGGCATGGAGCCGAAGCTGGCCATAGGGTCTGTGTGGAGGACCTGCAGCCTAAAAATCATTTAACTGATATGAATAATAGAATTGATAATGTGTTATGTGTATGCCAGATTAAAGAGATGTGTATTTAGTCTAGATTTAAACTGACAGAGTGTGTCTGCTTCCCAAACAAGGCTAGGAAGACTATTCCAGAGTTTGGGTGCTAAATAAGGAAAATGATCTACCACCTGCAGTTGATTTTGATATTCTAGGTATCAAAATACACGAAGGACTATAATGCGTTAAGAGCTCGCTCAAGTACTGAGAAGCTAAACCATTTAGTGCTTTGTAAGTAATTAGCAAGATTTTAAAATATGTGCCAAGTTTAATAGGGAGCCAATACATTGTTGACAGAACTGGGCTAATATGGCCATACTTCCTGGTTCTAGTAAGAACTCTAGCTGTTGCATTTCTGACCAGCTGGAGTTTGTTTATTAAGCGTGCAGGGCAACCACCCAGTAGAGCATTACAATAATCTAGCTTTGAGGTCATGAACGTATGCAGAGTACTAACTTTTCTGCATTTGTCATTGAGAGATATATTTTTAAGATGGAAAAATTTGGTTTTACAGATGCTAGAAATGTGGCTTTCAAATGAAAGATTGGTATCAAAGAGCACACCCAGGTTCCAAACTGATGACGAAAACTTGACAGAGTAGCCATCAAGTATTAGACAGTATTCTAGGTTATTACGTGAGGAGGTTTTCGGTCCAATAATTAGAATCCGTTTTTTCAGAATTAACTTGTAGGAAATTACTAGTCATCCAATTTTTTATATCAACTATGTATTTGTTTAATTTGGTGAATTGGTATGTTTCGCCAGGGAGCGAAGAAATATAGAGCTGAGTATCATCAGCGTAACAGTAAAAACTAATGCCATGCTTCCTTATGATATATCCCAATGGTAGCATGTACAGCATGAAAAGCAACGGTCCTAGTACTGAGCCTTGCAGTATTCCATACTGAACTTGTGATCGTTATGACACCTCTTCATTTATTGCTACAAATTGGTAAGTATAAGTATGATTTGAACCATGCCAATGCAATTCCACTAATGCCAACATAATTTTTGAGTCTATAAAAAAGAATGTTGTGGTCAATAATATCAAATGTAGCCCTAAGATCCAGTAACACTAATAGAGAGATACAACCACGATCAGATGATAAGAGCAAATAATTTGTAACTCTAATGAGACACCATAGTCGCATATACCATTTCTTTCTAAAAAGGAAGTTGTGAGGATACAGCCTTTTCTAGTATTTTTGACAGAAAAGGTAGATTAGAGGTCTGTAATTAACTAATTCTTTAGGATCAAGTTGTGTTTTTTTAATAACAGGTTTAATAACAGCCAGCTTAAAAGTTTTTGGTACATATCCTAATGACAATGATGAATTAATATTAATAACAGGTTCTATAACTTCTGGAAGCATCGCTTTCAGTAGCTTAGTAGGTATAATGTCTAACATACATGTTCATTTTGATGATTTAAGAAGTTTAGACAATTCTTCCTCTCCTATAGCAAAGAATGAATGGAATTGTTCCCCAGGGGGTCTATAGCATGACGTCTGATGTGATACTGTAGTAGACGGTTACATGGTTATAATTTTCTCATAATAGTAATAGTAATAATAGTATCAATCCTGCAAGTAAAGAAATGCATAATGTAAAAAAAAGTAATAAATAATTAATTACTGCTGTGCTGTTTGGAAATGTCTGAAGTTGAAGTTTTATTTCTTGTTAATTTTAGCCACTATATCAAAAAAATACTTAGGGTTGTGTTTGTTTTCTTCTAAGAGAGTCGAAAAGTAACCAGATCTAGCAGTTTTTAAGGCCTTTCTGTATGCAATACCACTTTCCTACCAAGAAATGCAAAATACCTGTTTTCAGATAGGCCTACTTTGTTTTCTTCCAACTGTTCTCCATTGTTCAGGCTGCTTTCTTGAGGGCCCGAGTGTGCTCGTTATACCACGGAGTCAGACTATTTTTCTTAATCTTCTTTAACCGCAAAGGAGCTGGAAAGTGCTGGAAAGTAGAGCGTCAATAGTTTCTGTTGCAACATCAAGAGCTTCTAAGGTATCTGGTATGCTGAGGAGTGGACACTGTTCAGGAAGATTATTTATAAAGCAATCTTTGGTGGTAGAAGTGATAGTTCCACCATATTTGTAACAGGAAAATTGCAGCCTTGGCTAAATGGAGTATACATGAGACCAGATAATAATCTGAGATGTCATCGCTCTGCTGCAGAATTCCAATGCCATTAACATCAATTCCATGGGACAATATTAGATCTAAAGTATGATAACGACAATGAGTGGGTTCTGACACGTGTTGTCTAACTCCAATAGAGTTAAGAATGTATGTAAATACCAATCCCAATGCGTCTTTTTCATTACCTACATGTATATTAAATTCACTTTTGATCAATTTAGTGCATCCTTGCTAAATAAATGTTTTTATTTACTGACCCCAAATTTTTGAACGGAAGTGTATATTAGCACCAAAAGACATCTAAAAATACATCTAGCGATGACTAATACAAACTAAGCCATTACTCTAAATTACAATAAAAGAGGAGTGGCATGGAGTATTTTAGTTGCTTATTGCTATGAGAAGCATTTGGATCATACATGATTTTAGCTACTGCTATAGGCCAAAAGATTCCAATGTGTGCTGTATTCATTACCCAGTAAGAAATCAGATTTATTCTGGCCAATCTATTTTTGCAAAGAACAGTCCTGATGTTCAGATCTAAAAACAAGCAGCTCTAATTCCTGCAACAATCCTTCACAAAAGAGTCCTGAGAGAGGCCTCACATGCATGTTCCTATACCTGAGATCGATCAATGCCGATCTTTGCAGGGGAAATTTAAATCTATGAAAAATTAGATGGTTTCAATGATTTATTGGAATACTAAATCACTCAGTGCAATCCAGGCTGTACCTTCAATGCTACTTTGAGGCTGCTGGGATGTCGTCAGTGCAAACCTTCTAATATCAGGCCAGTCAGATGTATGCCGAGAAATTGTTTCTCATGACCTTGAGAGTTAAAGTCACCAAGCCCCCTCTGAAAGAGTGTCACAAAGTGAAAATCCCCCCCCCCCCCCAAAAAAGGAGACTAAGACAAGAAAAGGAAAGGAGAGATTGCAAAATGAGGCCTAAAAACTTCTCGATTCGTCGGAGGAAAGGAGGGCACAATTCCATCCTCACTTGCTTTGTCCACATTTAATTGCTTTTTTTTATAAGACGTGAAGGGAAAAATAACAAGACAACAAACCCCCCCTCCAAACATAGCAGCGACAGCAGCTAATGGAGGGGGTGTAATTGTGAATGGAGGCATTCATCTGGAGATGCGGCTGGTAAATTGCTGCAGACAATGCATAGTGCAAGGATGCTCAGATCGCCGGCGTTTAGAGACGCTGGGGTAATTGCCCCTCCGCAGAGATGGAGGGAAATGAGCGGGAGAGAAAGGAGGAGATGGCGAGAGAGGGAAGGTGAAGAAAAGTGGATATCAGAGATGGGGCTGGCGAGGACGAGTCTAGAGACTGAAAAGGAGAGCGTGGAAGGAGAGGAAGAGGAAAGCGAGTGTGTGTTTACATGGAGAGAAGATGATGTGGGGGAGGGTGAAGACTGCGGTGAAATAGGTTCTCAGCACTGCACTTTGCAAAAGAAATAGCCTTCAACCCAAAGAAAATGGTATGAAGGCAACACTGTGTACTCGAGTGCTGCACGCTACTGGGAACTATATCAGAAGTCTAGACATTAACATTTAAAGAAAACATCCAAGGTCACAAACTCAGGAAAAAGCGTGTAGTCGCGGCAAACAGACGCACACAGCAAGGGATGAAAAGAAGAAAACAACAACAAGCATTCACAGACAAAACACATCTGTCAACAGAACAGCATCCTCACTAGAGAGAAACATCAGGGAGTAACAATTCAATTAAACACATCATCCTGGTTAAATTATGGCTACATAATCACTGCAATTCACCATTGCCTACAATTACAAATTCACAACACAATGGGCTGAAACGCAGCAAGATAGACAGGACCATTGATAGCTTTGGCAGAAACGAGATGGTGTGTTTTGATACACTGAGCCGCTTGCAGCTATTAAAGTCTGAGTTTTGAACTTCTGAAGTTATATTTTCATCATAAACTGGCACTAAATGCCTCTATCTGCATTTAATTAGCCAATATATAGAGCTGTTCTGTTTGTAAAATGTGGAATGGAATTAGCCTTTTCAAGCCATGGCTTCCCTTGGGAAATCCCTTAGGAAAAATATAGGGTTTTAAGAACGGTGGTTTTGGATTTATGAGTAAAATAAGGTCTGTGGTTATCATTATTGGAAGAGATTCTAAATTTTGTCCTACAACATAAACACATAAGTTGCTGAACAAGGATGTGGTCTACTGTTGAAAAGTTTGGGGACAGTTCTTTTTTAACCCTTTGATGCGCAAGCTATGGATACCCCTTCTAATGCACAACATGGGTCTAAAAAGACCCGTATTAATTTCCTATGTTATTTCATGCATGGCTTGGCATTTTTTTTTGTTTCACCTTTTGAAATCACTTTATTTGAGCATTTAATATTTCATGATCTATAAATTTCATGATTTATGAATATTCTAAATATCTTGTTTTCAATTATCACAAATTCATATTTTAATATTTCCTAGGTTTTGTGTTAATACATCAAGTTTACACACATGGGTCTAAAATGACCCATCTATGCAAGCGTGATAAAACAAAAGAATAAAGAAAGCTTTTTGTTAAAATAGCCAATGTCACAGTTGTTTAGATCAACACATTTACTGTAACACTTGAAATATGTTTATTGGCCACTTTGTCACACAAAACACACATATAACCGATAACACTGAAATTGAACTGTAGTGTAGTGCAACTGTAGCGGGATCTACCCACCACCAATGTGCAGCATCCACCTGGATGATGCGACAGCAGCCATAGTGCACCAGAACGCCACCACACGACGGCTTATGTGACCGATAGCATTGATTTATGACCACAAATAAAAATGAATATGGAGGTACAAGGTTTCTGCCCAACAGCGACAAATATATACTGGTATATATAACTTTCTATTGCAACTTTTATTTTGTTGACCTAGCTAACATTAGATAAAATAGAATATGTCGACCGCAAGCTAGCTAATAGTATTGGACATGTTTCTCTTTTGCACTAGTAATGGATTCCAAGGTCAAGGTAACCTTAGCCTAAACGTTCAAATATTAGGCTATATCTAGATGTCTTTCACAAAATATCAAATCTTTTCTGTGACAAAAAAATGTAATAAATAAAACTTACATACATGAAATATACAAAAGCAGCCGTGTTGAATTGTGAAATGTGTGGCAGGTGAATAGTTTTCTGCAGTAAATATATTTATACTATTTATAAATATCAAAGGTTCCTATATGGGTCATTTTTGACCCATGTGTGTAAAATTGATGTGGAAATACAAAAACCGTGTTTGTTTATAAAGTAAGAAAGGAAAAATAAACAATGATTTGTGGAAATCAAAAACAAGATATTTAATGAATACCTGATTGATAAATGATAAAAATACATTTCTTTCAAATATTCAGCAAAGAAACATGAATACGGGTCTTTTTAGACCCATGTTGCGCATTAGAAGGGTAGTGACACAAAAACGATTTTTATTCAAAAAGTAAGAAAGGAAAAATTGAAATAAGGATTTGTAATGATCTAAAACAAGTTAATTGAGGAATACCTGGAATACTGAATGATGAAATTAATTTCTTGCAAAGATATAGAAAATGAAAACGCAGTCGGGTCTATTTAGACCCATGTTGTGCATCAAAGGGTTAAAAGAACATAATTCTTTAATTCAGATAAATCAAATAAACAAAGCCTTTGTGAGCATTAGAGATTTAAAAAAAAATAATTAATAAATCCTACTGACCCCAAACTGAATGACTTTGAATGACAGTGTACTTTGTAAAACAAAGCAGGAAAGTTTCTTCAAATGATGTTTAACTATTCATAAATCCAAATCAGTAATATATATACCTCAGAGCCACAGACATTGCACATTATGCTTTTACATATCAAGCAGCAAGTCTGACTTGTGAGTTTTCCTGACCCCTGTCCCCCATTATTTCTACTCACACTATTCTACTCCTCTCAACTATAAAATATAATGAAAGGTGTGATAGGAAATGAATGTTGAAGATGAAAGACTATTTAAAAACTGTTAAAAGCAAAAGATGGCTTTTTGTTTTACCTTTTTGTGTCATGTTAATGCTTTACAACAACGGTTTTTAATGGTACATTAAAAATGTGAAAGATTTTACTATGTTGTTGTTAGGCTTGATGTGTATACTGGCTATTTTATAACAATTTAAAAAATAGTTAATCCAGTCAGATTTCTCTTAATGAAACTGAACCTATCAGAAGAAAATAAGAGGGTAATAAACCAAATTATTTATCTTGTGTGTGTATGTGTGTGCTTAGAACAGTTGGCAGATGGACAAGCGGTGTGAACTGTGCTAATGCTCTGCTGAGTGTCCATGTCTCACTCCTAAATACCGTCCCCTCCTCGGCATTGTGGTTAACAAGAAGGTAGTTGGCGCGGCGCGGCCGACACACACCGCTGACACGAGACGGCCGGGGTCAGCAGGGGTCACGCAGTAATTACACATATAACTCCCTCTGTGAGCAGCAGGCCGGCTGAGCTTACAGCCACTGGTTACTGTGACACACACACTCTCACGCAGAGCGCCATATAGTGCTGAAACACGCTGAGAGTGGCCGGTGCTCACACGGTGAGAAAGTGATTACAAGGCAGGAGGAGACAACAAAGCGAGCGGAGACGAAGAGGTGCTGAAAAGCGTGATTATTAGCAGTACACACCGGCAGGGTGGAGGTCTGTGTGACTCTCCCGGTCCCAAACAAGCTCTCGAAAACAAACCTGAAGCCTCTTTAACCTGAAGATTTCTTCTTGTTTGTGCTGCCTCCTCTGTGTGGTCTTGCTCACAGGCCATTATTGTCACCTTGTTATCTGCCACCTGTAAAAATGCCATGTCTGTCATTTCCTGACCACATGTTTATTAGTGCATGCATTCCTCAGGATTCGAACCCATGAGTGCCATGCTCTACTGTTAGAGTTGAAATCTTTCAATTTCAAAATACTAGTGGCATGATAGTTTTTCATGCAATCTTGCTGAAGCATCAATACACATATGTACAGACAAAACATTTAAAAATCAGTACGATTTATTAACAATAATACAAATAAATCTATTATTACTCTTGAAATGTTTACAACCATAAACAATATGCACTATAAGGTAAAATGCAATAAAAATAAACTCAGCAAAATATGAATTGGCATACTACTCTTTTCTACAGACAGTGAATGAACTACTGAGCACTAGCGAACGCCACTGGATATGTCATGGGTTTGAGTCCCCCGTAATGTATTAATTGATCAAATGTACGGTATACCTTGAATGAAATGTAATTCGCTTTAGATAGAAGCTTATGCCAATTGCCAAATGCATAAAAGTAAATGTAAGTAGGATATGTTCCTGGATCAACATGCTTGATTAATATTCCTCTGACTTTATTGCTAGTTAATGATTAGGTGTGAGTTAAGGTTAGGACTGTGTTCGAGCATTCCCGCTGCTCCAGGACCAACAAAGCATGTTGATTCAGGAACTTGTATTTCTTGGCAAAATCATTGCCACCAGATGGGTAAAACTGTGGGAGGTGTAGTGGTTAATGACAAGCCCTGGTAACCAAAAAGTAGCAGGTTTGATTCCCGCAAAGAGCAGACTATGTGCTATCAACATTGTGCCACTGAGCAACAGCACTTAACCCTGGGTTGCCCCAGCGGGACTATTCCGGACATGAATGCAGCTACTGTAAGTCTCCTTGGATATAATCATCTTCTAAATTAACAGAAGCAGAAAGAAACAGAAAAATATATTAAATCTTAATATAACGAGGTAATAGAAGGCTTCATATATCTGCAGAGCAGAACACGTGAAGATGCTTGTAATACAAGAGTATCACCACATGTTTTAAGAAGGATCAGGTCAGAAGATCCCACAGCTGAGCACAGTATTGATTTGTTGTGGGTAAATAAACCACTGGACACCACTGGCGGATCAATAACCTTTCTAACCTAACCAAGAGAGAAGCAATACATACAGCAATGCTGTTCACTTCCTTTAGCATTTAGTGTTTGTTAAAGGTTTCAGCATGCATTTTAAAAACCGGGACTTTCATCCCAAATCTGTATGAACCCTGATGATGTAAATAAAATAATAATATAAACTTACATAAAATTAAAATGTATTATTTTTAGCTATATTTGAATAATTTTAAATGTTTTGAAACATTTTTTTTGATTCTCTTATGCTCACCACGGCGACACTTTTTTGAAACAGTAAAAATAGTAATATTTTTTAAATTTTATTACAATTTAAAATAAATGTTTTCTATTTGAATATATTTAAAAATGTAATTTTTTACTGTGATGGTAGAGCCATTACTCCAGTCTTCAGTGTCACATGATCCTTCCAAAATTCATTATTATGAATGTTGAAAAGAGTTGAAAACCATGATACTTTTTTTCAGGGTTCTGTGATGAATAGAAATACATTTTTTCTTTAAACAATTTTAAGTCTACTCTCACTTTTGATCAAATTAATGCAACCTTGCTAAATAAAAGTATTCATTTCTTTTACAGAAAATCTTTCTGAGCCCAAACTTCTGGAAGGACATGCATAGCCTACAAACTTGCACCACAAATACGGCATCACAGTCCATGAAAAGGGCCCGTTGTAGAATGTAGGTATGCAACGACTCTTTGAATTGCTTCTAGGACTGTTACTCATTCTCAACCATGAAATGTGACATGGAATATGAATTTATCACTCAACATGAGCAATACAATATTACGTCATGGAGGAGCGCTGCATCTAAAGGCACGGAAAACAGTAGCCAAGGGTCTGAAACAGATGAAAGCAAGGGTGTTTATAAATGAGAACGCAGGCATGTTCATGGAGCGAGCGAGAGATTGTGGGAGATGGATGGTGCTACAGCGGGAACGAGCGAGATTAGGAACGGGAGAGATTGGAGGAGATAGATGAGGAGAGCTGTGTGGAGTTCGGGCAGAAATGAAAGAGATATCATGAGAGTGGATGAGATGGCAAGGTAGAGGCGGAGAGAAAGAGGATGTATAAGGTGTGATGGTCATACGGTGAGCGGCAGACGAGAAAGGAGGCGGTAGAGGTGGGCCAGCAAGGCTCTTGCTGGGTGTACATATGTTGAGCAGCAGGGGAGCGGTAGTGTTGACGACTATAGCTCTGGCTAAACCCCAGCTTTCCCTTTCTCCCTCAATCTCATCAGTCACTCTCCGCAGGACCGCGTTCTTTGCTCGTCTTTATCTCTAGAATGACATATAACAGGCTTTTGCACCCGGACTCCATCACATGTACAATTCATATCAAATAAAAAAAACTAAACAAACACAACATCCCTAAACTCATTAGCTATGCAAATACATGCAAATATATGCACCTCTACAAATCCACTTTGGGCCAGTGTGTGCTTTCCCGGAAGTCATGTATGTGAGTGAGGGGGAATTCTCTTTTCGCTATACCGGAGATCATGTGGGTATTCCCTCCCTCCGCATGGGAGATGCTGCTCATGTGACGGTGTTTGTGTGTAAATACGGGTGCTGTCAGTCACAGACGTACCCGTGTGGGCCTTGCGCTTTAGGCTTCACATTATTGAGTCTCACAGACCGGGAACCCTTGGAGTCTACCCAGGATTCTGTGTAAACACAGCGGGATGCTGGAACACTAGCTCAGAGCCCGGTCTTACAGGCACAGTTCTGCAGCGGGAGCGGGCCGTTATGGTGAGGGGCTGATGGGGAAGAAAAAGGGGGTTGAAAGTGCATTAAAGATGTATTGTTTCTGACTGGAATTTGGTAAAAATTATCTAAAAGGGATAGTTTACCCAAAATTTATATTCTGTCATCATTCACTCACCCACATGTTGTTTAAAACCCATGTGCAGTATTATTTTAGTATCATTTACCTATATACTATTACAGGACCTATTCATATTTTGAATTAGCTTTTTATATTTCAATTATAGTAGTTTTGTTCCGTGATTGTCATTTTTATTTGATTGTTTGTTTCAGTTAGTTGTGAAGGCAACATTTAAATTATCATTAAAAAAATTAAGTTTAAGTTTTTCATGCACTATTTAATTTCAGAATTATTCCAATGGACAAAAACAATTTTAGTAAAGTTTGAGTTAACAGTAACATCATTGTTTATATGACTTTTTTACTGTGGATCACAAAAAGAGAAATTAAAAAAATGTGCAGTTCACTCTTTTGTATACAGCTGCAATAAATAAGCTTTCAAACTTATAAAAAGATACAAAGTCAACATAAAAATCCCATGTCTTTTAGGCCAAACAATTGTTTTGTGTGAGGAACAGAACACATTTTATTGAAAAGAGTGATCAAAATGTTCTTCAAGAATTTACCCTTCGTGTTCCACAGAAGAAAGTCAGCTATTTTGTTTAGAACATAAAGTTGATATATTACCGTATTATTTTGCATAAGTTATGTAAACATTTCACATCATTTGAAGGTAATGTTTTAAAGAATGTAAACTTGTGCCATTTATACGTTTTGATCCAATATAAATGGCAGTTGACGACATCACAACTCGGATCCTCTGTAAGTCATTCAAAACACGCATTTTGGGCTTTGTCTTTGTATTTATGTGAGGGGAGCTGGGTCTCAGTCACAAAGGCGACAGTAAATCTTTGGAAAGGGGGTCGGCGTGTGCGCGTGTCCATCTCTTTCATCTTCAGACCTCTATTTTCTGTGAACCACCGACCGTTTACTCTCATTTCTCTGCAAATATATATACACGTAAACATTCACATGTACACAAACAGAGACACACACACACACACACTCTCTCTCTATGCAACAGTGACTATGTATCATGTGATCCTGATGTTGCCTCCATCTATTGGGTAATAAACAGAAAAACTGAATTTCCATTTGACATTTCACAGCAAAGGAGAGAGGAAAGAAAGGACACTGAGTGTGAAACCGAGAGAGAGATATATTGAAAGAGATACCGTTTTAGACCGTGAGAGAGGGGATCAGGACATAGCGAGAGACAAAGTGTCACATAGGTGTTCTGGCCGAAAATCTCACATTACTCCCGCTCCTCACAACAGATTTTGTGGCTGCTTGCAGAAAGGACAATAATAAAATAAGACGAGAAATAAAAAAGAACTGCTTAAGCTTTACAGAGCATCAAGTAAAAAAATTTGCTCATAAAGTAGTACTGAATTAATTTTATTTGGGCTGGAATTAAGTGTGGCACTGCAAAACTGCAATCTGCGGCTTTCCTTGAAATAAATCTCTCAATTCTAATGACATGGCAGAAAGCAATAGTTACTAATGTAGGATTGGTCAGTAAAGTTTTAAGGTGGAGCTTAGTGAAGTGTGTAGTATGTGGTGTGTGTGTGTGTGTTTCTGTGAGTGTTTAACCTACATGTTCAAACGAGTGAGTTACAGGTTGTAAAGACACACCACCACAATTTACAAGTGGTTTCCATAGAGTCACATCCATCACTCAAAGTCTGATAAAATAACTAATGAATTGGACACAAAAACAGTCCAACACAGACCTCCAGAAGAGAAAGGCCACACACACACACACGGTCCTTAGTGTTTCACTGTCAACTATAAGCCTCCTTGTCGATAGTGAAACCCATTCCACCACCTGAAAATTCATTATACAAGGAAGACTGTTAGTTGTCACAATTTTTACTTCAGCGATATTGTAAAATATTTATTTTTTTTGTGTGTGAAAATTTGTATGTATTTTAAAATTGAATTTATTCACGTGATGCTAAGTCAGAATTTTCAGCAGCAATTACTCCAGTTTTCAGTTTAACATGATCCTTCAGAAATCATTCCGATATGCTGATTTGGTGTTAATTTTTTTTGTAACATTATTAACGTCACCTACCATTCTGTCACCTTTTATCAATTAACTGCATCTTTGCAAAATAAAATAGCAATTAATGAAAAAAAAGTAAAAACCCTGCAGGTACCTGTGGTATTGGGTAAGTTGTCACAGTGGAACCTGCAATTAAACAGTCTATTGGATTTTAAGCTAAATAATGAACTGAAACAATTATGAAATTGAAAAAATGAATTCCCAAAATATTGTTTAGACCAACAAATTTTGTAATCAGTAAATTATATAAATTTAACAAATTTCAGATATTTTGACATATAACCCTTTTTACAGAGGTCTTTTCTATAACTATATACTATCAAGGTCAAGGTCACTTTTATTTATATAGCACCTTAAAATAGCATTTCTGCTGACCAAGGTGCTTCACAAAAACACAAAATAAAAACACAATAAAAACAAACATCATACAAATTTCATAGTATAAAATTTTAACTCACTAAGGCTACATATACACAGTTATGAGTACGCCAGAGAAAAAAGATGTGTTTTCAAAGCTGACTTGAAAGCATATAAAGAGGAAGCTAACCTAACAGATTGAGGTAACGAATTCCACAGCCTCGGACCCAAAACGGAAAAAGCTCTATCACCTTTCGACTTTAAGCGAGAGCGAGGGATAGTTAATCATTTTTCAGAAGATGATCTAAGAGTTCTTAGTGGAGAGTATGGACAAATGAGGTCTGTGATATAAACTGGAGCAAGACCATGCAAGGCTTTAAATACTATACTATAACCTGAATATGTAGCATAAGTGGGCAAAATGAGTTCAGTTCGATCTTTCCTGGGCTAAAATCACTTCTCGAAAAGATGTGCACAGACAGCAACTTCATATCAGAGCGCCAGTGTGTTGACAAACGCGTCACCAACACCGACGCTTTCCCACGCACGCTATTGGATGAAGGCAACAAAAACGTCATGTATGTCGGACCCCACACGTAGCCGCCTGCTCTATTCGCCGGGAAAATAACCTGGAGAAAGTTACTGATATTATAGTAATGTGCAAAGTATGTGAGTGGCAACAATTTTTATTTGCTTTGTTGAAAAGTGTAGTGGTTATATATAAAAAACTGGGTTATCCATCCCCACAGATCGTCTGAAAACACGAAATCTCCCCTCGGCCCACCGTCTAAACCCATGGAAGAATACATTACAAACTATGCTACTATCTTCTATTGCCAATGGACATTTTTGCTGTGCACCAACCAGCAACTTTAGATCCTGTTGAAGCACCAGGCCTGCAAATAACACTCCAAAACTACACTTATAAAATGTAGGGCTGGGAAAACAGAGAGAGACAGCGAAGCTAAACTGGTATCAATAATTCAATTGTGTGTTTGTGTTTGTAATTGGACTTGACTGTAGCTTTTCCGATGTGTGTATACAGCCTGATAAGCATCTATTCCTCCGATGTGTCTACAAATAAATCAACATCTTAGCATGTCTGCACTCCCTAAGGTGTGAATATGTACATATGAGATCGAGTGTGCTGAAAGGCCTCCTGACTGATATTCTGCCACATCTAATGGCCCTATATGAAGAGGCAACAAGTCATTTGCAGAGATGATGTTGTCCTTTGACACAATCACTTCCTATTCTGTCCGGCAGAGAGGGGAGGCGTTTGCGGTGGGTAATTGCATTGAGAATTGATTTTAAGCAATGTGCCGTCTCATGGGCTGTAATCAAGCACCATTATTCACTGTTAACTAAAGCGCTCCACGCAGGCCAACACAAAGACATGACTCCTGTTAAACAGCCCAGCTCCCTTTGCACTCTCATTAACACACACACACATCTCTCGAAGAATGACTAAGAGCTCTCACACAACACAGAGAGGTAACATTTGAACAACATACCCACAAATGTACGCCAAGAATATGAAGTGATTAAGCTGAAATCAGGCCTCTCGTGAGCTCTTATCGGCTGGAAATGAATTGGCTCATTTGCTGCATAGCGTGAAAGGAGAATGTTTGTTGTGGCTGTGAGTGGGAGCTTCCTGAACGGATTCCAGATCTGAGTCAACTTTCATCAACAGAACTGTTACAGTGACCTACACTTTTCACCGCTCAGAGCTTGAGATCGGCTTGGAGAAGCGTGTTAGCAACCAATCTGTATCTGTCAGGAGTTATTAAGTAGAGAAACACAAGACAGGAGTAGCGAACTTCATCCATCTTGTTTACTCTTTCACTTCCGTTCTCACACACATTACGTCAGAACACAACACTTCAAAAGTTCTGACTTCCTTTTCAAAATAGGAGTCCACAATACAATTCACTTCCGAACACAACACAATCATATCACAACAGTAAGGTGCACAAAGGCCTGGGTTCATTCATCAGCCTAAAAGATAACGTTGGGACAAAGTTGTCACATCTGCGCTCTTTTGTAAAAAAAAGTTTTACCTGGTGTGCAAGAGAACTTATTGATAAAAGGGTGACAGTCAGATAGGATGCTGTGCCATCAGTGAGTAAAAATATCTCACACCAATCTTCTAAACCACCAGCATGGGCTATTAAAAGTTCAGGGTTTCCATCTAGCAGATCTCTCCACGCCAGTAAATGCGGCTGGGCATCTGATTGAGGGAGAGGAAAGGATTGACAGCAGAAGAAAAAATGCCAGTTAGGAAAAGAAAGTTTTTTTTTTTTTTTTTACTAATGATGGTGTATGTAAAATCTCTGGAGACCAAGCTGTTCAGATAAAATGAGTGACCTGCAAAAGCATTGGTGTGGAGCTGAGTGTATATTCATCAGAATTTCTTTTTTTAAAGTGTACATTTCTAATAGACTGCTGACACTTTTGACAAATCCTTGTGGGGACATTTGGCCCCCATAACGTATGGTTTAACAGAACCACACACACATACAAATAATAACAAATATTGATATTAAGTTTTACCCTATATATATGATTTCACTTTTTGGACTAATCCAAAATATAAATATTGCTCATTGAGGTAAGTCTACTTGTAAGGTGAAATGGAATCAATGTACAGGGAGAGAGAGAGACAATGAGCGAGAGAGAGTAAGAGACAGTGAAGCCAAGTGAGTTGGTGACTGACAGCAGTAGTGCTGTGTGTACCCAGCATGCAGCTTGTAAAGCTTCGACCCCCTGCCTTCCCACGTATCGCATCTAAAGCCCGACGCTCTCTGCCTCCTCTTTTAGCCTCTCACTGACCAGTGCTTTGAAAAACTTCTCTCTTTTCTTCTCTCTCTCTCCTCCCCTGGCTCCTCCCTCACGCTCCACAGGCCTTTTCTTTCCCCAACTGTCTGGGGACCCTTTCACTTTTTGTCCCTCCCTGACCTCCCCTGGACCACATTCTGTGTTGTTATACACACCATCTGCTTTGGGAGGGGGGATCGGCGAGCCTTCCGAGCCACGTAAAACGGTCAGTGTGTCGGCCCTCCTCCCACCTCGTCCATAGTGTCACTTTGGATTTCAATGCAAACGACGAGCTCGGCCCTCAGAACGGCTTAGAGAGGCCGATTAAAGATGGACTCATCTCAAACTCACACCCCTCGGGCTGCAGTGGTATGTCCCGTTAATTCCCTGATAGAAGTCTCTTTTAAGAGGCACTCAAGCCGCACTAAGCAGCTGCCTGCAAGTTAGGTCATTTTCCCAGGAGCGGGACAGTGGGCTTTGGCAGGACCTCAAAAAAACAACAAAAAAACCACCATCTGTTATTGGACTGAAAAGGTTGGTGACACCTTCTGTGGTACCAACAACCCCTAATTAAGCGAAGGGGAATGCAGGCGCAAGCTGCGAGCCGACTGGCCGGCCAGCCTTACACATTGCCCTGGTGACAAGCCAAGACCATTCCTCATCCGTCTCCCTCTCCCCAAACACATCTGTCCACCGGGGCGCACCGAACGGCCGTGACGGAGACCCTCCGTGAACCTTCTCTAGTGCTGATGCTAGCTGTGCTTTTCACCTATAGGACGACAAACACAAAGTCACAGAGATTTAAAAGAACAGGGGTTTTTATTTGCTGACACCCCAAAAAGACAATTATGAAAGAGAAACTTTGATGAAATGGAGAGAGAGGAGTCAAATTGCCTTTTCTGATGTAACAGACACGATTACAGCTCTTGTAAACATAAAGCCTCCTTAATGTTAAGACATGCACTGATTGGTCTCTTTGCATTTTTACCATACTTGAATTTTGATCTGCGGACTCTAATATTAGTCTATTAGTTTACTATCCTGGTATAGAGTCAATCAACAAAAAAACATCAAAAATCATAAACAATTTGATAGATTTCTACTATCAATTTGACTGAGTTTATGATTTTCAAGAACATTATCTTGAAACATGATCTTCTAATCATTATCAACACATCTTAATCACTATTTTTTTTTAAGTTTAAAAAAAATATAAAAATTATTTTTACAAATAGTGTGAATTATTAATTCAAAAATATATTTCGTTAATATATGACCTGACATGTTACAACTTTAACCAATAGCCTCGTTATAATTTTTTTTTAAATATCCAACATTTTTCAAGAGATTTAAGACTTCAAGATACTTAAATAATAGCAGATTAAGTATTATATTGATCTTTTTAAGAGCCAGATATATGTTCAAAACATCTATTAAAACAAGACTTGATTTCCAAGAACATGTAAACAACACCATCTTATCATTACAGTCTTGTTGTAACTGTACAGTTACAGCTCTGTTTCACCTTTGTGACTAATTAGTGTGATTAAGTAATTAAGACAAAAGGTCTTAATTAAACGCATGCACACTGGGACCTTGAAGGCGTTGGCACTACAGAGACTGAATTTTGGCGTTCTCTCTTGCTGGTTTAATGCTTTAATGGCAGCCTTTAAACAAAGAAAACACATTCACTCAAAACATTCACCTTGCAAGCTGCATCCAACCATTTGTGGCGCTTTAGATATTTGATAACACATTGCAACATTAACCATGCTGAAGCTAAATCACACTGTAAAGCATTGGGACTTTTTGCTGGGCTGAAGAACAAATCAGTCCATTTGACAAATGACCAATGGCTTTCAAACAGCGCAGAGGAAACAGAGGTGGTGCTAAAAACATCCCGCCGAAATGTCAAAGCAAATGATATTGCGTGAAGTAAAAGGCCTTAATGAAAAAGCTGGCGGGGGGAGATGACAGTTTTGGCATGGCTGGTGATATAGTGAGCGCTCTATTGCCTCACACCTGCACTCAGATCAGTGGATTGAGCTGAAAGTGACTCCATTAGAGGGACCGTCACCGCATCGCTGCTCACTCTCAGTCAACTCTTGACTGCACAGTTGAGTCGGTTCAGAATCGCCTGTCCGACCACTTAACGAAAAGCAAGAACCCTTGTAATAAATTTGTTTCGGGAATCACATTATGAAAAACAAATACATCTTGGTGCTTTAAAAATAATATGTCACATAATATGCAGTTGAAGTCATCATTTTGTGTTCAGTGCCATAAAGAGACAATCTACACTCTTAAAAAATACTAGGTGGTTTCAACCCATGTTTGGGTCAAATATGGACAAATCCACCATTGGTTTAAAATTTGTAATGACATTTTTAAGCCAAACAGTTGGGTTTGTCCATATTTGACCTAAAAATGGGTTGAAACAAGAGTGTAGCCTTTTTTAGAGTGTAGTGTAAATTAGCAAACTATTTAAAATGTATATTTTTTATATATATACACATCAACTTATTAATCCAAATATTGAAAAAGACTGTCACATGCTGTTGCAGTCATATATAGTCATATAACAGATATGTATTTTTATATTTGAAAATAGTTTTATATAAATATTACAAATAAATTAGGGCTGTCAAATGATTAATCGTGATTAATCACATCCAAAATAAAAGTTTTTTTTACATAATATATGTGGGTGCACTGTGTATAATTATTTTATATATATAAATACACACACATGCTTGTATATATTTAAGAAATATTTTCATGTATATACTGTATATAGATTTATATATAATTTATATTATATATAAATATAAATATTTTATATATAAATAATACTTTTTTCTTAAATATACATGCATGTGTGTGTATTTATATATATACAAAATAATTATACACAGTGCACCCACATATATTATGTAAAAAAAACTTTTATTTTGGATGTGATTAATCATGATTAATCATTTGACAGCCCTAAAATAAATGTAAATAAAAATGTACACACTTTTGTGTAGAGTATATTGCTACAAATACTGAAACACCTTGATTCTTTTTCAAAACAATGCCATTGATGTGATCATGTTGTGTACAACACCATAGACACAGTCCACAAGCTTCCAAGTATTTAGGAAAAACTGTGCAGTTTCTCTGCTCTATTAGAAACTGGAGATCCTTACAGGGATAATAAGAAGATGTGATTGGATCAGAGGACTTTTGGCTGTCCCATAGGGCATCGAGGTCCATTACATGAGACAAGTAACACCAGACAAGCCTCTCCTGTTGGGGAAGCCTGACCAATCTTATTGGGTCATTTTTCAGCATGTCTCTCTCGGTAGAACAGGCGCAACTCTAGGGGAGCCATACATCCAAGGCTCTGTGTCAGCTAATTGTGTGATAACATAAATTAACTAGAGATGAGAAAAAAGGAAACTTTATTTATGAATTTCTTGGATTTCTTTATCCCTCCAGCAAAACATCAAAATTGCTACTTAGCATGAATTATACATTAGTGGAGGTTGAGAAGAGGGGCCCTCTCTCCCCCGCGGGGGTGGGGGTGGCGAGGCTGCTGCCCGCGCGTGTGCCAGCTCAAAAACCCCCGCAGAGAGGACCCCGCCCCTCCGCAGGAAGTGCAGCGCTCCACTTCCCCCGTCCCTCTGGGCAAAGCGGCGTGTCATTGAGACACAGACACATGCATCCCAGTTTATCTGCCCGCCTGTCAATCAAGAGCGTGCAGAGACACACACCAGACGCAAACACACTAAAGAACGTCCACAACAACAAATGCATATGAATATGCACACATGCAATAGACATTCAGTAAGCACTCTCACACACAATGACCAGAACACTAAAAGACTATAGCTGTGCATAGAAATGGAACGAAAAATCACAAATCCAATCCAATCCAATCCACCTTTATTTATAAAGCACCTTAAAAACAACACTGTTGACCAAAGTGCTGAACACAGTCTAGAAATAAACAATAACATACAACAGAAGCACAACAACAGAAAATAAAACAATAAATAACAATAAAAATAAATACAACAATAATACAAAACTAAAAGTCAACCCTCAAACTAAGTTAAAAGCCAAAGAAAATAAATGAGTTTTAAGACGGGATTTAAAAACAGAAAGAGACTCAGACAATCTGATGTGCAAAGGCAGCTCATTCCAGAGTCTCCACAGCAAACGCACGGTCACCTCTAGATTTGTGTTTGGTCTTGGGGACGACCAGCAGTGCCTGATGAGCCGACCGGAGCGAACGAAAGGGGGTGTAGGGCACGAGCAGATCAGACAGGTACTGGGGGGCCAGGCCATGCAGACATTTAAAAACAAATAAAATCATTTTAAAATCAGTACGAAAGTGCACAGGGAGCCAGTGGAGGATGGGTGAGATATGGCCACGTTTTCGAGTTCAAGTTAGAAGCCGAGCAGCTGCATTTTGAACTAGTTGTAATCGTAAGACCACTATAAAGTGCATTACAATAATCTAATCGAGTGGTGATGAAAGCATGGATTAAAATTTCAAAATCATGTCGAGATAAAAACGGTTTTACTTTGACTAGTTGCCTCAGCTGGAAGAAGCTGGTCTTCACCACTGCACTAATCTGGGCATCAAGTATTAAACGGCTGTCCAACTTGACTCCCAGGTTTGTAACTACAGGGCTAATGTCTCGGGTTAGACAACCCAGGTCAAGAGTCACTAGGAGCAAATAACACAAACTCAGTTTTACTCTCATTTAAATACAAAAAATTCATAGCCATCCATGCTTTCACTTCATTCAGACACTCTAAAAGGGTTTTTGACTGACTTAGCGGCACATATATTTGGCAGTCGTCAACATAAAAATGGAATGAAACATTGTAACTTCTAAGGGAATGAAACATTGTAACTTCTAAGGATTAACCCAAGAGGTACATTGAAAAAAGTAGCGGCCCAAGGACAGACCCTTGAGGAACTCCGCACAACAGTGAAGCGGAAGAGGACACAGCATCACTGACCTGAACTGAAAAACTTCTGCCTTCCAAATGAGATCTTTCTTATACTTCAATCGTTTCTCCTAAACAAATTTAATGTATAGAGCAAATGGAGAATTTGCTAGAATTGCCTGCTTCTCAGAACATTCTCCTGAGAAAAAGTTATCTCAGGAGTTTCATTATAGATTTCACAAAATCATGACTCAATCCGCTAAGATACAAAAGTCTACAGTAGAAAGTTAAATATGAACTCAAATATTTCTCACCAAATTCTCTCGAGACCAAATGATCTGCAGGACTATGCTATGTGGGTATTTGTACAGTACATGATGCACACAAAGATTTAAAAATGTAAAAGTCTTTACGAATTATGAATATATTTATGTCATTATATTTCACTATTATATACAGTATATATACACTCACCGGCCACTTTATTAGGTACCCCATGCTAGTAACGGGTTGGACCCCCTTTTGCCTTCAGAACTGCCTCAATTCTTCGTGGCATAGATTCAACAAGGTGCTGGAAGCATTCCTCAGGGAGTTTGGTCCATATTGACATGATGGCATCACACAGTTGCCGCAGATTTGTCGGCTGCACATCCATGATGCGAATCTCCCGTTCCACCACATCCCAAAGATGCTCTATTGGGTTGAGATCTGGTGACTGTGGAGGCCATTTTAGTACAGTGAACTCATTGTCATGTTCAAGAAACCAATTTGAAATGATTAGAGCTTTGTGACATGGTGGAAGTAGCCATCAGAGGATGGGTACATGGTGGCCATAAAGGGATGGACATGGTCAGAAACAATGCTCAGGTAGGCCGTGGCATTTAAACGATGCCCAATTGGCACTAAGGGGCCTAAAGTGTGCCAGGAAAACATCCCCCACACCATTACACCACCACCACCAGCCTGCACAGTGGTAACAAGGCATGATGGTTCCATGTTCTCATTCTGTTTACGCCAAATTCTGACTCTAACATCTGAATGTCTCAACAGAAATCGAGACTCATCAGACCAGGCAACATTTTTCCAGTCTTCAACTGTTCAATTTTGGTGAGCTCTTGCAAATTGTAGCCTCTTTTTCCTATTTGTAGTGGAGATGAGTGGTACCCGGAGGAGTCTTCTGCTGTTGTAGCCCATCCGCCTCAAGGTTGTGCGTGTTGTGGCTTCACAAATGCTTTGCTGCATACCTCGGTTGTAACGAGTGGTTATTTCAGTCACTGTTGCCCTTCTATCAGCTCGAACCAGTCTGGCCATTCTCCTCTGACCTCTGGCATCAACAAGGCATTTCCGCCCACAGAACTGCCGCTCACTGGATGTTTTTTCTTTTTCGGACCATTCTCTGTAAACCCTAGAGATGGTTGTGCGTGAAAATCCCAGTAGATTAGCAGTTTCTGAAATACTCAGACCAGCCCTTCTGGCACCAACAATCATGCCACGTTCAAAGTCACTCAAATCAACTTTCTTCCCCATACTGATGCTCGGTTTGAACTGCAGGAGATTGTCTTGACCATGTCTACATGCCTAAATGCACTGAGTTGCCGCCATGTGATTGGCTGCTTAGAAATTAAGTGTTAACGAGCAGTTGGACAGGTGTACCTAATAAAGTGGCCGGTGAGTGTATATTTTGAGCCCCTAAACCCATTGCTGTCCTAAACATAACTACTTCAAGCTACAATCTGTAATTTTTCACCGCCAGAAGTCGCATTTTTAAAACAATAAGAAAGACGAAGCTGGATGACGCCATGAAGGAGAGTGGAACGATGGGAGATGTCGTTCTCACCATCCAGAGATGTATGGAATTCACGAATCATATAAATTATATATCAGCTAATAAATTTGTTTTTTTTATTACCTGTACGTTTGATCACACTATTTTATGTCATCGTAATGAATTAGTTGCAAGGAACATGAAATGTAATTCTATTAGCCTGTTACTGATATGTGACTATTTGTCAAATGATTTTGTGGGTTAATGCTGCGCAGTTTTACACGTTTAAAACAATCGTACTAAAAGTAAATTTGAACAAACCACAGTATTTGCAAGTAATGGCTAAATGTTTAGGTGCAACACATACTCTATTTAATTTCACTGCCATAGACTTGGTCATCAGACTTGATAAAAAGTGATACTGAAGTAAAACAAAGTGCAATATAACTGTATGTGTATTGTGTACAATAAATAATATATATTTGCTTACCTGTCTATTAAAACATGCGCAAGCAGAATCTCTGTCAAGACCAAGTTTGTCCTGAAGCTCTCTCCATGTCGAAAACGCCACGCCGATTTTGATCCTTGTTTTTTTCCCAAAGCCTGCTTGCCTCAGTTGATCTACGTTAGGTTTATTAAGATTTTCTGTACTTGCCAATTAATAATCGTGATCCATGATGACTGAATGACACAACTGCGGCGTGCGAGATATAGTATCATATACATATACATAGATTTCTTTGGCGCCTTACGTATAGAGGCCCATTGAAACGGCTGCTAATGAGGAATCCATGTATGTATTATATCTATGGTTTCTACAAGCGGAAACCGAGGATAGTGAGGATATGAATATGCACACATGCTGCACACGCATATCACACACTGATATGCGACAATGACAAGGGACGAGTCATTATTTAAAACTGGAATTTCTCAGGATTTACAAATCCTTGGGAACTTTTGGGATAATGTACAGTAAGTACACAACTGCATCACAAATTTATTACAAAAAACTTACATATTGAACCTTTAAATATAGTAACGGACGTAAGCCAGTAAGAGCTGTGTGTGTAAACATCACTCACCTGGCCTCAAGAGGCGCGCTAGCGACTGATGCTAGCGGCTGCGGTCTTTCGCACCAATGAGGCATCTATGTACATAAACTGTGTCTGGTGAATTAGGCAGAATTTTTTGAGAGAAGTTCTCCTGTGCGTACAAATACGAAATAATCCACACAATTATTAGTGAATGAAACCCAATGATTTTAGTGACAAAATACTATTATATCCACCTTGGTTTTAAGACAGGGCGGAGCAACCATTACTAACTTGAACATGCAGTCGGTTATTTTATCCAGTTATTTTAGCCGTACAAAAACACTCCATTATGCTGCTTGATAATACAAACTGGTATTTGTTATCATACTATTTTTAATTTATTATCAGAATCATAAACAAAATGTATGTTCAAATGATCGCTTTGATACGTTAACAATTTGTATACTTATTGTGTATTGATCCTAAAGAACTGTACAAGAAACATCTAAGGCTCCATTCCGTCTTTTGACCATCAAAAGAGCAACCAGTGACCAACAATTTGTCTTTATGTAAATCTGTGCAGCTTATTCAGCACCCCCTAATTACAGAGAGAGAAAGCCAAAGAATCGTCAGGTTCAAAGTTCAGAGTCAATCTGCCACAATCACATTTAACCTCTCAATATGCCCCATAACACAATATTTGGGCCAAAAGCAATGGGTGTCCTTACATATGGATAATTACCATAAACTGTCACAACAACACTCTCATATCCAAGACAAACTCCCACACTGCACTAAAGAAACGCTCAGTCTGACATATACGAAAACAAGTTTCTCTCTCGCTCACATTCTCAGTCTAGCACCCTCCTACACCACTCTTTAAAAGTGAGCATTTATGATTTAACCATTAATGGTGGAGGCGCATTTGTGTTTGTTTTCAATCATTATCTCCATCCAGAGCCACAGGATCAGGTTAGAGAGGCAGAAGTGCTCTCTCTGTCCCACGCCATATCTTTAATTAGCTCGACACTCTCTAGTAAAACACACACAATCCGCCGGCTCAAAGTAATTGGCTCAGAGAGAGAAAGTGGGAAAAAAAACGGATTTCTTTAATTAATTTATCTGCCCGCGAGAGCAACCCAGAGAGCAGCCGCAGGCCAGTTTACAAGCCCGTCAGGGTGCTCTCGCTCACACATACACAACACCACCACCTGAGAATATATGGCCTTGTGAGAGAGCAGAGGAAATATGAGAATGCATTAAAAGGAAGGCACTTAACCTCTCTCTCACACACACACACACACACACACACACACACACACACACACACACACACACACACACACACACACACACACACACACACACACACACACACACACACACACAAAGCATTCACGGTATATAGCAGCTTTGATGTTCATTTGCAGTGTTCGGTTTCAAAACAGTGCACGTACCTATTGACTGACTGCTTGTTTGAATTTGCTATTCATTCGGGCAGAAATATTTATATGGGCATATTTTAAAGAGATACATTTTGTGTTTCTCCCAGTCTAAAACTAATATTCCTCATTGTTTTGAGCACACAGCGAACACATACATGCACACGCACAGTAACCTAAGCCGTAAGATGCACTGTACACACTTTAAGAATAATACCATAATTATCAGATAATGTGCGAGAGGAGTCATGTATCACTTTGAAATCACAGATTTTCACCCAAGGGCCAACATATATGAACCCTAAAAAGACGTATCAAGTGTACAAACTGGCAAACAAACCTCATTAATGTCTCCAGTGCCAGGCAGACAGACAGACAAGCGCACACGCACAAGCACACACACACACACACACACCAGAGTTGCCAATGTGTGATGCCACAGCTCTGACACAGTAGATCTCCTAACACCCTCTCATTATCCAATCAGAGCTCTGAGCAGTTCAGTGACAGACAGTGTGTGAAACTGCCACTCTCCAGAAGCCAGAGGAGGATGTCTGCCATCTCTCCTTCTGCAGGGACGCTGTGATTGGGCCATTGCTGTGATTGGCAGAATTTATTATCTAAAAGGATTGTGACTGCAAATGAAGGCGGAATGTCTTGGGCAGTGATTGATGGGCCAAAAGGATGGATGTAGACCGGGGTTTAAATATGTCTTCTGTTATAATTCTTTTTTTTTTTTTAAATGTCTAATTGGTGAAAATGGACACTGACTGTGCTGGCATGCCTTTTTTGCCCACAAGTCTCTAGTTATCATGCTAGGACAGTCATTAAAGTTATTCAGATGCAGTGGCAAAAAATGCGATCATGGATAATAATTATTGATTGCATATACACAACTGGTCAAAAGTTAGGGGTGAGTTTTTTTGAAAGAAATTAATACTTTTAATCAGACACATCAAATGGATCTAAAGTGAAGGTAAAGACTTTTATATTTACAAAATATTTCTATTTCAAAGAAAATGCTCTTCATTTGATCTTTCTATTCTTCAAAAAATCCTGGAAAAAAAATGTAGCATGGTTTCCACAGAAAAAAAAAAAATATTAAGAGGCACTTACAAACTGTTTTCAACATTGATTATCTACATATAGGATTTTTAAATGTTCTTTAATATATATATATATATATATAAACAAACTAGAAAAGTATAAGAATTCTGAAATAAAAAAGTAATATAGGCCTACATGCAAAAACTAATTCATATAAATTTTATATTGATATGATTATAATAATTGAAATATTATAATTGTTATATAATTATATTATATATAATATTCTTATATAATTATAATATTAGCAATCATCAAAAGTTCAATATCACCTGCAGTTTCTGTTAGTTTTTAAACTTCCTTAAATTTCATACAAATTTGTACAAGTTTGATTAAAAAATATATATAATAATGAAGCTGGGAGCAATTCCAAATCTCTGCCTGTGTTCAGATGTTTAAAATCCTTACACTATATACAATATACAAATTTCAAAGTAAAGCGGTTGCATTAATTACTTAAATAAAACCACGCTTTTATTGTACATGCCCTAAGTATGCACATTATGCACATTCACTTACTCACATGCAACTAATTCAGTCACACACACACACACACACACACACACAAGGGTGTTTCTTTGGTCTCCATGTTGGCTCAGGTTCATGTTGGCTGTGGTTCAGCCTCCATTGTGGCTCTGTTCCAGAGCCCTCTGTGTCTCAGTTTCAGGGTGCTGGGTTGCTGGCAAAGGCCCACGTGGACACTCTGCTCACAGTGGATCCCTTTGTGTGAGGTGCCATTCCTGTTTTGTTTTCCCATTCCGGTCGTAATTAAACCACCTACAGTGCCTCACCGGCTACAAATTGGGCAGCGAACGACGGAGCACGCAAAGATAAATGGCTCCAGGCATCTAAAACTCTGACAGGACTGATGGCATCCGACTGGGCCTGACCTCGGAAAGGTTAAAGACATGTTCGCTTAGAGAGCAATCAATTACCATGCAGGCATAGCCACTCTCACAGAGCAAAACGTGGCCAATCTTCAGAAATGCCACTAATTTGTGGACAAATGATTGAAATGACAAAGCTCCCAAACTCCTACAGCTTCGTAGCGGAGAGCTTAGTGAAATCCAGTTCATTCCTCTCCCTATTTGCTCTTTCTTTTCTTCCATTCCCCTCTACCTCTCTTAATTCTTTTTTGTCCTTGTTGGCTTGGTGGAGCCTCTCAGCTGTTCTGCTGTGTTAGTAATTACCATTTCATTAAGGACGACAGTTTTGAGGGTAGAGGCACCGTTTCAACTGGGTCTAGTGGGAGAAGTGCATGCCAAATTCATTGCATGAAAGGCAATTATCCCTCTACGACAGCAAATCACCATTTTGTACTTGGCCAGTTGACGACATTGATCAAAATTAGTGGAAATTGTGCTGAGTACATATCTTGGTATCAATAGGCATTCCCTGGATGGTTTAGCAGCTACATGCTAAAAATATTAGCAAGCCGCAAAGCAGACTCGCAGCGAACTCGGGCACAACAGTTACACTTTCTGCTACAACTAACATACTGACATACAGCACTGGTGTAACTAGATTTGAGCCTTTCCCAGGTGGTAGGGGGTTCTTGTGCAATATTTTACTAAATATTTTTTTTTGTTAACCCAGGACTACTGAAGAATTTCATAATTCAATATATTTATATACACTACTGGTCAAAAGTTTGGAAACATTAAGGTTTCTAAACGTGACCAAAAAGTAGTCAATTGAGTCAATTTTTAAAGTAGTCAATCTCACCAAGGCTGCATTTAAAATTGGCAACAGTAATACTGTTTTTACTGTATTTTTGATCAAATAAATGCAGCCTTGGTGAGATTAAGATACTACTTTCAAAAACATGACAAAACCTTAATGTTTCCAAACTTTTGACCGGTACTGTATATGTATATATATATAGTCTATAGCACAAGCGCTGTAAAACAAGTTGAAAAGAGTGTTTTAGAAAAAAAAACTCTACCTTTAAGTATGAGCAACAGTAATAGTGATGCTCAACTTAAAAAGCAACACTTAGCAAGCACAACTACTAGTTCAACAGTTGTATGCTAGTAAACAAGTCAGAAAATCTCTTATTTTAATTTCACTGAATATGCGAGTGTTTGTGTGTATGTGCGTGTTTTATGGAGAAAGAAGGAAAAGGAGGGGGAAGGGCTGAGTTATAGTGACAAGACTCTGTGCTTGTCTGTTGGAAACTGCCGCAGCTCATCTAATTGCATGTCTAGTCTGAATGATGGGGCACTTAATTCTTACACATTCCACACAATTGCTTTCCACTAACACAGGCCTTGGGAGAGAGACAGAGAGAGAGAGGGTGCGAGCGAACGTGAGCATATGGTGAGATATGCAGGTATAAATAGGTTTTCCCAGCTATGGTCAAGGAGATTAAGCAGCAGCTTTAATGGACAGTGTTTCCGTCCTGAGAAATGCAAAACCGTTACACAGGTGAGGCGTTCCTGGCACCTCAACCTAAAGAACGGTTCAAGGGCCCTCAGCGGGACGACCCCGGGATCATCATCTCCAACTTCAGCTGGGAGGAGTGTAACGAGTCCAAGCTAATATATTCACCAGCCAAGATTAATTCAACCAGAGCACTTAATTACTCTAATTGATCTTTATTAGCACCAATTAGAGTAGGACACTGGGGGGAAAACAAGGTCCTGATTCCTGTAGGCAGGAGAGGTGAGAAACAAGTTAAAAGGACAGACTTGATAGCTGGGTTTAACCTGGTCCACAACTGGGGACTCATTTATAAAGACGTGCATTGAATGATCCTAATTGTGAACGTACAACAATATCCAAAATGTTGCTACAAACAATTTATAAATGGCCATTTGCACAAATTTTTTTCTAAATGCATCCCACTTTTATAAACAGCAGTTTATCTTAAATTCAAATGCAATGTGAACTAGCGTATCAACTCCACAGATATGAGGGCAAACATTTTGTATGGATGCTCTTCAATTGGCACACACATCATTTTCCCCTACAGTCAACATTCAGTTTTTTCTTTTATAAGTCTTCCTCACTTCTGAATGAAATCCATGGAATTTAGGAGCAAATCCGATTGACACACATTTATTTATGTGGCGCCTTGTCTATTGTGGACTAACTTAAATCTCCCAGGACAACAGAAACAGGACTCAGACAACACAATACTGGTCTGCCTTCAACCTGAATATTATCTGGTCCACTAGCATATATTAGTGTTTTTTTATTATTATTAACTAACCTGGAGGCATCTGGGTGGGTTCTAAATGACTTTACGGGCAACCAACATTCCTTTCTTCCTGAATAAGCATATTATTATCCCTCACACGGTCTTTCTCTCTCTTTTTGTCTGCATAAAAAAAAAGGCTTATGGAAAATAATAAATTATCCGTGGCTGCATTAACAGGGATGTAAATCGTTCGGCAATTATGTTTTAATAGCCTTTTAAGAGAATGAGTAATTGGGGGTGACATTACTGGGGTTGATTACACTAACCCATCTCATTCACTCTCTGTCAGGCCGCTGGTCAGCGTGTGTGTGCATGACGCTGTGCTGTTGTTGTGTGTAACCTCTGACTCACAGCCAGCCTAAGCCATGTGGGAGCCGGTCTGGAAGTGTTCGAGAGCAGGAGCTGGTCTCTGATCAGTGAGAATGCATTTACACTTGGCCACCGCGATTTTACCAAGACAGACATGTTCCTGGATCAACATATTTTGTTGATCCTGGAACAACATTCCTGTCCGAAAATCTAGTCCTAACACTACCCCTACCCGTAAACCTAACCCTACCCTAACCCTACCCACAGCGATGAATGAATAACGCTGATGTATAAGCACATGACCCTGGTTGTAAGCCTAAACTTGACAAACTGTAAACTTGTTCCTCAAATCTGATGATTGTAATGTTGATCCAGGAACATGTTGTACTTGGTGAAATCACATTCTCCATTTAGACTCTCACACCCTTGCGAAGGGTAGTTCATTTACTTTACATTACTCTTTCACATTTTAGTTTGTGCTTAAAGTGAATGTGCTGGAGTCATGGGCAACACTTTACAATAAGGTTCATTAGTTAATTACCCTAGTTAACATGAACTAAGAATGAACAATACTTCGATAGCATTTATTAATCTTAGTTAATATTAGTTTCAACATTTACTAATACATTATTACTATCAAAGGTTTGTATTTGTTAACATTAGTTAACCCACTGTGAACTAACATGAACAGCTGTATTTTTACATTACATTAACACAGATGAATAAATACTGTAACAAATATATTGCTCATTGTTAGTTCATGTTAGTAAATAGATTAACTAATGTCAACTAATGAACCTTATTGTAAAGTGTTACCGAGTCATGGAATAGTGTTTGCACATGAGCTCTCACACACTAAGGTTCAAATCTGGTAAGTGGCTTCTCTCCTCATTTCTTATTCTGTCTCTGAATAAAAATGGCAAAAAGCCTCAAATAAATATACTATACTGAAACCACAAATTGGACACCCTTGTGAACCACTGGGCAAAGCTCCACCCACGTGCAGTGACATCATGAATCAAAGTTTGTAGCTGATAGTGACACTGATGGAAACAAAGTACAATCGAACAAATGTGATTCCAATGTAAACACATTTATGCCACTTACAGTAATTAAGTCTGTTTTGTGAAAAATATTCCGCTTCAGATGTAGCTCCCTTGGAAAATGTCATTGGCGCTATCCATAAATACATAGTCCACAAATAAAATGACAGTTAATCACAAATGCAGGTACTTTATAAAAGGCCCTCAAAGTGTTTTTTTCTGAAGTTAAGACCAGGTTAGGGTGGTAATCTAATCCTGAATATATTGAACTAATGTTCTTTAAAGGGTTAGTTCACCCAAAAATGAAAATTCTGTCATTAATTACTCACCCTCGTGTCGTTCCAAACCCATAAGTGCTTTGTTCATCTTCAGAACACAAATGAAGATATTTTTGATGAAATCTGAGAGCTTTCTGACCCCCTTATAGACAGCAACGTCATTACCACTTTCAAGGCCCAGAAAGGTAGTAAATAGTCCTTAATAGCCCATGTGACTACAGTGGGTCAACCTTAATGTTATGAAGCGACAAGAATACTTTTTGTGCGCAAAAAAAACAGACGACTTTATTCAACAATTTCTTATCTTCCGTGTGAGTCTCTGGCGCTGTTCACGTGAGCACCCCGACGCATGCGTATGATCCGATATCCAATACTGAGCCGGCGCTCTGGGCCTTCAAAGTGGTGACGTTGCTGTCTATATAGGGGGGGGGGTGTCAGAAAGCCAAAAAGGGTGGTCAAAAATATTTTAATTTGTGTTCCGAAGATGAACGAAGGTCTTACGGGTTTGGAACGACGTGAGGGTGAGTAATTAATGACAGAAATTTCATTTTTGGGTGAACTAACCCTTTAAGGGTCGACGAATCATAATTTGAGCTGTATGACTTGAGCAATATTCATTATTATTAAATCACACTGGCTCATTGTGTTGCCTGTTCATTAATGTACATAGTACTTTTCTGAAAAAGCCTTTATTTTTTGTTTTAGTAGTTTTAAGTGACTGATCCTACATCAAAATTAAGGCAAAACACCGTAATTTAAATAAACTGAAGATGACCAGGGGTTTTCAGACTTTTGAATCCCAAAAGACTCCTAAATAATGATGTTCCCCTGAGGGACCCACTTCCTAGAATATAAAGACAGATATATATTTTCATGTATAAAGACCCATTTATACTGTGTGAAAAATACTATAAACATGTTCATCTGCAAAAAAACAACAACACGACTTTCAAATTGTTGCTGTATTGAAGACAAAACTAATTATTAAAATATTATCTGGAAAATATTGACTTTGTATTACCTGTATCTTTTTTCTACCCACACTATGTGTAAAATGTTCCTGGATCAATATCTTTGTTGATCCTGAAACAATATTCTAAGCAATCAATCAGATTTGAGGTACAGATTTACAGTTTATGTCAAGTTTAGGGTCACAACCATGGTTTAGTGCTTCTACATCAGTGTTATTCACCTATCATTTCGCTCTGATTTTAGGGATAACTTATGGGTAGAGTTAGGTTTAGCTGTAGGAATATGGTTAGGACAAAATTTTCGGACAGGAATGTAATATTAATGGTGCGTTCACGTGCTATGGAAAATATGATATTTGCCACTTGTGAACTGGTATTTACCAGTGTGTTGCGTTCAAGTGCTTTTGTTGTCGTAATGTGGTAAAAAGATGGGGATCCAGACCTGTTATTTAGCTAAAACTATTTTAGATTGCTTAAGTCATCTGCTACAGCGAGAAGATGATTTATCAAAACTCAAACGGTAAATAATATGCTGTATATTTTCTAGATCATGAATAGTACTAGTACATATTTTTTACCGCGTTGCTCTCCGCCATTTTGAAAAGGTCAAAGGTTATGATTATCTCATTTCGGCAACTCTTGCATCAAAATATTCTACGAGTTGCCCAGTGGAAAATACCACAGGAGGGGGTGTTCATGTGCATTTTCCACGTCGGCTTTTGGTATTTACCATTATTACCATAGCACGTGAACTGAGACTGGAACACACCAAGCCGACGGTCGGCCGTAGGGCAGTTTTTGTGCGTCGGCCGACTAAGTTTCCTCGGTGTGTTCCGCACGGTTCCGTGCCGTCGGCTGAAATTGGTCCTCGTCGGCTTTGTTTCGGCCGATTCGACATGTTGAATCAGCGTCGGGCCGTCGGTGAAAGAGGGAACTCTGATTGGCTGCTCAGCTTAGTGAAAGAGTCAATGCACGAGAATAATAGCAAAACAGCGAGCAAAGAAGTTAAAACTCTACAGATAGAAGGCTGTTCTTATGTTACGTCATCTTACCTGAGTGTTCCTTGGCGAATATTTCAATATTAACACGAGCGGAGTGGAATAAAGAAAGTGTTTAGCAGGATTGATATTCAAAACGGTAATTCAAAACGGTGTTTACGGTATGTGTATCTGAAGCCGGCAGCGTCGGTTTCCCTTTTTGAATGACGAATATAGACTAATATATCTGCAGAAATAGATAGTTGTCTCATTTACACGCAGGCGCAGAACGCGCATTCTAGCTGACAGTCGGCTGTAGTTCTCTCGGTGTATTCAAGTGCAGCTTTTTACCCCGACGAGAGGCGACAACACAGACGGCTTTCATCAGCGCTAGTTCGTCGGCGTCGGCTTGGTGTGTTTCCAGGCTTTAGATGTAGCCTACAAACCTGAAGAGAAACAGTTGGGATTCAGAATTACTGCTTCAAATGACTGATTTTAGATTTAACTTTGACAGCCCTAAAAATAAATATTTAAATATATATATATATATATATCAAATTATCAACGGACCCCCGAGAGCCCTCTTGCAGACCCCAGTTTGAAAAATTCATCCTGTGACAAATGAGTTTGGCTAAATTGTGAAATTGTTAAAACTGACATTAAATTGAATCAAAACCAGCCATTTTTATCTGTGTTGCCGCGTTACTGCGTTTTGCAAAGGAAATTAATCCTAGACTGAGGTGAAAAATCCCTCTCTGGGTATTGTTTTTATTTACTAGATGATCCGTTATGCCATCATTTTATGTCCAATTATTTACATTAAACAGAAGCAGCCACTAATGGCATTTAATACATCATGTATAATCAGCATTTGTCTAATGTAATGTGATATGTTTAATAATGTACTTTGAACATGCAAAGAGAGTCAGCTGATAGTCCTTCACTGCTGTAACACAGGGTCACCCCCTCTTGCTCTTTCTATGTTGTATTGGTTTAGCTCTTTGCTTCTCCTAGAGCTGCTGTGCTCCAAGAATGCAGCGTTTTACTGGATCAAAAATTTACGAGCAATTAAAAGGCAGGCGACGTGGGGCATCCATCAGCAGTGCGTGCCGCTGCCAGGCAAGGTGAAGGGGTGACAGTAAAGCACACGCTATATACTTTTATATCTGTTTTCTCTCTAAAGAGGGAAGGTTATGGCAAAAAATGATACTTTATGGGCTGCAGTTTGGCTGTGATATAGACGTCGTTCCCCATTCTGCTTCAGCGGCTGAGAGCGAGCGTGCCAAGAAAATACAACACCTGTTTGAAGTGTTGCGTATTGACTTGTTTGTATTATAACGGGAAGCACCTATAGATCAAGAGAAGATCAGGGTGAAACTCTGAAATACTTCACATGAAATATCTGATGCAATAGCAGGGTAAAGAAATGGTGCAAAATACAAAGTGGTATCATTAATACAGCCCGGACCCCAGATCATCCATAACAACACTAAACCAATGCCTCAAAACAATAACACACATCTAATAAGATAATGCATTGCAACTATTTAACTCAAACACATTTAAAATGTACATTATCTATCTCTCTCGCTCTCAAGCTCTCGTTCTCTCTGGATGCTTTAGGGAAGCTTGGACTCATTTGCTTTCTTAATTACGTTGTAATGTACGTTTAATTTGCAAACGGTGGCAATTAATTATTTTGATACAGAACAAAACGCTGTAAATATAAACATTTTAATAGTCCTTCATAAATCGTGCATCATTTTTCAAAAGAGTCATTGGCATTTAACTTCATTTTTTATCTGCCTTTTTTTTTCTTACTCTAAATGTCCCACCTCACTGCTCTCACATTCTCCTTGATATTCATTTTGTCTTTTCAAGAAAGGACAGGCTGCTTTGATCTTTTCTTTTCTCCAATTTCTGCACACTTCTGACACAATAATTGCCGTGGTTTCACCTATTCTATCAAAAGAGATTAAATGAAATTAAGCTTGTTTGTACGTGCTGTTCTTTTCACCGCTGAACATTCTTTGGTTTAGCTCAAGAAAGAGTAGTAACTGGGATTTGTGTGCACTTCTTTGTTTTTCATCAGCTGAAGAAGTGACTGCACCGTATTTTGGTATCTTTCTCCGGGCAAACTGAATGTGCAATACATCAGGGTTATTTTGTCTGAGGAGTTATGGGAGGCAGTGTCTGCTAAAAAAAAAAAAATACAAAATACATATTAAAAAAATAAAACAGCCTGTAAAGCACTTATTGTTCTTACATATGAGTGATGTAATAATAATAATAAATAAATTCAGGCACAATGTCTCCACATATTTATTGGCTGATCACCATGTCAATACGAGAATTCCTATGAATCATAATAATAATTTTAATTAAAAGTCATTCCTTTCTAAAACAGAAGTCCGATTACAGAATGAATGAATCTTATAAACTGGTTCTTTTTACTGAATCAAAAACATACAGTGCAACCAGTGTAGTCTGATTCCTAAACAAATTAATCCAATGGATTGATTATTTTTAGTGAATCAAAAAAACACACAGTGCAAACAATGTTTCGACTTTCCACTCGTCCACAGTCCAAACAATCTTTTCGACTTCCAAATTAAGTTTAAGATTCCTGACTTAATTATTTAAATAAGTCAGTGCTTTTTAGTGAATCAAGCACAAACAGCTTAACCAACAGAGAGGTTTAAATAAGTGTAGCGACTGATTTGTTGTTCAAATGACAACATATAGCGAAGGTAATAAAAAGTATACTAAAATAATTTATAATGGAAATGTTATGGAATCGGAATCATTAGGAGGAACCAAAGCCAGAGCCATTACTTTTTGTTTTACGATTCCCATCTAAATATTAATTCTCATTAAACAAAAGCAACTTTTTTCTCAAATACTTCACTAGTAAAAAGTCCACCACACATGGAAATGAGGATCTGAGGAAATGAAATGTTGTGGATGAGTGCGTATGTGTATTTGTGTGTGTGTATGTGTGTGTGTGTGTGTGTGTGAGTGTGCGTGCGTGTGCGCGAGACAAATCAGAAAAGAACTATGACATTGACAAAACCCTAAGCCCTTCATGAATGAAACAGATTCTCTCTCCCTCCCTCGCTCTCTTTTTCTCATGTTCCTGGCAGGGACAATTCACTGACATCACAGCAGGCCTAGCAACAGCCAATAAATTATGAGTGACAAGTATTTGGACCAATAAAAAGGCTGCCATATTTCCTGGGCAGTAAATCTGGTTCCAGATTGCAGCGGCGTGTGTCGGCTGACGTGTTTATAGTCGCAGGGAGATGGGAGCTAGGGGTTCGCCCCTCCACATCAACGCCTTTAGAACACACTCTCCTCTGAGGTCACAAACACACACGGGATGCTGGGATATGCGGCCATTCTTTTTTTCTTTTTTAACAAATTGTCACGCTTCACAGTTACCGTGCCCCTCCTTGCAGCTGAGCCATCTGTCCTTCAGCCAGGCAACAGCCCAAATGTATAAACACGGCTAACCCACTAGCATATTTTTTTGTCAGGCTATTTTAAGTTCCCCCTTAATCTTATCACCCAGATTGCTATCAGCTGAGTGCAAAATTAGCTCTTTATAGCTTCTCGACCAATCAAAGACCACTTATCCTTAACTACTACACTAAAATCAGCCAAACAGAATCCAATATTTCACAACCTTGCGATACAGGTATTTGATAACTTGGCAGAGAATTACCCATCGCGTACTTTTACACCGCTTTAATTGAGCTAGCAATTTCCAATCCTCCATCATCCATCCCAAACGGGCCTGATAAAACATCTTATATCCTGCCGCTAGACTGCGAGTATCCATGACATTATCACCTCCATATAATTAGTGCAATCTGCATGGGAAAGCAATGTGATCGAGGTATTAGCAGGCCTCCGCTACATCAGACAACATCGATACATTTCAGGAAAGGCGCTGTTTGTTCGGAATCATCCTAATCTGATTAATCTATTATTTCAGCCCCAGACTGTGATTACCAGGGATTCTATTATACGATTCTGCATGGAGAAAAAAAAAAAAAAGAGGTTGGGAGGGAGAGAAAATCATTCACTGTGTGCTGGAGGAAAATCCATAGCGTCAAAAACCCGGCGTCTTGACAGCGTGACATTGTAAAAACACTGTAAAAGTGTTGTAAAAGTGTTTATGTGATGCCTTGAGGAATGTGCGCTTAAAACGCCCTTCATTTTGATTTCTTTGAGAACTACGTCACATGAGCGCTCCGGCTATTCTCTAACTATAGTAAATCAAAGTGAGCAAATGTGCTTGGATGGGCTCACATGCCCTTGTAATGTCAACTGTTACAAAAAAAGGACAAAAGAAAACTATATTAAATTTTGAAATAAATATCACCTTCATGTCAGAATATAGAGTTGGGTTCAAAAGCCAGAACATATTGGGATTTAAAATCCAATTGATGAATCTAAAACATTGCTAGGTCACTAAACAAATGTAAGAAATGTGATTTTTTTTAATGATTTTTTCATATGATTTTTTTTTACAGATGGTCAAATGTTCTTCCACTTACACTTTTGGAAGAACGTGACCATCAGGTTTTACACAAACTTGAGGAAACTTAAGTCCTGCTGTCTTTAAAGAAAAAGGATGACAAATGAATACTAAGAAATGAAATGAAATGTTCACTCAAATTGTTATGCTGAGAATATAATTTGTCATTTTAAAAAACGTTTAATTGTTTTTACATATATATTAAACATTACAAATATTTGTAATGTATTAAATTACATTTATGCTAAATAGTCTCAATCTTTAGGACTAATTTGTATCATTAATATATAACACCTAATGGGGTGCAAGATGAATAAATAAGGATCTGGTAAACCAAGTCAAGTCAAGTCAAGATTATATTATTCCAGCCATATAAAAAAAAATGCAAATTACCAGGTTACTGGTTTTAAACCATGTACAGGATACTACACTGTGCCCTCATGCAATCCACTAATCCAATTTTACTACAGGTCTGCAAGTCACTTTGACCACAAGATGTCTGTTAAAAAGACTAACTGTACATGTCAATGTATCTTTACCAAAGCCTGCTGAGATTTCAATACCACCTGCTGTATAGGAGTTCTAATCATTCAATATTCTGTAGAGTGTACTATAGATGCATTGTGCCATGGCGTACCGGTCATGGATGTGGTACGCTACTCCTTTTATTGGGCCAGGGTCAGGCACGGGCAAAATCAAACGTCTCTCCATGTCAGTCAATAGCCATGGAACAAAGAAAGAAACAGGAGAGTGAGAGAACGACAGGGCTGACTGTTACTCAAAGCCTGGCAGCCTAATTCTATTTCAATAACCTAGTCATTTGTACCTTTCATACATATACTTACAAGGTTTTACACTCGACTCGGCCTACAGAGAGCAAGATACTTTATACGGACTCGTGTGTAGAGGTAACGTGCTATTTTCTCTCTTTCTTTCTTTCTTGACATTCACTTCATTTAAAACATGCTTTTGCAGTCCAATCAGGCTTAAATAATAGCTCTGAAAACCGCCAATTTAGTCAAGAATATTCACGACATTACAAAGCCTGATGGAATGAATGAAGCGGCTTCCCTCCACAGAGTAGAGAGGGAATGTGGCAGACCCGAGGTCGTGTCAAGCAATATATTGATGGAATCCAATTAAGACCTTTAAACTGCAGAGAGAGCTTGAAAGATATTGGATAAGTTTTGTATAACAAAAGAACTGAGGCTAGTCAAGGAGAGGTTTCTCTGTATATTTATATAACAATAAAAAAATGGGCTTTTGCTTTATTCACTCATTATTTCTTGAATAGTCTTTCAACAAAAGTGGACCACCTATTTTCTATATCGTACCCCCCCCCCCCCCCCCCCATTCTGATACGAACTGCAGACTAAAATGCTGTTAAGTACAGCCACAGTATGTAGGAATGAGGGCTGGAGATACAAGTTTTTTAGGTTGTGACCTTGGGGATAGTTTTTGTCTGTTTCATTATAGAACCGCCATTATCAAGGGCTGTTACTGAGAATCCAACCTGAGTGGCTGCTTGTACTGCTCTGAACGAGACAATTCACAAACAGTAGTCTGTGTGACCCTGAAGAGAAAGCCTTGCTATATGGGCTAGAACACAATAGAGAGCAGTCGTAAAGGTTTCTGAACCGTGGACAATAGATCCATAACCACAGCTAGACACACAACCATAAGATTAGCTAAGCATATTAGGAACTAGGTAGTTCTCTAAAAGCAAAACAAAAGAAGCCGGAATTGCTTTCGATATTAGTATGAAACATACAGAAATAAGACAACATAGCCAATTATTTCAAGGCGTGGAAGAGGGGAATGGGTGCTGTACTTTTGAACCGTGTGCTATATTAGATACCGAATCCGTTCGTGAACATGTTCCTCTCACGCTCCCATTAGAACCGGATACCTCCCCCACCCCAAAGCAAAATCAGAAAAAGCCCCTTCAGTCCTGGCTGGTTTGCATAAAGCAAACAAAATTAAATTTGCTTTGCTAAATCAAAGCTTGTACGGTATTCCAAGCCACTCTCACTGGGACAAATTACTTCAAACGGCCTCCTTTGTATCATAACAGAAGGGGGGGGGGGGGGGGGGGGGGGGGTGGAAGAAGAAGAGAAAATCAGCCCAATCAGCACGTCTCTGAAACTCTCAACACAGGAATTAATTATTGAATCCTGGCGTGAGTTAGGCTGTCTCCAGCGCACAGATCTATTTATTTGCAAAAAGCATTAAAAAGCAAATACACTGTTGCCAACTATGCTACTGTTCTTTTTCAATCTGTTTTTCTTCCAAATGGAGAACAAGAAATGGTTCTCAGGAAGAAGTTCTACACACCGTTTACACCTGGTAATGGTGTACAAAATCTTTTGAGCTTCACCACCGCATACTCACCTGTCAATCAAACACTGCACTTAAACTAAGGTTTAAATTTTGCAGAATAAATGAGGCTTTACGTAAACCATCCGAATGAAATAACTAGGGATACATGATATATAGATGATATATTGGTTATGGCCAATATTAGAGATCTCTTTGTTTATCGTTATCGATCAACATTGGATACTTAATTACTAATTTCTGCCATTTTCACATCTAGATCATTATCTATCTTTATCATCATCTAACACTCACTTAAAGGTCCCCTGACATGGGGTTATTTTATTATTTTATAATGTTTCTTGGGTTGCCTTATAATGTTAATATGTTTTTTAGATCAAAAATAGTCATCATTTTGAAATAAAAGGCATTTTTCCTAGCTGATTTTAGCCTCTGATTTGAACGCTCTGTTTGAAGGGGCGTGTCTGCTGTGGGGTTCAGTGTAACCGCCCACTGCTGTGATTGGCTGACATGCTTGCATATGAAATAGCAACATATTACATGTGAAACTCTCTCGAATACTTTTACTACAGCTAATATACGTTTTTTACTGTTACAGCTATCGAGATTAACGAATTGTGAGAATTTTTTTTTAAGTATTTAGACCTTTCCATCACATAAAATGTCGCCGTGATGAGCATTGAGCAAGCAGATGACAGTCTGTTGATAGCAGAATGAAGATCTTATGATTGCAACGCAGTTTCTGCACTCTCTCTAATGCTTTCACCAATGCAAACACGATGATGTACATACAGTAAGAGCTCGTTGTGCAGTAACGTGCGTCATTGATTTTTGAGTTGTCCAGATAAACTCGCGCTGTGTGGAAAGATTGTTCTTTGATGCTTTCTGTATATAATTTGTTCACAATTTAAATAAGATTATTTTCATCCTACTAAAGAAACGATGTGAAGTTGATATTTTAGTCACTGGCTTGACTGATGCATAAACAGTATTGAACGATTTTGAGAGAAAGATTACCTGTCTGAACTTGAACAATTATAGGCTACACATCAGAAATTGTTGCTCGGTAGCTCGATCGATTTATTTTCAGACGTTCATCGAGGCCAGCTCTGTATTGGCCCAAGTTGAGGAAAACAGTCGTCGGTGAAATGTTTGGGCCGTACAAAACTTGGGAAGTTGTGTCGGCGTATTTCCAGAGAAAATAAAATTAACCCATTGTTTCTTCAGAGGCTCGGATGAAGGAACTAAAAAAATACTTTTGTGTTCATTTGTACATCCGAACACTGATCAACTGCCATGCTTCGCTCGTTTGCAAGCCATATATCTCTCGAGGAAAACTCAAATCGCGCTGGCGTGTTCGTACTTCCTAGCTCATTCTCTGGGCGGCAAAGCAGAGAAAGGGGAGGTTACCTTGAGATTCAAGATCAGCCCGTCTGAGCGGTCATTTTCTCAAAGGCAGAGAAAGATAGCCAAAGCTCGGTTTACACCGATTGAGATTTCTAGCCACTGGGGGACCATATACATGCTAGGGGAACTCATATTAATGTTAAAAAGACCTCAGAAAGTGAAAATTTCATGTCAGTGGACCTTTAAAATTAATCTTTAAAAACATGAATAATAATAATTAAAAAAAAAATCTAATTTGTTTCATATAATATGCATGTGTGTTTCTTTGCATTTAACTTACGAAATTGTGTACATTTTAAAATTGACAAAAAACACTAATAAGTATATAACACTTCAACTTTTGGTTATTTATCATGAAATCAAAGACTCTACCCTCAAAATCTCATCTCATGTGCACTTGAGACACGTATGGTGGTCGCCAAATCACTTACGATCATATTAAAAGGGATAATTCTCCCAAAACTGAAAATTCTGCCATCATTTACGCTGATGTTGTTCCAAACCTTTCTTCGGTGGAAAATTAAAGAAGGTATTTTGAGAAATGTCTCAGCATTTTGTTTTTGTCCATACAATGGAAGTCAATTGTTACCAACATTCTTCTTGTGTGTCAGTAGAAGTCATACAGGTTTGAAACAACATGAGAGTAAGTAAATACAGAGTGACAGAATTAAAATTTTGGGGTGGATCTCTTTAATACCAAGTGGAAACAGGGTTGTAAAGAGATTCTAACCGGTTGTCATATGCTAACATGACATGGCCTTACAGCTAATGGCATAGCCCTGATCTGACCCTGATCTGGCCTGAGCGAGCGTCAAAAAACCTCTTTTTTTCCAAATCAACTGTTTACAAATCCCCGGTTAATAGGATCACCCCTCATTGACTTCAGCACTCAGATATGGCTGATGGAATCTATTAGCTGCATGACAGTCAGCTCGTGGACAGATCAATATCCCGAGGCTCTTACAGCTCCGCTGTGTGCAGTTTCTCCTCATCAGCTCTGGTTTGAACCTCAAGGTTTCCTTTCTGTGACCGGGGTACTTTTATGACATGAAAGTGTTAATGACTTTCTCCAGTACAGTATGTAGCATAAGCATAACCATCTCTCCCTCTCTTTTCCTCCTCTAACCCCCACCCCCACCTCCTCCTTGTGCGTGCATACGTGTCTGTAGATGGTGTTACTGTGTTTCCATTAAGTTGAACTGTGGGCAGATCAATGAGGCTCGAGTGAGTGTGTGCGAGCGCGCGTGTAAAATGAGCAGCTCTGGGCCCTGCGAGCATGCAGAGAACTAATTTATTGAAGCAGGGTTGCGCTACAACCAGAGAAGGTGGGGCTGGTGTGGGATGGTGAGTGGGGGGCATTGCACTCCATTATATTATAGTACATTTAAAGAAATAGAAATCACACTTGCCTATTTCACCATTTAAATTAGCAGCCTTCCACAATCTTAACACTTCGTCAAATATTCCAGGTCACTGTTATTTCTGCACACGCACAACGCAATATTAATATGTCTTTTGGTGTAAAAATGATGGTACCAGAACAAGAGAAGAAAGAAGGAAGTCACACTCTTCTCCCTCCTTTATCTGGAAAAGGAATCTAATCTGACTAGATACAACTCTAATTTGTTTGACTTTTCTGTACAGATACAGCAAGAGAAATGAAAAGAAATAATTAATTAGTCATTAATTTTCAAGTTCTACAGTACACCTATGAACCACACAGTTACAGCTAGCAGCATCTATTCACATAAACCACAAAAAAAAATGTTTTACTTATAGACCTATGTTAAAAAATATATATGTTAGAATGAACGAGGCTGGTCTTTCCAATAAAGTGGGAAATAATGCTCCTAAAATCATCTTAACTTGTACATGGTGCCAAATTAAGCTAAAGATTCTTCAGTATCATCCTTCATCTTTCGGGGAAAAACAACCTTGTCAAATTTATATAAACATATCAACCCTTTACTGTACCATATGTCATGTAAATTCATCATATGGCATGGACAGGAGTATATTTCTATAGAATAATCAAAATTTATTAATATTATTTATTTTGTGTAACATTAAATTGGGGCATATACATATATATTTTATATATATTATGTTTATATATAGTAAGATTTGTAATTTCTTATGCTCACCAGAACTGCATTTATTTGATGAAAAACGTAAAACCAGTAATATTAATATTGTGAAACATTATTACAAATGTATTTTCTATTGTAATATATTTTAAAATGTAATTTATTCATCTGATGGCAAAGCTGAATTTTCAACATCATTACTCCAGCCTTCAGTGTCACATGATCCTTCAGAAATCATTCTAATGTGCTGATTTGGTGCTCAAGAACATCTCTTATTTCTTTTTATCATCAATGTTGAAAGCAGTTTGAAAACTACTTAATATTTTTTATGGAAACCATGATACGGATTCTTTGATGAATAGAATGTTAGAAAAGAACAGCATTCATTTGAAAGAAAACAT